>NC_135232.1:49230932-49598432 GCF_051348905.1 Ranitomeya variabilis | reverse complement strand
ATTTTTTTCAACAAATTTACAAAACCCATCTCTTTAGGGACCTATTCAGATTTCAATGGACCTTGAGGGGCCTATTATATTGGAAACTCTCCAAAAGAGACACCATTTTAAGAAAAAAAAAAAAAAAGAGTTAACCCTTCACATGCTACACAGGAATTAATACAAAGTGGAATGATAAAAAAAAAAAAAAAAAAAATGTTAAATGTAAAATCTTGCTTTAGCCCCAAAATTACCAACAAGAGGATGCCACAGTTTGTTACCCACTTTCTTTAGAGGGCAGCGATACCCTACATGTAGTAAAAAAGTTCTGTTTGGACAAGCGGCCGGGCTTGGAAAGGAAGAAGCAATATTTTTATTTTGGTAGACAATTTGGCTGGAATAGATTGCGGGCGAGCACTTGCGCTCAACACTAGTCCTCATATAATCTTTTTTTATTATTCCCAATCACTAAATAGATAAACGCCCCTTAGCGGCTGCCGAATTAATGTGTATCGGCGGTTGTTAAGGGGTTAATCCAGCATCATATTTAAAGGTAACCAGACAGAAACTTCACTATATAGCCCTTTAAAAGATAAGCAAGTTAATGTCTCCTCTATGTTTTGAAGTTCTGCATGTAAGAATGTGTATATACAGTCACGGCTGAAAGCGTTGGCATACTTGAAATTAACTATTTCTCCCAGAAAATTATCGCAACTACACGTTTTCATTATTTCCGTTGTGTATTGGAACACGCAAAAAAAAAAAGGAAGAAAAAAAGGCAAAATTAAACATAATGTCATACAAAAAACCCCAAAATGGACCGAACAAAATTATGTGTAAACAACTTTGTTTCAAGCATGTGATGCTCGTTCACACTCACCTGTGGCAAGTAACAGGTGTGGGGAATATGAAAATCACACCTGGAATCAAATAAAAAGGGGAGAAGTTGACTTAATCTTTGCATTGTTTGTCTGTGTGTGCCACACTAAGCATGGAGAGGGGAAAAAGGAGGAGAAAACTGTCTTAGGACTTGAGAAACAATATTATTGAATACTTCTCAAGATTTCAACTTCATCCCCAGAGATCTTGATATTCCTTTGTCCATGGCCTCACGCTGTATTCCCGGTCTAGCGCCACTTTCCTCTAGTTTACAGACAGGTCACTGGCTCCGATACATGGATGGGAATAGCGCAGAGGAGCTTGAAGTGCGCCGTTACGCCCCAGTGAACTTTCAGACACCTATATACAGAACTGCAGAATGGACTACTCCCTGTTGGATCATCGCTTGAGAGTCATGAAAGCATCTATTTGTTTATCTTTTAAAGGGTTTAACAGTCATAAAAACAGTTTTGAGGGAGGGGAAAAATTTCTCTTTTAAGAAAACAATTGCGGAAAGATCATTTTGACTAGTTTCCAATCAAGAGTCAAGGCCAAAAGTGCAAAGCGAAGCTTTCCTACTGCCAGTGCGGTCAGGTGGCAGCAAGCGTCGGACCGACTCGTAGCAGAACTTATAAAGGAGTTACTTATGTGTCGTCTTCATGGATAAGAGTGACACATTCAGTACTGGACAGGCAATGAGAGCGTGCAGGGATGTGAATGGATTAGGCGGATTAATAATGACAGCGACTGACTGATCCCAAAACAGCGCTCACCTATATCCCAGGGTGCGAGTGCGCGTGTGATCAGCTGGTAGGCAGGCTTACTCCATGATGGGGGTTACCCAGCCTTCTCTCGCTTCGTACAAGACATCCCTAGAAAACAAAACGTCATACAGATCAAATGTATCACAGGTCACGTCAATGTGACGCATAAGACACCAGCATCAATTAAAGTCAACCTCGCCATTTATTAAAGGGGTTGTTGTGGCATATGGGAGCGAGCAAAGGGACCAAATGATAAAGGAAATTAATGGGCAACCTATACATGGACGGCTCTACGTTCTGACAAGTCTTGGACCCCCTCTAGGATATACATTTGGGAAAATAAGTATCTGATACACTGCCGATTTTGCAAATTTCCCACCCACAAAGAATGGAGAGCTCTGTCATTATTATGGTAGGTACACTTCACCTGTGAGAGACAGAATCTAAATATAAGAACTAGAGAATCACATTGTAGGATTTTTACATATTTCATGCAATAAAATGAAATGTAATTAAGTATTTGATCACCGACCAACCAGCAAGAATTCTGGCTCTCACAGACCTGTTCGTTTTTCTCCTACTCTGCACTCATTACCTGTATTAATTGCACCTGTTTGAACTCGTTACTTGTATAAAAGACACCTGTCCACACAATCACACTCCAACCTCTCCACCATGGCCAAGACCAAACAGCTGTCTAGGACACCAGGGACAAAACTGTAGACCTGCACAAGGATGGGATGGCTACAGGACAATAGCAGCTTGGTGAGAAGGCAACAACTGCTGGCACAATTATTAGATAATGGAAAAAACACAAGATGACTGTCAATCTTCCTGGGTCTGGGGATCCGGGCAAAATCTCGCCTCATGGGGTAAAGAGGATTCTGAGAAAGGTCAGGAATCAGCCCAGAACTACACAAGAGGACCTGGTCAATGACCTGAAGAAAGCTGGGACCACAGTCTCAAACATTACCAACAGTAACAATACACCGTCATGGATTAAAATCCTGCAGGACACACAAGGTCCCCCTGCTAATGTCAGCACATGTCCAGGTCCATTTGAAGTTTGCCAATGACCATCTGGATGATCCAGAGGAGGCACGTGAGAAGGTCATGTGGTCACATGAGACCAAAATAGAACTTTTTGGTATCAACTCCACTCGCCATGTTTGGAGGAAGAAGAAGGATGAGTACAACAGCAAGAACACCATCCCAACCGTGAAGCATGGTGGGGGAAATATCATACTTTGGGAGTGCCTTTCTGCAAAGACGACAGAACGACTGCACCGTAGTGTAGGGAGGATGGATAGAGTCATGTATCGTGAGATTTTAGTCAACAACCTCCTTCCCTCAGTAAGAGCATTGAAGATGGGTCGTGGCTGGGTCTTCCAGCATGACAATGACGCAAAACACACAGCCAGGGCATTTAAGGAATGACTCTGTAAGAAGCATTTGAAGGTCCTGGAGTGTCCTAGCCAGCCTCCAGACCTGAACCCAATAGAAGATCTTTGGAGAAAGCTGAAACTCAATGTTGCACAGTGACAGCCCCAAAACAAGAAAGATCTGGAGGAGATCTGTAGAAGATCTGTATGGAGGAGTGGGCCAAAATCCCTGCTGCACCGCGTGCAAACTTGGTCAAGAACTACTGGAAACGTCTGACCTCTGTAATTACAAAGATTTCTGTAACACATATTAACTTCTGCTTTTCTATTGCATCTAATATTTATTTAATGCAATAAAATGCAAATTAATTATGCAAAAATCATACCATGAGATTTTCTGGATTTTTTTTTTAGATTCTGTCTCTTACAGTTGAAGTGGACCACTACCTAATATAAAAATTACAGACCTCTCCATTCTTGGTAGGTGGAAAACTTGCTAAATCATCATTGCATCAAATACTTATTAATTTTTCTTTATTTTTGGGATGTTTTATTCTCTTCCACTCACAGAGGTAGACATTCGCAACTTAAATCCAGCCGTGGAGTGGATTTTCACCAAGCATTTATGCAATGCAAAGCATAGGGTGAAATCCAGTGCAAAATCTGCAGCTGAAATCCCACAACAAATACATATGGACATGTGAACGTCCACATCAGCTGGAGATGCTGGGGAATTTCCAGAAGTTTGAAAAGAATGGTGAGGATACAGCCGCAGCAAATTTATGGTAAACTTTATCCTCTGCAATGAAATTGGTGAAATTTGCAGCACAGAATGACAGTCTGCGGATGTACCACCATTTTAGGCTGTGAATATACCCTTAATGATGATCAATGACTGCAGCAGTAAACACTTCTAATGGGACTAAGCTCTGAAAAGACAGACATTGCCACCTCTATATATAGTACATAACACAGGATCCACCATTCACAATAGGTAATGTCACAGCTCACCTCCTCCTCCTGTACAATGACTGATAACACCTCTATATACAGTAGATAACAAAGGATCCACCATTCACAATAGGTAATGTCACAGCTCACCTCCTCCTCCTGTACAATGACTGATAACACCTCTATATTCAGTACAGACCAAAAGTTTGGACACACCTTCTCATTTAAAGATTTTTCTGTATTTTCATGACTATGAAAATTGTACATTCACACTGAAGGCATCAAAACTATGAATTAACACATGTGGAATTATATACTTAAAAAAGTGTGAAACAACTGAAATTATGTCTTATTTTCTAGGTTCTTCAAAGTAGCCACCTTTCGCTTTGATGACTGCTTTGCACACTCTTGGCATTCTCTTGATGAGCTTCAAGAGGTAGTCACCGGGAATGGTTTTCACTTCACAGGTGTGCCCTGTCAGGTTTAATAAGTGGGATTTCTTGCCTTATAAATGGTGTTGGGACCATCAGTTGTGTTGAGCAGAAGTCTGGTGGATACACAGCTGATAGTCCTACTGAATAGATTGTTAGAATTTGTATTATGGCAAGAAAAAAGCAGCTAAGTAAAGAAAAAAGAGTGGCCTTCATTACTTTAAGAAATGAAGGTCAGTCAGTCCGAAAAATTAGGAAAACTTTGAAAGTGTCCCCAAGTGCAGTGGCAAAAACCATCAAGCGCTACAAAGATACTGGCTCACATGAGGACCGCCCCAGGAAAGGAAGACCAAGAGTCACCTCTGCTTCTGAGGATAAGTTTATCCGAGTCACCAGCCTCAGAAATCGCAGGTTAACAGCAGCTCAGATTAGAGACCAGGTCAATGCCACACAGAGTTCTAGCAGCAGACACATCTCTACAACAATTGTTAAGAGGAGACTTTGTGCAGCAGGCCTTCATGGTAAAATAGCTGCTAGGAAGCCACTGCTAAGGACAGGCAACAAGCAGAAGAGACTTGTTTGGGCTAAAGAACACAAGGAATGGACATTAGAGCAGTGGAAATCTGTGCTTTGGTCTGATGAGTCCAAATCTGAGATCTTTGTTTCCAACCACGGTGTCTTTGTGCGATGGAGAAAAGGTGAACGGATGGACTCTACATGCCGGGTTCCCACCATGAAGCATGGAGGAGGAGGTGTGATGGTGTAGGGGCGCTTTGCTGGTGACACTGTTGGGGATTTATTCAAAATTGAAGGCATGCTGAACCAGCATGGCTACCACAGCATCTTGCAGCGGCATGCTATTCCATCCGGTTTGCGTTTAGTTGGACCATCATTTATTTTTCAACAGGACAATCACTCCAACCACACCTCCAAAGGGCTATTTGACCAAAAAGAAGAGTGATGGGGTGCTACGCCAGATGACCTGGCCTCCACAGTCACCAGACCTGAACCCAATCGAGATGGTTTGGGGTGAGCTGGACCGCAGAGTGAAGGCAAAAGGGCCAACAAGCGCTAAGCATCTCTGGGAACTCCTTCAAGATTGTTGGAAGACCATTCCCGGTGACTACCTCTTGAAGATCATCAAGAGAATGCAAAGAGTGTGCAAAGCAGTCATAAAAGCAAAAGGTGGCTACTTTGAAGAACCTCGAATACAAGACATAATTTCAGTTGTTTCACACTTTTTTGTTAAGTATATAATTCCACAAGTGATAATTCATAGTTTTGATGCCTTCAGTGTGAATGTACAATTTTCATAGTCATGAAAATACAGAAAAATCTTTAAATGAGAAGGTGTGCCCAAACTTTTGGTCTGTACTGTACAGTAGATAACACAGGGTCCACCATTCACAATAGGAGATGTCACAGCTCACCTCCTCCTGTACAATGACTGATAACACCTCTATATACAGTAGATAACACAGGATCCACCATTCACAATAGGTGATATCACAGCTCACCTCCTCCTCCTGTACAATGACTGATAACACCTCTATATACAGTAGATAACACAGGATCCACCATTCACAATAGGTGCTGTCACAGCTCACCTCCTCCCCCTCCTGTACAAGGTCTGATAGCACCTGTGACAACATTGTGTTTATTCTTAATTATTCAGTAGGCCCAGGGAGACATGAGCTATTGCTCATATGAGTCCGAACGTTGACAATTATTGTAGGTTGAATTGATGTTTGTTGATGGTGTTGTTTGCTGACTACCTATTGCATCAGTCCCTGTGAGCCAGCAAAAAAGTAAGACTGTCATTTGCACTGGATTGTGTATTTGCTGGGACCGTACAATATGTTATTGACGGTTGTTGATCCAATAAATTACCATAGCTTGTTACCCTCACCCTGTATTTTCTGAGTAGTATTCTGCCCACAGGGAAGGAGTGGGATGAGTCCTGGTCCATGCGGTCTTTCTAAAGACAAAAAGGCCAGCGGACGAGAGCACCACCTGACCCTTGTGTCTCTACAACACCTCTATATACAGTAGATAATACAGGATCCACCAATCACAAAAGGAGGTGTCACAGCCCACCTCCTCCTCCTGTACAATGACTGATAACACCTCTATATACAGTAGATACCACAGGATCCACCATTCACAATAGGTGATGGCACAGCTCACCTCCACCTCAGAGATAACATCTCCTCTCGATCCTTTGCACAATGAACGTTATCGATATTAGAAACACTTTCTGAGGAGAGAGAGAGAGAGAGAGAGAGAGAGAGAGAGAGAGAGAGAGAGAGAGAGAGAGAGAGAGAGAGAGAGAGAGAGAGAGAGAGAGAGAGAGAGAGAGAGAGAGAGAGAGAGAGAGAGAGAGAGAGAGAGAGAGAGAGAGAGAGAGAGAGAGAGAGAGAGAGAGAGAGAGAGAGAGAGAGAGAGAGACTGCAAAGTAAATCAGAAATCACAAATCAAACCCCGGCAGTCCACACACACTGGGTACACAGCCTGATGCCACCAATTATCAAACACACGGGGTGAGGAGTCCCCAAGATACACAGTGGAATGACCACACACTCTTCAAAAGGCTATGGAGTCTTCATAGTATATAAGAACCAAAAACTTAATAAGTTAAGCTTTAACAAATAAAAATACAATGCTTACAAGAAAAGGAAATAAAGGAAAAAGAAAGGCAAAAAACAAACAAAGGGAGAAAACAAATACTTAAACATTTCTGTTTCTAGTTGTTGTTCTGTTTCCTTGAGGGAAGGGAAGGTGCACTGCTCACAGATCGCTCAAGCTAACCGCCAACTTATGACATCCTTCTCACAGTGTAGCCCATCTTTTTATATGCCTGGTCCTGGGCTCAAGTCTCCACGACGTCTTATGTTATATTATGGGAATTGAAGGTCTGTAATAGGACTGTGGTGTAATAATGTGGAGAGCACATTGTACCCACCTCCCTACAGAAAACAGGAGATGTCCAGCAAGGACAACAAGTATCATCTGCCCAAGCTTTGAAGCTTGGGCTCACCAGGCAGGGGTGTCAGAAATTACTCTCCGCAGTCCCAGTGATATCCCCCCTTGATTCTGAGTTCCTATTGGACTCCTGATCATTAGTGAGGAGCAAACGTGGTCGGATAAAGTGTTATCTGAGCATGCTCGGGTGCTAACCGAGTGTCTTCTGCGTGCTCGAATATGTTCAGAGGTCCGAGCAAATTCGTTCAACTCTACATATAAGAGATCACGGAGGTCACGGCCCTTGTGCAGAGCTAATCCTGTGAATGACAGGCTTAATCTAATGTTACTGATATTATAATTTCCCTTACATATAGATTTTACATAAAGCCCTGCTGATCTACACAATAGCTCATTTTCTGATCACACATTACCAGTTTTTTCAGCTCTGTACAATAGTTGGCTCCGATAGCATGCTGGGAGTGGTGGTTTCACAACAGACTGGGAATCACTGGCTGCGTCACACACTGATCTAATGTAAGGTAACTATAAAAGGCCACTACTGACAACCAGCAGCATCACCGCCAGCTACTGACCGCAGGGATTAGGGGGCTTTCAATAGCGCTAAAGCCGGGCTGTTAAGTGGACGATAGGATTAGAATACAGAAGTGTGGAGAGCTGGTGGTCAGGACGGGGCCGTCTCAATCATGATCATGGAAAAAGGTGATTAATGTAATTGGGGTGTGCCAACTCCGAGGACAGGGCAACCACTGATGGGAAATAAACCCCAGGCCAGGAAGCTGCAAGCACCCCAGAGTATTCTACTGCGAGACCTGGAAACACAGCAATGTATGCAGCCATCATACCAGTCATTCCTATACATTTAGATTAAGAATATTGCATATTGGAGCGGTATTACATATCATTGCACATAGGAGCAGTATTATAGTAGTTATATTCTTGTACATAGGGGCAGTATTATAGTAGTTATATTCTTGTACATAGGGGCAGTATTATAGTAGTTATATTCTTGTACATAGGGGCAGTATTATAGTAGTTATATTCTTGTACATAGGGGCAGTATTATAGTAGTTATATTCTTGTACATAGGGGCAGTATTATAGTAGTTATATTCTTGTACATAGGGGCAGTATTATATTAGTTATACTCTTGTACATAGGGGCAGTATTATAGTAATTATATTCCTGTACATAGGGGCAGTATTATAGTAGTTATATTCTTGTACATAGGGAGCAGTATTATAGTAGGTATATTCTTGTACATAGGGGCAGTATTATAGTAGTTATATTCTTGTACATAGGAGCAGTATTATAGTAGTTATATTCTTGTACATAGGGAGCAGTATTATAGTAGGTATATTCTTGTACATAGGGGCAGTATTATAGTAGTTATATTCTTGTACATAGGAGCAGTATTATAGTAGTTATATTCTTGTACATAGGAGCAGTATTATAGTAGTTATATTCTTGTACATAGGGGCAGTATTATAGTAGTTATATTCTTGTACATAGGGGCAGTATTATAGTAGTTATATTCTTGTACATAGGGGCAGTATTATATTAGTTATACTCTTGTACATAGGGGCAGTATTATAGTAATTATGTTCTTGTACATAGGAGCAGTATTATAGTAGTTATATTCCTGTACATAGGGGCAGTATTATAGTAGTTATATTCTTGTACATAGGGGCAGTATTATAGTAGTTATATTCTTGTACATAGGGGCAGCATTATAGTAGTTATATTCTTGTACATATGAGCAGTATTATAGCAGTTATATTCTTGTACATAGGATCAGTATTATAGTAGTTCTATTATTGTACTGTACATAGAAGTACTATATTTTTTTTAGATTTTCAAGATAAATAGACATTTGGACAACCCCGTAACAATAAATGCTTTATATTATTATTTTACAAGTCATAATTTCCATGAATAATAAAAGTGATGGTATTGAGAGACATGAATTGCTCTGTAATAAGCTCAGTTGCTGATCAGCGCAACGTATGAATCTAATCAACTAATAGGATATATAGAAATAGGGCAGAATACTGCAGGGAATGTACAGGACTATAGTATGGACACTTGCCGCCTGCTCCTCGTGCCAAGGACATTCCTGTCATTGCTGATGAATGGCGGCTTGTCCTGAAGCTCTGCATTCCGCTCAGCATTCCGCTCAGCATTCCGCTCTGCTCTTCAGTGATTGATGTCGGTCGCCCGCCACTTCCTATTCTGTACCTGTGCTGCGAACAGCTGAGGCTCAGCGTAACCGCCCACCGTCATCGCTTTGTCACTGGGCCACAGTCCAAAAGACAACGGATGACAATATCACCATGTAAACATCTGATAAGAGAACGGCTAATTATCTGGTACAATAATAAATATGGGAAGGAGAAAAAAGTACCGCAATACTAATAACATATGTTATACACAAATACTACATTGCGGTGTTTATTCTACATGCCTCACCTGTATTTAAAAAAAAAAAAAAAAGGCCCGGAAGCCTCACTGGGAAACAGACTAATTATGCATTAATGGACAGAAGGCCTGTTGTTATAATTGCTTTCCTAAAAGTATGTCCCGCACAATGGCAGCCATGCACACAGCCAGAATCGGGCTATGAAAACAATGCCAGGTATGGGGTCCCTCCCAGTATACCCAGCATGAACAGGACATTTTTTATGATTCACTATGTCTCTTTCCTCGTGTGCGGGCATTGCAGGACCTTAGGTATCCATGGTTACGACCACTGACATAGTGACAGTTCATTGCTAGTGGTCGTAACCTCGGCTACCTAAGGTCCTGCAATGCCTGCACATCAGGAAAGAGACATAGCAAATCAGAAGAACTATACTACTTATCTAATTGGAGGTATTTGATAATATTACTACATATTGAGATAGGATCTTGGAGAGGGGAATAAGCATCAAAATCCAGCGAGGGAAGTCTCCCCAACAGGCTGCAGCTGATTGGGGGCCACTGATTGGCTGCAGCCATCACAAAACACTCCCCAGCCTTTGTCTGGGATTCAGACGGTGGGGGATACTGTACTAATTGTGAAGAAGTGGTTCCGGTCTGGGAGGCGAGTATAGGTTTTTTCTTCTTCTTTCACTCTAAGCCAACTAAGGTTTAAAGCAGGGGTCCACGTCTTGGCATCACTCTGCATGGGAAGTGGCACAGCTCCGTTCATAGTGTTTTGATCATGAGTGATCATCACACAGAGAAGCTGCGGTACTAATCATGGCCACTTACGGTGAACCTCAACGCCTTGGATCAGCAGATCCGTGTAGGTGTCAGGAGTCGGATTCCCATCGACCTGACATTGATGGTCTATCCTAAAAAATAGTAAAGTCCCAGAATAAGCACTGGGGAAATACTGAACGAGCATGGTACACTAAACTCTGCAGAATTACGCATGCAGCTCTGAAGTTCTATTTCCTATAGACGGACTGGGGGTTATAAGACATTTCGCATCTGAAAAGCCCCATCACATATAGCTCCCAAATGAAATTTCCTGAAATGCTCAGTGCTCAATTAGAGGGAAAATGGTCAGGAGTGGGAACAAGTCTTCACAATCATGAAGACGGAGGATTGTTCCTTTATACATGGAGAAATGCACAATATTCGGTCAAATGAGGGGAGAGGTTTGGGATTTGTGAGGTCAGGCATTCTGGAGGTAAGCAGGGACGAGGGCCAGGTGATAGTCAGCCGTCTTCGAGGTCTGCGGATGTTGCCTGGGAACGGACTGAAGATTACAGCTCCGCACACGACGATGAGGGTCTCACCATGGAGAAAAGCGATCAAGTGCTTAGTCTAGACAGAGCGGGCCGCAACCTGGAGATCACTAGCCACATCTCGTGGAAGGAAGCGGCACAACTTGGGGGACGCAAGGGCAGGACCTCCAGGCTACGGATATATGGCTGTCACTTTATATTCACTAGGAAATGCCGTTCCTTTAGGATTGCAGGGGTCCCACTTCTCCAATGATGGTAAAGGAGGGTCCACAGTACCGGCGTAGTTGGCCGTCCATCTGTGATCTTGTATACCATAGCTAGTTGCATGGTCTACCAGGTCAGGTGGACCCTCCGCGCATGCCCCTTATAGAGACCCTCTACCAACGCGGCCCCCCTATACTCAGCTGTGCTCCCTATGGGAAAGCAGGAGCCAGATTCCTGCCATCTCCAGAAGATCACAAGGATCGGCCATTGGAAATCCAATAAGTCGGATCCTTCTCCTCCACCCCGAGGAAGAAAGTTGCTGATGCAATACCAGTTTCATCCACAGGGGTCGCTGCATAGGATCTGTAATATCTGACGATCACTTGTAGAGATGGTAAACTGGCAGCGATCAGCGCTATAGGAGGCGGCTTTTTTATGTGTATGTTTTACCTGAATCTTGCCAAATAATAATACCACCATATAGCATTGAAGTAAAAATACCTGCATAATTCTGTATCGAAAAACACTGACGCATTGTCACGTTTGACTGTATATGTCACACACAACACTGCCATTCAATGCACAAATAAAACAGACATTTGGTATTAAAAAAAATACTGCCATACAGTGTCAAAATAGCACAAAAAAAAAAATTAGTGGAAAAGAATCCTGGATGGTAGAAAGCAGTGAAAGTTTAGACTGACTGGTTTTTAGTGGTCTCTGTCCTTGGAAGCCCTGGGGAATTGCCCAGTTTGCTACCCCCTAAAGCTTCTGATAAATGATAGAGGAAAACTGCAAAAAAATGAGGTCAGAACTGGAGGCAGATGAGGATGCATCGAAGGGGAAGTGATGAAAGGTGGAAGAGTCGATTGCCGGAGACAATGCGGTCAAACAGGATTCGCCTCTTCCGCCTGATCGGGAGATTGTGGGGAGATCCAAAGACAATGGAGGTTCTGATGCAGCAAGCTACACAAGGGGGTCACAAAAAAAACATGCACAATGGAAGAAAATAAGCAGATGACGTCGGTGGGGTGTGGTGGCAGTCAGTAGTCGGCAATAAATGCACAGATTACAGGCTGCCATAGCCAGCGGCTTCCTGCTGGGCAACGTCCTGAGTGAAGCACATACGACAACGCCACCGTTTAGGGAGTTGCCACTTAAGCGAATTTCATGTAGGGTCTTCCCAGGTTACAGACAGATATTTTCTGTATGTCCCACAGGCTTCCCATCCATCCTTCTTCCAGCAGGAATATCCGCATACGACAGAAGCAGGAAGCTGCCATTTCATTCTGAACAAAGACCACCGAAGCTCCGGCTGACATCACATCGCTCCAACATCAGGGGCAAGAGGGTGGGCCGGCTGCCAAGATCAGGACAGTAAACAAAAGAAGGCAACATGCGTGGAGTCAGGCGCTGGCAACCGGTGCCAGATCTGGTGTGTACAATGCAGCCAGCGCCGAGACGGTGGGCAGCTAACCCCCAGCCTGTGTCATCGACTGCAGAGGATCGCATCAGGCTTTTACTGTGACCATGCTGGCCATCACAGGATTTTTCCATGACCAAATGCCACCATGTAGCACTTGCCTTTAAGAGGGGCTGTCCAGATAAAAGTAAAATATAACTAGTTCAGATCCTCCGGCGGCCTGCACGACCCTCCAGCTGCCTGCCTAACCCTCCGACTGCCTGCACGACCCTCCTTCGGTCCCGCACCAACCCTCCGGCTGCCTGCACGACCCTCCTTCGGTCCCACACCGACCTTCCAGCTGCCTGCATGACCCTCCTTCGGTCCCGCACCGACCCTCCAGCTGCCTGCACAAGCCTCCTTCGGTCCCGCACCAACCCTCCAGCTGCCTGCACAAGCCTCCTTCGGTCCCACATCGACCCTCAGGCGGCCTGCACGACCCTCCTTCAGTCCAGCACCGACCCTCCGGCTGCCTGCACGACCCACCTTCAGTCCCGCAACGACCCTCTGGCTGCCTGAACGACCCTCCTCTGGTCCCGCACCAACCCTCCGGCAGCCTGCACGACCCTCCTTCGGTCCCACACCGACCCCCCGGCTGCCTGCACGACCCTCCTTCGGTCCTGCACCGACCCTCCGGCTGCCTGCACGACCCTCTTCCGGTCCCGCACCGTAAATTAGCTTGGTCTGTTACCACAAAAACTGGACAGTCTAGGAAAATTTGAGACAGTTAGCATGAGCCAGACCCGTGTGTGAAGGGGGCTGGGTGATGACTGCTCATTTCAATAGCTAAACCAGACCCCTTCTGTCACAGACAATGCATAGACAGAGAAGGGGGTCTGGCTTAGCTATTAAAATGAACAGTCAGCCAGCCCCTCATACAGGTGTCTTGTTCATGCCAACTGAGTCAAATTTGATGACTGCCCCCGATTATCTGGAAATTTGCAGTGTCGCAGAGAGAAAATAGGTGGGGGTTCACATAGTATCCAAATACTAGTACCAGCACATTGGTGACCTGCCCCTACCATCAGCCCATGACATGCGGTTACTTTGTGGTCCTACTGATCTTGAGAGCAGTGTTAGTGAGCATGTGCGACCACCGCTCCTGTAGACAGTGATGGCAACAGTGGTCGCACATGCTCACTACAGCTCCATGCACAAAGGGGACTCGTGACAAAAAACTCTGTGCTCACAGCTGCTATTTGCTACAGTGTTTCTCCATCATAGGTGATGTTATGAAAGTGTTTTTTTTCTCCCTTTGCCTTCCAGATCAGATCCACAACACTAACGCTCTTGCCCTACTTATCCCGGCTGGCGGAGCAGCTGGATGAGCCGGTGCAGGCAACAATAGGCTCCATTCCCCCGCACCTCCTAGCACACGAGACAGATCTAGCGCCTGTCCCATCAGATGTGTAAAGCTTCGCTGTGACAGCATTATTGTATGGACAATGCCCTCCGGACAGCTGAATGGGCCGCATGATGGCCACTAACTGGGCCGACACGCTCCCACTCTTCTGCTTCGTGACAGATGCGGTGGCGCTCCCATGTGTCTGCGCTGACTCCTCATAACCCTGCTCCTATATACAGCACCAACACTACAAAGCAAACAGCCTTAGGCCTCATTGACATCAGTATTGTCCATGGAGAAAAAAAACAAAAAACGGATCATATTTTTTGTTCAATACCAGTTTCATCAATTTTTCTTCTATGTGAAAAAAAAAAAAAAAAAGAAAACCGTTTCTCCACCTTCTCCATTCTGACAGTCCTTGAAAATCTAGCATGTCTCCAATCTGTACCCGAAAAATCATAGGAATGAGTATGGCCACATAGGTTATCATATGTATATGAGTGCTGTCTGTGAAAGTCTATGGGGCCGCGTACAGGCCCAATATTGTCCATGGACCAAGCGGTCAGTAGAACATAATCGGAAACATGTCAGACTTAATTCCAAGGATCGGATCAAAATCGCCAATGTAAAAAAAAAAAATCGGATAACATCCGAGTGCAGTCCAATTTTATGGAGTGGCACAAAGGAGAGGGTGCAGAAACTTTTTTTTTTCTGCGCTTTTCTCTCCAAGTACAAGAAAAACAGATGCCACTTGGACCTAACTCTGATCAGAATAATCGGTCCTTCCTTCTCGTACGTGGAAGGTACCGGCATCTGAACGAGGCCTTGTAGAGTCTTGCAGAAGTGGGGGGTTTTGGCACCGGGGCTGCGGAGTCGGGGAAATTGAGGAGTCGGAGATTTGTCTTTTCGACTTCACAGCCCTGTTTGGCACCTTGGCTTTCTTCAGGTTCCAGCAGAGAAAAAAAAAAAAAAAAAAAAGGGCTTGACATTCCCACCGGGTTCCAGAGCCCCATTCTCGGGATCGCTGACGGTCTCAGTAGTCGACACTGACGAGAATCGCTCTAATTTATGTGAGAAATTGGTGCACTTTTTTTTTTTTTTTTTTTTTTGGGGGGGGGGGGGGGGGCGCAAACGTTTTTGCACCAAATCCAGCTAAACCTGATCCCTGCGGTTTTTGCACTTACTCACTGCTTTCTATAGGTGAAAGAACACTGAAAGAGGCAACATGCTGCAGTTTTCCTAAAAAAAAAAAATTTGATAGAAACTTAAAGGGTTATTTCCATCCTTACAGATGGGCATTATTGGATAGTGTTTGCAGATACTAACAGTTTTCAGATTTACTGCTTATTAAAATTTTCAGATCTTGAAATATTAACACTTTTCTTTATAGGAGCTTGTTGCCTTGGAGACCGACCACCGCTGCTAGACAGCAGAACATGGGCAGTGCTTACCAATTCTTCTCTGTTGTGCCTGTTAGTGCTGTTTTGAAGCCGGCCGGTTCTCTCTGTTATCTCCTAACCCCGGCCAATTTCAGAGCAGTGCTTACAAGCTAGAAAGCAGCGGTGGTCGGTCTCCTAGGCAACGAGATGTAAACAAAAGAAAAGTGTTAATATCTCAAGAACGGCTGCAAATGTCAATAAGCCAGTAAGATGTGTCGATTCCAAGACTGGGGGTCCGGAAATCCTCTGAGAACGTGTGTGTGACCAGCGTTCATTGAGTGCAATGTCGGCCACGGATGAGAACTTTATGAGGACGCGCAAGCCGTCTGGAGGAGGATGGGAGTCACGAGCCGCTCCTAATATCAGACATTATATTACTTACAAACTATAAAAGTTCAAAGGCAGCGGCTACAGATACAGAGGGAGGCATCCCACCTATAACTGAGGCCAAACCTGCAATTAATGGAGAACGACGGCAGCCAAGCCCCAGCGGTTTGCTATGAGCATGATGGGTGTAGTAATCCAGCAGCGACAAGGTTGTGGCTCTATGAAAGGGGTTGCCCACCAAAAAAAAAAGCATTTAAAAAAGGTCTTTGTAGGGTTGAGCAATGCCGATCCCCCCTTCTCTAGTAGTAGGCTGTGATAGAGGAGGGGGCGGGCTGCTCACTTACAGAAACGAGTTGTGGGTCAGCCCCCTTCATTATCAACACTATTTACTTGCTGACTCGGGAAAACTTGTCCTATGTCAGGCACAGACCTGAAGACGACCTTCCAGAACTGGAGCTTGTTGCTTAAAAAAATAAAAAATAAAAATAAAAAAAAAAAAATCGGGGCTCCTTTTCCATGTGAAGTTTATCCATTCGCAGCACAACTTGCTCATTTAAAGGGATTGTCCACAAGATATTTCTCACATATTCCAATTGATGACTGCAAGATGTCTAAAAGTGCAGGGACTGTGACAGCCCAGACGGATCATCATAGTTCTCGGCAGCACGTTTACACAGGACGGTCTGCTGCCGAGAAAGCTTAAAAATCATTTCACCCGACGAGTATTTTGCCAGTTCGTCAGGTGACTGGCGGCCTCTTTGCTCTGAGCTATTGTCGTCAACGGTAATCGCCCAGCGTACATGCACACTGAGGTTCATCTGATGGCCAGTGCAATAACGAAGTCAAAATATTTTACCCAAAATTACATTTTCAGAGTGAAAAATTCCTCCAAATTGGAGGGACAGATGCCTGCTTCCCCCCCCCCCCACTTATTGTCGCGAGACAGAGACCCACCTTGAACAGTCGGGAGGGTCTTGACCTCTCTGCTCCTGCTCTCCCATCTGTCACGCTGTGTACAGGCATACCAGAGGGGCATGCTTTCAGCTCAGGACAGGCAAGCCACTGACAAAGTCAAGAGTAATCCATGTTGGAAAGGAAAAGGAAGTTCCTGCACCTATAATACTGGTAGAACACACTTGATAAAATGGCCTACTAAAAAAAAAAAAAAAAGGGCTGAGAATCAGAACAGTTCCTGGATATATTATACTAGATACGGTTGATGTAAAATGTTCAGATTTTCAGTCGCTGCGAGCGATCAGGAAACTGCCAGATTTTCTGACAGCAAGCAGAGATCTTGTAAATGGCAGAACTTTTTTCACAACCCCACTCTGCAGCAGAAACCACAGCAACTTTCATTATATTCTTTTTTTTTATTTTCTTTTGCGGACGGCAGCTTGGATGGGACTAGTGCTGCTGTCAGGGTATGCCGTGCATGCAGGCTGGCAGGGGCAGGGACACTGCCAGCCTTCACGTCTTCGGGTCTTGATCTCTCTCTTCTGGCCACGCAATGCCGCAGTCAGAGAGAAAGGGCGATGGGTACATTGCCAAAACACCCAGCACTATAGAGTTACTACCGCCAACCTTTATAACGGGCACAATGACCCTCACGCCATTAGATGCCAGCGTCCATGTGTATATTTAGCTCCTGTAATCGAGTATGCCGGGGGCGCTGCATTGGCACTAATGCACACTGGATGGCAGAATGACAACAAATGAAAGGCGTCCGGGGCGGGAACAGATCACAGGACCAACAGTCCTAACCCACCAGAGTCAGGGCCTGCTATACAGAGAGAAGAGAGGGGGAGAGGAGAGAAGTGCGGCAGGCCAGAGCAGGAGGGGAAACAGCACAGCAGGCCAGAGCAGGGATAAGTGAATATTTCCATTCCGAGTTAGTGTCAGGATCTTCTACAACCACTGGCAAAAATTATGGAATCACCGGCTTTGGAGGATGTTCATTCAGTTGTTTCGTTTTGTAGAATAAAAGCGGATCACAGACATGGCACAAAACTAAAGTAATTTCAAATGACAACGTTCTGGCTTTAAGAAACAGTAAAAGAAATCAAGAACAAAAAAAATGTGGTAGTCAGTAATGGTTACAAAAAAAAAAATAATAATAGAGGAAAAATTATTTAGTCAATTATGAGGGAAAAAATTATGGAATCACCCTGTATATTTTCATTCCCAAAACTAACACCTGCGTCAAATTAGATCTGCTCGTTATTTTGCATCTAAAAAGGAGTGATCATACCTTGGAGAGCTGTTGCACCAAGTGGACTGACATGAATCATGCCTCCAACACGAGTGATGTCAATTGAAACAAAGGAGCGGATTATCAAACTCTTAAAAGAGGGTAAATCATCATGCAATGTTGCAAAAGATGTTGGTTGTTCACAGTCAGCTGTGTCTAAAATTTGGGCCAAATACGAACAACATGGGAAGGTTGTTAAAGGCAAACATACTGGTAGACCAAGGAAGACATCAAAGCGCCAGGACCGGAAACTTAAAGGGAATCTGTCACCCCAAAATTTGCCTATAAGCTAAGGCCACCGCCATCAGGGGCTTATCTACAGCATTCTGGAATGCTGTAGATAAGCCCCCGATGTAACCTGCAAGATGAGAAAAACAGGTTATATTATACTCACCCAGGGGTGGTGCCAGTTCGGGTCTGATGGGTGTCGCGGTCCGGGGCCTCCCATCTTCATACGAGAGAAAGGTCAGAGAGGCCCGGCGCCTGCGCACTGCAGTACTTTGCTCTGCCCTCAACAGGACAGATAAACTATGCCAGCGCAGGAGCCGCGGCATAAAGCAAAGAAGAGGATGTCATCGTTTGAAGATGGGAGGCGACGGACCCAGACCACGATGCCCATCAGACCGGACTGCACCGGCCCGGCCCTGGGTGAGTATAATCTAACTTGTTTTTCTTATCTTTCAGTATACATCAGGGGCTTATCTACAGCATTACAGAATGCATTACAGAATGCTGTAGATAAGCCCCTAATGGCAGTGGCCTAAGCTTATAGGTGAAAAATGGGGTGACATATTCCCTTTAAAGCAATATGTCTCCAAAACAGGAAATGCACAACAAATCAAATGAGGAATGAATGGATGGAAACTGGAGTCAACGTCTGTGACCGAACTGTAAGAAACCACCTAAAGGAAATGGGATTTACATACAGAAAAGCTAAACGAAAGTCATCATTAACACCTAAACAGAAAAAAACAGGGTTACAATGGGCTAAGGAAAAGCAATCGTGGACTGTGGATGACTGGATGAAAGTCATATTCAGTGATGAATCGCGAATCTGCATTGGGCAAGGTGATGATGCTGGAACTTTTGTTTGGTGCCGTTCCAATGAGATTTATAAAGATGACTGCCTGAAGAGAACATGCAAATTTCCACAGTCATTGATGATATGGGGCTGCATGTCAGGTAAAGGCACCGGGGAGATGGCTGTCATTACATCTTCAATAAATGCACAAGTTTATGTTGATATTTTGGACACTTTTCTTATCCCATCAATTGAAAGGATGTTTGGGGATGATTAAATCAATTTTCAAGCTGATAATGCATCCTGCCATAGAGCAAAAACTGTGAAAACATTCCTTGAAAAAAAGACACATAAGGTCAATGTCATGGACTGCAAATAGTCCGGATCTCAATCCAATTGAA
Organism: Ranitomeya variabilis; assembly: GCF_051348905.1. Classification (NCBI taxonomy): domain Eukaryota; kingdom Metazoa; phylum Chordata; class Amphibia; order Anura; family Dendrobatidae; genus Ranitomeya; species Ranitomeya variabilis. The sequence continues at coordinate 49,578,884 of NC_135232.1, read as the reverse complement.
AATCTTTGGTGGAAGATGAAGAAAATGGTCCATGACAAGGCTACAACCTGCAAGTTGGAGTGTTTTTTTGTTTGTTTTTCATGATTCCATAATTTTTTCCTTATAATTGAGTGATTCCATAATTTTTCCCCTATGCTTGGTTAAAAAAAAGTAACCATTACTGACTACCACATTTTTTGTTCTTGATTTCTTTTAGTGTTTCTTAAAGACAGAAAGTTGCCAATTGAAGTGACTTTAGTTTTGTGCCATGTCTGTGATCTGCTTTTTTTCTACAAAATTAAACAACTGAATGAACATCCTCCAAGGCCGGTGATTCCATAATTTTTGCCAGGGGTTGTATGATCGGCTGACAATTCAGAATCTTTGATAATTATCAGAGGTTTTGGATTATCAACCGGTCATAGAAAGGCTTATAATCCAGGACTCCTTGTCCAGGAACTGGATATTGATGACCTGTCCTTAGTGTAGGTCATTAGCATCAGATGACAATGACAGATCAGCGGTTTTCAGCTCCGGCAGTGAATGGAACCAGAAACCCACATTAATATATCAGAGGGGGTCTGACACTCGGCACCACCGCCGGTCAGATGTGTGATGTCCTACATGTGCATCTTGTAGCAGAATCTAGAAGTCCACTAGTTCTCATAGTAGGTGGTCACAAAAATCGGCTCCCGAAAATATCAGATACTGAATGTCCCTTTGGAATTGGGCAGCGGCCGCTCCTGGGACTGCTGACCGGGCCACAGACAAAGGAAGGGGCCAAAAATGCTGTCGTAAATGACAATTCGGAGCCTTGTTCTCATGAGCATTGGGGTCCCAGACCTCAGACCCTCACCCTATTTTGATAGCTACACAAGTCATGCAACCAACAATCGAACCGCAAGGTACAGCGACAAGCAACAAATCCAACCAGTTCTGACTTTTTGCACCTTCCTAGCTGCGATCACGGTCCCCATCGGCCTTATGCTGCACTGTAGCAGCCGCGCAGAGCGATCTATGGCCGTGAGATCTGTGCGGTGGCCACTTTGCCGTGTAGGCCAGCCCCCGCCTAAATACTGAGAACAACCTATCGAGGGGCTCAATGCAGAGTTCCTTCAAATATCACTTTCTCAAGTACTCAAGTACCCTTTAAGCAGATGCCACATGGCCGTCAACAGGGCGGCAAGGTACCATGTGCGGCACAGTGACCATGTGCTTCACTGGATTAGTGCATTTAAGACTTTCTACTCATTTCGCTGGAGGCGGCAGTCAGGTCAACACGTGCAAGAAGAGTCACCATCATCAAAATCGCACTCAAATATTACTTACAACTTCAAATGGGTACTGTACCTTTAAAAGGGAAACAAATGTAGTAATCATACATAGATTGGGGACTGTGCGGGGTATGCAGGCACTGCGCGTGCTAAGCAATGCATGAGCCCTGCGGCCTCAGGCGACCATGCCCTGTCTCCATGCCCTTTGTACTACTTGGGATCCAGCAATGGAACTGGGGGATAGTAAGACTGCACTTAAAGGGGTTGTCCACTTTTAGGGGTCAATTTTATTTTTTTTAGATGAATGTTTTGGGGGCTAAAAATCGTTTTTGCAATTGGGTTTCATTGGATTGGCTTTCACAATTGTGATCAGCGGTAATAAAACAGCAGCGCTCCAAAAAGAAAAAAAAAAAAAAAAAGACAGATCCAAGTTAAGGATGCTTCAGTCATCTGTGCAAATCGGTCCGAGCACGGACCCAAGCGTGACAGCTGCGTATTTGTCTCAGGCTGTGATGCTCAGGTTGGGAGAGTCCAGACCTGCCAGTTTTTGGACTGATTTGCACGGACGTCTGATGCAGCCTTACCAACTCCACATCACACTGACAGAACAAGCTCACTGATGGATTTTCAGTTAACTCATTCTGCAGCCGGCAATACAGTTGAACAAAGATGCTATAAGAGGCAAATTGGTGCAAAATGTTAAATTAAACCCAATTGCAAAAATTACTATTAACACAAAATACAAGCAAAAAGAAGTTTTAGTAAAAGCGGACACCTTTTTATTTTAGATTCATCTAGGTCTAGGTAGCAGTGGGTTTTGCTCCCTGCAGCCACCAGATGTTTATGGTGTGATACCACTTTAAACAAATGATACAGAAGTATCACAAGTGATTGTAACATGAGTAAAACCAGTCACATTCAGCTCCCGACATAGAAAGCCACAATGCTGGCGGATACAGACAGCATACAGTGACCCCAAAGGCACAATACGACAAACCAGTAGGTGACCCCCTCAATAAAAACATCCAAAAGTAACAGATCCCACGAGGAACATGACTTTATTGCACAATGAAAAGTTTAGCAACTTTTTTCTAGAATACTTTCTTTTGGAATTCTTCACTGTTTTCAAGGTTACTGCTTGCTGTCAGTGAATGGGAAAGTGCTCACCTACATCCACATCCTTAGTTTTGTGACGCTGTCTCATTGTTGAGAATGATTCTCAGCTCTGAGTCCTGGGAAAAGAAACATTTTCTATTTCCACCAATCTGATTAGTTTGTGTAGGACTGTCCACACCGGTACACTGTAGCAAACGTTCAACGATACAAGCAGGACAAGGTCGGGACGAGTTTACAGTCTTCAGTTTTATAGAATGAAAATTGAGAGAGCGGAATTAAAGAGAAAGTAAACTGCGATTTTTACAAAACAGCGACAACTATGAACCATCTCGCTCAATACACAATCTGAGCATGACGCGTGACGCCACCATTATAGTGTGTACAAGCCTTAACAGGATTCTATTCACCGACAGGAAGCAGACAAGACAGTTAGTCAGAAGATTCAGAGCTTTTCATTATACACTGCTCAAAAAAAAATAAAAATAAAGGGAACACTAAAACAACAGAATATAACTCCAAGTAAATCAAACTTCTGTGAAATCAAACTGTCCACTTAGGAACAACACTGATTGACAATCCATTTCACATGTTGATGTGCAAATGGAATAGACAACAGATGGAAATTATTGGCAATTATTAAGACACCCTCAATAAAGGAGTGGTTCTGCAGGTGGGGACCACAGACCACATCTCAGTACCAATGCTTTCTGGCTGATGTTTTGGTCGCTTTTGAATGTTGGTTGTGCTTTCACACTCGTGGTAGCATGAGGCGGACCCTACAACCCAGAAAAGTGGCTCAGGTAGTGCAGCTCATCCAGGATGGCACATCAATGCGAGCTGTGGCAAGAAGGTTTGCTGTGTGTCAGCGTAGTGTCCAGAGGCTGGAGGCACTACCAGGAGACAGGCCGGTATACCAGGAGATGTGGAGGGGGCCATAGGAGGGCAACAACCCAGCAGCAGGACTGCTACCGCAGCCTTTGTGCAAGGAGGAACATAGCCAGAGCCCTGCAAAATGACCTCCCGCAGGCCACAAATGTGCATGTGTCTGCACAAAAGGTTAGAAACCGACTCCATGAGGATGGTCTGAGTGTCCGACGTCCACAGATGGGGGTTGTGCTCACAGCCCAACACCGTGCAGGACGCTTGGCATTTGCCACAGAACACCAGGATTGGCAAATTCGCCACTGGCACCCTGTGCTCTTCACAGATGAAAGCAGGTTCACACTAAGCACATGTGACAGAGTCTGGAGACGCCGTGGAGAGCGATCTGCTGCCTGCAATATCCTTCAGCATGACCGGTTTGGCAGTGGGTCAGTAATGGTGTGGGGTGACATTTCTGTGGAGGGCCGCACAGCCCTCCATGTGCTCGCCAGAGGTAGCCTGACTGCCATTAGGTACCGAGATGAGATCCTCAGACCCCTTGTGAGACCATATGCTGGTGCAGTTGGCCCTGGGTTCCTCCTAATGCGGGACAATGCCAGACCTCATGTGGCTGGAGTGTGTCAGCAGTTCCTGCAAGATGAAGGCATTGAAGCTATGGACTGGCCAGCCCGATCCCCAGACCTGAATCTGCTTGAACACATCTGGGACATCATGTCTCGCACCATCCACCAACGTCATGTTGCACCACAGACCGTCCAGGAGTTGGCGCATGCTTTAGTCCAGGTCTGGGAGGAGATCCCTCAGGAGACCATCAGGAGCATGCCCAGGCATTGTAGGAAGGTCATATGGGCACGTGGCGGCCACAGACACTACTGAGCATCATTCCCTTGTCTTGAGGCATTTCCACTGAAGTTGGATCAGCCTGTAATTTGATTTTCCACTTTGATTTTGAGTAACATTCCAAATCCAGGCCTCCATTGGTTAATAAATTTGATTTCCACTGATGATTTTTGTGTGATTTTGTTGTCAGCACAATCAACTTTGTACAGAACAAAATATTCAATGAGAATATTTCATTCGTGCAGATCTAGGATGTGTTATTTGAGTGTTTACTTTATTTTTTTTGATCATATATTACTTAGAACCAATAAAGGCACATAAAGTGTATAAGAGAAAATCAATAAAGTTTATTTCAAATACATACACAAAAATCTTGTCAATCATATATAATGGATGCCTCAAGTAACACCTAACGACCATCAGCAGAAAGACACACCTAAAGGCATGAAACAAATTAGACACAGAATGATGTGGTCAAGTGGTGACAATGGAAACAAAATAGTAGCAATCATAATTAGGGCAAAGTGCCATTCATCAAACCAACATGGTTCAACATAGTAGAAATCTATTAACCACAATCACCAACCATGAGCACAACTCAATAAAGTGTCTATGTGAATAGTGCTGTTTTACTGACAAAGTGTATAATCCCATGATATTAATATCTGAAAGGTGCGTCAATACTGCTGCGTCTCACCCCGACGCACGTTTCGCCTATTCTTCTTCCGGGGGTGTGACAATATCATGTTTGCCAATATTGGGTTGGTACAGCTACATACCCGATGTACCCACAACTGGGGGCAGCAAGAGGGTGACACATATGGGCCGAGTCCACATAACCCTCCAAATCGGCCCACTCATTAGTAAGAACGGCACCCCAATATATTTGGTGGGTGATGGGGAGCCCCTCGTCTTAGTATATAGAGTGGCTGTAATGAACACACAGCTATTTGACACTTCTCCATTGCAAATCCTGGTTCCGCATCACTGCACAGCCAGAGCTGTCTGACAACCTGAATGGAAGTTGTGATTGCGGTCATACTGGTTGTCAGCCAGTTTTCCCAGAAACAAATAATAAGAAAATTGGGGGAAAAAAAAAGAAGTTGAAGTGGTTCGCTGCTGCTATAGCTGTGCCTGGCATCAGGGTGACATAATGCAGATGAATGAGCTTTACATGAGTGCCAGAAGTGATGGGCAGTGTGCCCACCATGTGCATGGAGTACTGAGGGTAAAAGGGCACCATGGTGGTGGTGGTGGGGGTTAGGTTACAAAAGGGTGAAGTAACACCTGAGGGCTCAGGTCACAACAAAGTGGAATTGGGGCTGAGGTCTAATCAAAAGCAGTGTCGGAGGAGCTCAGGCTGCAACAGAAGTAATGCCAGTGGGTAGGCGCAGCGTTGCGTCAGAAGCTCTGGTCACAACAAAGCTGCATCACGGGGGTTCGGGTCACAATAAGGTCGTTTCGGTTTGCAAATAAGCTGTGTCAGGGGTTCGGGTCGCAACAAAGCAGCGTTGGTTTGCAACAAAGCTGGATCAGTGGGGCTCGGGTCTCAACAAAGCTGCATTAGGGGGCTCAACAAAGCTGCACAGGGGGGCTCAACAAAGCTGCGCCGGGGGGCTCAGGGCTCAACAAAGCTGCGCCGGGGGGCTCAGGGCTCAACAAAGCTGCGCCGGGGGGCTCAGGGCTCAACAAAGCTGCGCCGGGGGGCTCAGGGCTCAACAAAGCTGCGCCGGGGGGCTCAGGGCTCAACAAAGCTGCGCCGGGGGGCTCAGGGCTCAACAAAGCTGCGCCGGGGGGCTCAGGGCTCAACAAAGCTGCGCCGGTGGGCTCAACAAAGCTGCGCCGGTGGGCTCAACAAAGCTGCGCCGGGGGGGCTCGGGGATCAACAAAGCTGCTCCGGGGGGCTCAGGGATCAACAAAGCTGCTCCGGGGGGCTCAGGGCTCAACAAAGTGGCACAGATGGGCTCAGAAAATGATGAAAGTTTGGTGAAATAAGTTGTGCTTTCCCCAGGCAGTGCCCTGGTGCTCAGTGCAGACAGGAGAGGACATACTGCCCCCCAATACCAGGCACCCCACCCCCGGGGTCACAGGTCACACAGCTGGCACTCACAGCCTGGTAAACAAAGGGAGGACCCCAGCAGGGAGCAGCATCATCCCAGCCGGGCACAGCCACGTCCACATGGGGGCAGCCACACACACAACCCACACCGCAGGCCCAGCCCGGGGAGCAGAGTGCCGGTATCGCCGGGCATAGCCGGGTACGTACCTGGGCAGCGAGCAGTGAGCTCCCCCGGAAGCGCCGGCCGCCTGCTCCCTGACACTGGCCGACAGCTAAAGCCTGACACAGGGAATGCAGGACAGTGACGTCACGGTGCCGCCCCTACACGGCACACGTGTCCCCAGCAGCGCCGCGGGGCACGCCGGGAATTGTAGTCCTAAAAGGAGATGGTGACACAGGGTTCTGTACAGTGAGGAATGTCAGAAATGTGCTCAGGAATGAAGCTGACATCACTGCAGACACCCCAGTGTAAGGACTCACCACACACCTCACTGCAGACACCCCAGTGTAAGGGCTCACCACACACCTCACTGCAGACACCGCCAGTGTAAGGGCTCACCACACACCTCACTGCAGACACCGCCAGTGTAAGGGCTCACCACACACCTCACTGCAGACACCGCCAGTGTAAGGACTCACCACACACCTCACTGCAGACACCCCAGTGTAAGGGCTCACCACACACCTCACTGCAGACACCGCCAATGTAAGGGCTCACCACACACCTCACTGCAGACACCCCAGTGTAAGGGCTCACCACACACCTCACTGCAGACACCGCCAGTGTAAGGACTCACCACACATCTCACTGCAGACACCGCCAGTGTAAGGGCTCACCACACACCTCACTGCAGACACCGCCAGTGTAAGGACTCACCACACACCTCACTGTAGACACCGCCAGTGTAAGGGCTCACCACACACCTCACTGCAGACACCGCCAGTGTAAGGGCTCACCACACACATCACTGCAGACACCGCCAGTGTAAGGGCTCACCACACACATCACTGTAGACACCGCCAGTGTAAGGGCTCACCACACACATCACTGTAGACACCCCAGTGTAAGGGCTCACCACACACCTCACTGCAGACACCGCCAGTGTAAGGGCTCACCACACACCTCACTGCAGACACCGCCAGTGTAAGGGCTCACCACACACCTCACTGCAGACACCGCCAGTGTAAGGGCTCACCACACACCTCACTGCAGACACCGCCAGTGTAAGGGCTCACCACACCTCACTGCAGACACCCCCAGTGTAAGGGCTCACCACACACCTCACTGCAGACACCGCCAGTGTAAGGACTCACCACACACCTCACTGTAGACACCGCCAGTGTAAGGGCTCACCACACACCTCACTGCAGACACCGCCAGTGTAAGGACTCACCACATCTCACTGCAGACACCGTCAGTGTAAGGGCTCACTGCAGACACCACCAGTGTAAGGGCTCACCACACACCTCACTGCAGACACCGCCAGTGTAAGGACTCACCACACACATCACTGCAGACACCCCAGTGTAAGGACTCACCACACACATCACTGCAGACACCCCAGTGTAAGGACTCACCACACACATCACTGCAGACACTGCCAGTGTAAGGGCTCACTGCAGACACCCCAGTGTAAGGGCTCACCACACACCTCACTGCAGACACCCCAGTGTAAGGGCTCACCACACACATCACTGCAGACACCTCCAGTGTAAGGGCTCACCACACACATCACTGCAGACACCCCAGTGTAAGGACTCACCACACACATCACTGCAGACACCCCAGTGTAAGGACTCACCACACACATCACTGCAGACACCGCCAGTGTAAGGGCTCACCACACACCACACTGCAGACACCTCCAGTGTAAGGGCTCACCACACACCTCACTGCAGACACCCCAGTGTAAGGGCTCACCACACACCTCACTGCAGACACCGCCAGTGTAAGGGCTCACCACACACCTCACTGCAGACACCGCCAGTGTAAGGCTACTTTCACACTAGCGTTAACTGCAATACGTCGCAAATGCGTCGTTTTGCCGAAACTACGCATCCAGCAAAAGTTCTTGCTGGATACGTTTTTTCGTCATAGACTAACATTAGCGACGCATTTGCGACGCATTGCCAAACGGTGCGTCCGTTTTGCGACGCTTGGGCGTGTGGTAGCGGACCGTCGGGAGAAAAAAACGTTACATGTAACGTTTTTTGCTCCCGACGGTCCGCTTTTTCCGACCGCGCATGCGCGGCCGGAACTCCGCCCCCACCTCCCCGCACTTCCCCGCACCTCACAATGGGGCAGCGGATGCGTGGGAAAAATACATCCGCTGCCCCCGTTGTGCGGCGGAGACCACGCTAGCGTCGGGAACGTCGGCCCGACGCACGGCGACGGGTTGTTCCCGACGCTAGTGTGAAAGTAGCCTAAGGGCTCACTACACACCTCACTGCAGACACCGCCAGTGTAAGGGCTCACCACACACCTCACTGCAGACACCGCCAGTGTAAGGGCTCACCACACACCTCACTGCAGACACCGCCAGTGTAAGGGCTCACCACACATATCACTGCAGACACCGCCAGTGTAAGGGCTCACCACACACATCACTGCAGACACCGCCAGTGTAAGGGCTCACCATACACCTCACTGCAGACACCCCAGTGTAAGGGCTCACCACACACCTCACTGCAGACACCCCCAGTGTAAGGACTCACCACACACCACTGCAGACACCGCCAGTGTATGGGCTCACCACACACATCACTGCAGACACCCCAGTGTAAGAGCTCACCACACACCTCACTGCAGACACCGCCAGTGTAAGGGCTCACCACACACCTCACTGCAGACACCCCAGTGTAAGGACTCACCACACACCACTGCAGACACCGCCAGTGTAAGGGCTCACCACACACCTCACTGCAGACACCGCCAGTGTAAGGGCTCACCACACACATCACTGCAGACACCACCAGCGTAAGGGCTCACCACACACCTCACTGCAGACACCACCAGTGTAAGGGCTCACCACACACCTCACTGCAGACACCGCCAGTGTAAGGGCTAACCACACACCTCACTGGAGACACCGCCAGTGTAAGGGCTCACCACACATCTCACTGCAGATACCACCAGTGTAAGGGCTCACCACACACCTCACTGCAGACACCGCCAGTGTAAGGGCTCACTACACACACCACTACAGACACCGCCAGTGTAAGGGCTCACTACACACACCACTACAGACACCGCCAGTGTAAGGGCTCACCTCACACATGACTGCAGACACCGCCAGTGTAAGGGCTCACCACACACCTCACTGCAGACACCGCCAGTGTAAGGGCTCACCACACACCTCACTGCAGACACCGCCAGTGTAAGGGCTCACCACACACCTCACTGCAGACACCGCCAGTGTAAGGACTCACCACACACATCACTGCAGACACCGCCAGTGTAAGGGCTCACTACACACACCACTACAGACACCGCCAGTGTAAGGGCTCACCTCACACATGACTGCAGACACCTCCAGTGTAAGGGCTCACTACACACACCACTACAGACACCGCCAGTGTAAGGGCTTACCACACACCTCACTGCAGACACCGCCAGTGTAAGGGCTCACCACACACCTCACTACAGACACCGCCAGTGTAAGAGCTCACCACACACCTCAATGCAGACACCTCCAGTGTAAGGGCTCACTACACACACCACTACAGACACCGCCAGTGTAAGGGCTCACCTCACACATGACTGCAGACACTGCCAGTGTAAGGGCTCACCACACACCTCACTGCAGACACCGCCAGTGTAAGGGCTCACCACGCACCTCACTGCAGACACCGCCAGTGTAAGGGCTCACCACACACCTCACTGGAGACACCGCCAGTGTAAGGGCTCACCACACACCTCACTGCAGACACCGCCAGTGTAAGGGCTCACCACACACCTCACTGCAGACACCGCCAGTGTAAAGGCTCACCACACACCTCACTGCAGACACCGCCAGTGTAAGAGCTCACCACACACCTCACTGCAGACACCTCCAGTGTAAGGGCTCACTACACACACCACTACAGACACCGCCAGTGTAAGGGCTCACCACACACATGACTGCAGACACCGCCAGTGTAAGGGCTCACCACACACCTCACTGCAGACACCGCCAGTGTAAGGGCTCACCACGCACCTCACTGCAGACACCGCCAGTGTAAGGGCTCACCACGCACCTCACTGGAGACACCGCCAGTGTAAGGGCTCACCACACACCTCACTGCAGACACCGCCAGTGTAAAGGCTCACCACACACCTCACTGCAGACACCGCCAGTGTAAGGGCTCACCACACACCTCACTGGAGACACCGCCAGTGTAAGGGCTCACCACACACCTCACTGGAGACACAGCCAGTGTAAGGGCTCACCACACACCTCACTGGAGACACCGCCAGTGTAAGGGCTCACCACACACCTCACTGCAGACACCGCCAGTGTAAGGGCTCACCACACACCTCACTGGAGACACCGCCAGTGTAAGGGCTCACCACACACCTCACTGGAGACACCGCCAGTGTAAGGGCTCACCACACACCTCACTGCAGACACGGCCAGTGTAAAGGCTCACCACACACCTCACTGCAGACACCGCCAGTGTAAAGGCTCACCACACACCTCACTGCAGACACCGCCAGTGTAAGGGCTCACCACACACATCACTAATGGAGACACAATCCACAGGAAGCTCTCTCCAGGTACACTGCCTTGAAAATGTATTCATACCCCATGAACTTTTACACATTTTTTCACATTACACAAACTTAAATGTATTATATTGGGATTATAGACTTTTTGTGATATACAAGCACTACTGTAAGTAGCAAGTATTTGTGAAGTATAAAGGAAATATACAGGGTTTGAAAATATAAATCTGAAAATTGTGGCATGCATTTGTCTCCAGCCTCCCTGAGTCAATTTTTTGTAGGACCACCTTTGGTGGCCATTACTGCTGCAGTCTTTTGCAGTCTGTCTCTTCCAGCTTTGCACATCTAGAGGTGACAAGTTGCTCCTTCTTTGCACACTCGCTCTCGCTCAGTGAGATTGGATGGAGGCGTCTGTGATCAGTAATTTTCACGTCTTCTCACAGATTCTCAATGGGATTTGGGTCTGGACTGTGACTGGGCCATTCACACACACATGAATGTGCTTTGATGTAAACCATCCATTGTAGCTCTGACAGGATGTTTATGGCCGTTGTCCTGCTGGAAGGTGAATCTACGCCCTGGTCTAATGTCTATTGCTGCATCTAACAGGTTTCCCTTCAGTATTGCCCTGTATTAAGCTCCATCCATCTTGCTGTCAACTCTGAAAACCTTCCCTGCCCCTGCTGAAGTAAAGCCTCCCCACAGCATGATGCTGACACCACCATGTGTGATGGTGGGGATGATGTTTTCAGGATGATGTGCAGTGTTAGTTTTCCACCACATATAGCATTTTGCAGTTAGCCCAAAAAGTTCTCCTTTGGTCTCATCTGGCCAGAACACCTTCTTCCACATGCTCACTGTGTTACATACATGGGTTTTTGCAAACTGCACATGGGACTTCTTATGTCTTGCTTTTAAAAATGTCTTTCTTCTTGTCACTCTTCCATAATGACCAGGTTTGTGAAGTATACGACTAGTAGTTGTCCTGTGCACAGATTCTCTCACCTGCGCTGCGGTTCTCTGCATTTTTTTCAGTGGCCATGGGCCTCTTGGCTGCTTAATAATTGGTGCTCTCCTTGCTTGAGATGTCAGGATAGGTGGACGGCCATGTCTTGGTAGGTTTGCAGTAGTGCATTCTTCCATTTTTGGATGATGACTTTAACAGTGCTCCGTGAGATGTTCAGAGCTTAGGCTATTTTTTTTTTAACCTAACCCTGCTTTACACTTCTTCACAACTTTATCCTTGACCTGTCTGATGTGTTCCTTGGTTTTCATGAAGCTGTTTGATCCCTAATGTTCCCAAACAAACCGAAGCTGTTTGATCCCTAATGTTCCCAAACAAACCTCTGATACCTTCACAGAACAGCTGTAGTTATACTGAGAATAAATTACACACAAGGGGACTCAATGTACTAATTATGTGACTCCTGGAGGAAACTGGTGACTCAGGATTTTATTTAGGGGTATGAGACTACAGGGACATGAATCCAAATGCATGTCACAATTTTCAAATTTACATGAAAAAAATATAAAACCATATGCAGTGCGCAGGATACCCATTACTTCAGGAATTGGCCTTAGGCCTCATACACACGTCTCTGTTTACAGTACATGTGGTATCCATTCTTCTCATGGATCCCACATGTACCCATTATAACCTATGCTATTATTCACTTGTCCATGTTTTTACACAGACAAAATGTCCATGCAAACCACACAGTGTCTGTTTTTTTCCAGCAGCAAGGATGACAAGGGCCAATACAAGTCTATGGGTCTGTGAAAAGCACGTACAGCACACGTAATGGTCTCAGTGTATAATGCGTCTGCCAACCGTGATTAACATTGCAAAGTATAGGAGAAGCTTTGTCATTTATTTCTTTCTCTATCCATACCCGAAAAACACTGATGGTAAAAACGGAAACACATTTCTCAAGCTTTGGGACTCCAGCGAACCACAGTGAGAAGCATTATCCACAAATGGCGAAAACATTGAACAGTGGTGGACTTTCTCAGAAGTGGCCGGTAGACCATAATTACCCCAAGAGCGCAGGAAAGACCCCACAACAACATCCAAAGAACTGCAGGCCTCAGGTAAGGGCAGTGTGCATGATTCCATTATAAGAAAGAGACTGGGCAAAAATGGCCTGCATAGCAGAGTTCCAAGACAAAAAACACTGCTGAAGAATAACATAAAGGCTCGTCTTAGTTTTGCTAGAAAACATCTTGATGATCCCCAAGACTTTTGATAGAATACTCTGTCCACTGGCAAGACAAAAGTTGAACTTGGAAGGTGTATGTCCCATTACATCTGGCGTAGAAGCAACAAATTATTTCAGAAAAGGAACATCATACCAACAGTAAAATATGGTGGTGGTAATGTGATGGTCTGGAGCTGTTTTACAGGACCTATGAATTCTGTTGTCCACCAAAAGATCCTGAAGGAGGATGTCTGGCCATCTGTTTATGACCTCAAGCTGAAGCCCGGTGGTTGGCGCTCAAAGCAAGTGAGGTATTCTGCTACATGCAGGCGATCTGATCATCACCTGCATGTAGCAGAGTTGATTGGGTTATGGCAGCTTCTAGTCTCCCATGGAGACTTTTGAAGCATGCCAAAAGTTAAAAAAAATAAAAAAATATATAAAAAAAAATATATATATATATATAAAAGTTCAAATCACCCCCCTTTCGTCTCATTCGAAATAAAACATTAAAAAAAATCAAATATACACATACAGTGCTTTGCGAAAGTATTTGGCTCCCTGGAACTTTTCAACCTTTTCCCACATATCATGCTTCAAACATAAAGATACCAAATGTAAATTTTTGGTGAAGAATCAACAAGTGGAACACAATTGTGAAGTTGAACTAAATTTATTGGTTATTTTAAATTTTTGTGGAATTTCAAAAACTGAAAAGTGGGGCGTGCAATATTATTCGGCCCCTTTAACTTAAGGCTTATGTGCACACGTTGCGGATTTCCTGAGAATCCGCAGCGTTTTTTTCCTTGCGGAAACGCTGCAAATCCGCAAGTGATTTACAGTACAATGTAAATCAATGGGAAAGAAAAATGCTGTGCTAATGGTGCGGAAAATACCCTATCCCAGTGTAGACAATAACACTATAATAAGATACAATAGGTCTATAACAATAACCTGACACTTTCCCTGTACTTCACTGCTGTCCCTTCCTAACAGTGGGGGTTGGCACCCTAAAAGATACGGTTGTTTGGCGCCCCCACTCAACGGCGGCTATCCCAACCTACCCCCGTTTCTGTCCTACTTTGCTATAGGTGGGAAAACAATAAGCAGTGTAAAGAAATGAAGGGAATGCCAATGCACACTATATTTCATACATCTATACCATAAATGCACAGCAGATAGATATTAAGGCCCCTTCACGGTCCAACAAGACCTGTACCTCAAAGAGATCATAAATTCCACAAGCCTGGTTCAGACAAAAAAATCATGATAGTTCACATCAGGACATAAAGATAACCCAATTCTATGACCCTTGATGAATAGTTTGAAAAGAAGCATATCTGACTGTTATCCCATAAAACTTAGCTTTCAGCCACAGCCTCGACGCGTTTCCCTGTCCATACGGTTCATCAGGAGGCGAAAATATGGAACCAGATACTCCATAGATGCAGGTGTTACGAGCCAGGCTTGTGGAATTTAAGTTATTAATTGGACTACGGCGGAAAGGTAGTATACGGTTGGTTTATTATTTTTAATTTTTTGCAGGAGATCGAGTATTGTAAGTATGGTGAAATTAAGAATATTAAAATATTTTCTTCTGGCGGTGTTTTTTTTTTAACCCTTTCACTACTATAGGATTTGTAATGGATAGGCGTCTTATTGACGCCTCTCTATTATTAACCGGGCTTAATGTCACCTTACATTAGCAAAGTGACATTAACCCCTTATTACCCCATATCCCACCGCTACAGGGGAGTGGGAAGAGAGGGGCTAAGTGCCAGAATTAGCGCATCTTACAGATGCACCATTTCTGGGGCGGCTGCGGGCTGGTATTTGTAGCCGGGGGGGGCAAATATCCATGGCCCCTCTATAGGCTATGAATATCAGCCCGCAGCTGTCTGCGTAGCCTTTCTGACTATAAAATATAGGGGGACACCACGTCATTTTATTTTTTTGGGTCCCCCTATTTTAATAGCCAGTAAAGGCTATGCAGAGAGCTGCGGGCTGATAATCATAGCCTGGGAAGGGGCCATGGGTATTACCCCCTTCACATACAAATATTGGCCCCCAGCCATCAGCTTTCCCCCTCTGGTGCAGAAAATTGCGTGGGAGCCCACGCCATTTTTTTCCGTTTTTTTTTTTTTTTTATTAAACGTTAATTAATCAACATTTGCCTTGCTATTATATATCTATGGATATTTCCGCCGGATCCATTTTTTCTCATAGAGTTGCATTAGCGCAGGATTGCGCCTGATGGCCACATGTTTCAACCGTTTTTTGCCGGATCCGTCAAAAAAGCTGTTTCCGGGGGACGGAGAAAACGTACAGAGGACCGGTTTTTCTGTCCGGCGAAAAAATGCACAGCGACGGATCCGGCGAAAAACGTATGAAACTGAGATGTGAAATGAGGAATCTGGCCTCCGAATTCGGTTTTTCATGCATTTTTCCATTCAAATCATGCACATTTTCCGTTCTCTCTCTCTCAAAAAAAACGGATCAGTTGCATCAGTTTTTCACTATTTGCAACGGATCTGTTTTTTCAACAGTTCGCCGGATCCTGCCTGACAGAAAAAAACTGATGTGTGAAAGTAGCCTAACTATCCACATATCTATCTACATCTATCCATACATATATCTATCTCATTCCTTCTATCTGTCTGTCTGTCTATCTATCTATCTCATTCCTTCTATCTATCTCATTCCTTCTATCTGTCTATCTCTCTGTCTGTCTGTCTGTGTGTAATGGAGTGTAGGTTGGACAAATGTAAAAGAGGAGTTTGGACAAGAAATGACATCACAAATCTTTTTTTTTTTTAATAATAGATCTTTATTTAGCTGGAAAAAAACGCATCAGAAATGCAGCAAAAACGCACTTGCGTTTTCTGGCAAGAGAGGGAAGAATCTGCACAGGAAATTCCACAGGCAAATCTGCAACGTGTGCACATACCCTAATACTTTGTTGCGCCTCCTTTTCCTGCAATTACAGCTGCAGTCGCTTGGGGTATGTCTCTATCAGTTTTGTACATCGAGAGACTGAAATTCTTGCCCATTTTTCAATGGCAAACAGCTCGAGCTCAGTGAGGTTTGATGGAGATCGTTTGTGAACAGCAGTTTTCAGCTCTTTCCACAGATTCTCGTTTGGATTGAGGTCTGGACTTTGACTTGGCCATTCTAACACCTGGATACGATTATTTGTGAACCATTCCATTGTAGATTCTGCTTTATGTTTGGGATCATTGTCTTGTTGGAAGACAAATCTCCGTCCCAGTCTCAGGTCTTTTACAGACTCCAACAGGTTTTCTTCAAGAATCGTCCTGTATTTGGCTCCATCCATCTTCCCATCAATTTTAACCATCTTCCCTGTCCCTGCTGAAGAAAAGCAGGCCCAAACCATGATGCTGCCACCACCATGTTTGACAGTGGGGATGGTGTGTTCAGGGTGATGAGCTGTGTTGCCATATCGTTTGGCATTGTTGGCAAAAAGTTTGATTTTGGTTTCATCTGACCAGAGCACCTTCTTCCACATGTTTGGTGTGTCTCCCAGGTGGCTTGTTGCAAACTTTAAACAACACTTTTTATGGATATCTTTGAGAAATGGCTTTCTTCTTGCCACTCTTCCATAAATGCCAGATTTGTGCAGTGTACGACTGATTGTTGTCCTATAGACAGACTGTCCCACCTCAGCTGTAGATCTGTGCAGTTCATCCAGAGTGATCATGGGCCTCTTGGCTGCATCTCTGATCAGTCTTCTCCTTGTTTAAGATGAAAGTTTAGAGGGACGGTCGGGTCTTGGTAGATTTGCAGTGGTATGATACTCCTTTCATTTCAATATGATCGCTTGCACAGTGCTCCTTGGGAGGTTTAAAGTTTTGGAAATCGTTTTGTATCCAAATCTGGCTTTAAACTTCTCCACAACAGTATCACAGACCTGCCTGTTGTGTTCCTTGGTCTTCATGATTCTCTCTGTGCTTCAGACAGAACCCTGAGACTATCACAGAGCAGGTGCATTTATACGGAGACTTGATTACACACAGGTGGATTATATTTATCATCATTAGGCATTTAGGACAACAATGGATCATTCAGAGATCCACAATGATCTTCTGGAGTGAGTTTGCTGCACTGAAAGTAAAGGGGCCGAATAATATTGCACGCCCCACTTTTCAGTTTTAAATTTCCACAAAAATTTAAAATAACCAATACATTTCGTTCAACTTCACAATTGTGTTCCACTTGTTGATTCTTCATCAAAAATTTACATTTGGTATCTTTATGTTTGAAGCATGATATGTGGGAAAAGGCTGAAAAGTTCCAGAGGGCCGAATACTTTCGCAAGGCACTGTATTTGGTATCGCCGCATTCAGAATCACCTGATCTATCAATATAAAAAAATAATCCAATTGGTAAACGGCATAGTGAGAAAAAAAAATTGAAACGCCAGAATTAATATGCAATAAGATGCAATAAAAGCCGATCAAAAGATCGAATACACATCAAAATGGTATCCATTAAAACATCATATCGGCGCACAAAAAGAAGCCCTCACCCAACCCCAGATCCTAAAATATGGAGGGACTATGGGTCTCGGAAAATGCCATTTTTTTTTATTTTTTTTACAAACTTTGGAATTCTTTTTCACCACTTAAATAAAAAATAACCTAGATATGTTAGGTGTCTGTGAACTCGTAATGACCTCGACAATCATAATGGCAGATTAGTTTTTTGCATTTAGTGAATATAGTAAAAAAAAATCCAAAAAACAAGTGTGGAATTGCACTTTTTTGCAATTTCACCGCATTTGGAATTTTTTTCTCGTTTTCCAATACTTGACATGGTAAAATCAATGGTTCCATTCAAAAGTACAACTTGTCCCACAAAAAAACAAGTCCTCACATGGCCATATTGACGGAAAAATAAAAAAGTTATGGCTCTGGGAAGAAGGGGAGCAAAAAATGGAAACGCAAAAAGGAAAATACCCCGGGTCCTTAAATGGTTAAGGTGCATCAGTCACCAGTGTACGCGGCCCCATCTTTGGGCAACAAAAGCAAGATCCTGAGTGAAGTGTTGTATCCCTTACTGGACTGCGTGCAGTTAGTTCAGATAATAGCACTATTTTGCTCCTGTAGCGCTGAATTCTCATATTTATGAGCTATAGCACCTCCAGCAATCCCTCCAGATGACTGACATTTTTCTTTGGATAAAGCAGCAAAAAACAGGTGTCTGGACAAGTGCTATCCTTAGCAATATGAATTCATAGCTAGCTACCTCCCCCTAGTGGAGATTGACAGTTCCATATTGAATTATTTATGAGCTACCAACTCTTCTGCAATTTATAACCTCAAGTGTCAGTGTCATTATCCTGTACCCCAAGTATCAGTGTCATTATCCTGTACCCCAAGTATCAGTGCCATTATCCTGTACCCCAAGTATCAGCGTCATTATCCTGTACCCCAAGTATCAGTGTCATTATCCTGTACCCCAAGTATCAGTGTCATTATCCTATACCCCAAGTGTCAGTGTCATTGTCCTGTACCCCAAGTATCAGCGTCATTATCCTGTACCCCAAGTATCAGTGTCATTATCCTGTACCCCAAGTATCAGTGTCATTATCCTATACCCCAAGTGTCAGTGTCATTATCCTGTACCCCAAGTATCAGTGTCATTATCCTGTACCCCTAGTGTCAGTGTCATTGTCCTGTACCCCAAGTGTCAGTGTCATTATCCTGTACCCCTAGTGTCAGTGTCATTATCCTGTACCCCAAGTGTCAGTGTCATTGTCCTGTACCCCAAGTATCAGTGTCATTATCCTGTACCCCTAGTGTCAGTGTCATTGTCCTGTACCCCAAGTATCAGTGTCATTATCCTATACCCCAAGTGTCAGTGTCATTATCCTCTACCCCAAGTGTCAGTGTCATTATCCTGTACCCCAAGTGTCAGTGTCATTGTCCTGTACCCCAAGTATCAGCGTCATTATCCTGTACCCCAAGTATCAGTGTCATTATCCTGTACCCCAAGTATCAGTGTCATTATCCTATACCCCAAGTGTCAGTGTCATTATCCTCTACCCCAAGTGTCAGTGTCATTATCCTGTACCCCTAGTGTCAGTGTCATTGTCCTGTACCCCAAGTGTCAGTGTCATTATCCTGTACCCCAAGTGTCAGCGTCATTATCCTATACCCCAAGTATCAGTGTCATTATCCTGTACCCCAAGTATCAGCGTCATTATCCTGTACCCCAAGTGTCAGTGTCATTATCCTATACCCCAAGTGTCAGTGATTATCCTGTTCCCCAAGTGTCAGTGTCATTATCCTGTACCCCAAGTGTCAGTGTCATTATCCTGTACCCCAAGTATCAGTGTCATTATCCTGTACCCCAAGTGTCAGTGTCATTATCCTGTACCCCAAGTGTCAGCGTCATTATCCTATACCCCAAGTATCAGCGTCATTATCCTGTACCCCAAGTGTCAGTGTCATTATCCTGTACCCCAAGTGTCAGTGATTATCCTGTTCCCCAAGTGTCAGTGTCATTATCCTGTACCCCAAGTGTCAGTGTCATTATCCTGTACCCCAAGTATCAGTGTCATTATCCTGTACCCAAAGTATCAGTGTCATTATCCTGTACCCCAAGTGTCAGTGTCATTATCCTATACCCCAAGTATCAGCGTCATTATCCTGTACCCCAAGTGTCAGTGTCATTATCCTATACCCCAAGTGTCAGTGATTATCCTGTTCCCCAAGTGTCAGTGTCATTATCCTGTACCCCAAGTGTCAGTGTCATTATCCTGTACCCCAAGTATCAGTGTCATTATCCTGTACCCAAAGTATCAGTGTCATTATCCTGTACCCCAAGTGTCAGTGTCATTATCCTATACCCCAAGTATCAGTGTCATTATCCTGTACCCCAAGTATCAGTGTCATTATCCTGTACCCCAAGTGTCAGTGTCATTATCCTGTACCCCAAGTGTCAGTGTCATTATCCTGCACCCCAAGTGTCAGTGTCATTATCATGTACCCCAAGTGTCAGTGTCATTATCCTGTACCCCAAGTATCAGTGTCATTATCCTGTACCCCAAGTGTCAGTGCCATTATCCTGTACCCCAAGTATCAGTGTCATTATCATGTACCCCAAGTGTTAGTGCCATTATCCTGTGCCCCATGTATCAGTGTCATTATTCTGTACCCCAAGTATCAGTGTCATTATCATGTACCCCAAGTGTCAGTGTCATTATCCTGTACCCCAAGTATCAGTGTCATTATCCTGTACCCCAAGTGTCAGTGTCATTATCCTGTACCCCAAGTATCAGTGTCATTATTCTGTACCCCAATTATCAGTGTCATTATCCTGCACCCCAAGTGTCAGTGTCATTATCCTGTACCCCAAGTATCAGTGTCATTATTCTGTACCCCAATTATCAGTGTCATTATCCTGCACCCCAAGTGTCAGTGTCATTATCCTGTACCCCAAGTATCAGTGTCATTATCCTGTACCCCAAGTATCAGTGTCATTATCCTGTACCCCAAGTGTCAGTGCCATTATCCTGTACCCCAAGTATCAGTGTCATTATCATGTACCCCAAGTGTTAGTGCCATTATCCTGTACCCCAAGTATCAGTGTCATTATTCTGTACCCCAATTATCAGTGTCATTATCCTGCACCCCAAGTGTCAGTGTCATTATCCTGTACCCCAAGTATCAGTGTCATTATCCTGTACCCCAAGTATCAGTGTCATTATCCTGTACCCCAAGTGTCAGTGCCATTATCCTGTACCCCAAGTATCAGTGTCATTATCATGTACCCCAAGTGTTAGTGCCATTATCCTGTGCCCCATGTATCAGTGTCATTATTCTGTACCCCAAGTATCAGTGTCATTATCATGTACCCCAAGTGTCAGTGTCATTATCCTGTACCCCAAGTATCAGTGTCATTATCCTGTACCCCAAGTATCAGTGTCATTATTCTGTACCCCAAGTATCAGTGTCATTATCCTGTACCCCAAGTATCAGTGTCATTATCCTGTACCCCATGTATCAGTGCCATTATCCTGTACCCCAAGTGTCAGTGTCATTATCCTGTACCCCAAGTGTCAGTGTCATTATCCTGTACACCAAGTGTCAGTGTCATTATCCTGTACCCCAAGTGTCAGTGCCATTATCCTGTACCCCAAGTGTCAGTGTCATTATTCTATACCCCAAGTATCAGTGTCATTATCCTGTACCCCATGTATCAGTGCCATTATCCTGTACCCCAAGTGTCAGTGTCATTATCCTGTACCCCAAGTGTCAGTGCCATTATCCTATGCCCCAAGTGTCAGTGTCATTATCCTGTACCCCAAGTGTCAGTGTCATTATCCTGTACCCCAAGTGTCAGTGCCATTATCCTATACCCCAAGTATCAGTGCCATTATCCTGTACCCCAAGTGTCAGTGTCATTATCCTGTACCCCAAGTGTCAGTGCCATTATCCTATACCCCAAGTATCAGTGCCATTATCCTATGCCCCAAGTGTCAGTGTCATTATCCTGTACCCCAAGTGTCAGTGCCATTATCCTATACCCCAAGTATCAGTGTCATTATCCTGTACCCCAAGTGTCAGTGTCATTATCCTGTACCCCAAGTGTCAGTGCCATTATCCTGTACCCCAAGTGTCAGTGCCATTATCCTATACCCCAAGTATCAGTGTCATTATCCTGTACCCCAAGTATCAGCGTCATTATCCTGTACCCCAAGTGTCAGTGTCATTATCCTATACCCCAAGTGTCAGTGATTATCCTGTTCCCCAAGTGTCAGTGTCATTATCCTGTACCCCAAGTGTCAGTGTCATTATCCTGTACCCCAAGTATCAGTGTCATTATCCTGTACCCCAAGTGTCAGTGTCATTATCCTGTACCCCAAGTGTCAGCGTCATTATCCTATACCCCAAGTATCAGCGTCATTATCCTGTACCCCAAGTGTCAGTGTCATTATCCTGTACCCCAAGTGTCAGTGATTATCCTGTTCCCCAAGTGTCAGTGTCATTATCCTGTACCCCAAGTGTCAGTGTCATTATCCTGTACCCCAAGTATCAGTGTCATTATCCTGTACCCAAAGTATCAGTGTCATTATCCTGTACCCCAAGTGTCAGTGTCATTATCCTATACCCCAAGTATCAGCGTCATTATCCTGTACCCCAAGTGTCAGTGTCATTATCCTATACCCCAAGTGTCAGTGATTATCCTGTTCCCCAAGTGTCAGTGTCATTATCCTGTACCCCAAGTGTCAGTGTCATTATCCTGTACCCCAAGTATCAGTGTCATTATCCTGTACCCAAAGTATCAGTGTCATTATCCTGTACCCCAAGTGTCAGTGTCATTATCCTATACCCCAAGTATCAGTGTCATTATCCTGTACCCCAAGTATCAGTGTCATTATCCTGTACCCCAAGTGTCAGTGTCATTATCCTGTACCCCAAGTGTCAGTGTCATTATCCTGCACCCCAAGTGTCAGTGTCATTATCATGTACCCCAAGTGTCAGTGTCATTATCCTGTACCCCAAGTATCAGTGTCATTATACTGTACCCCAAGTGTCAGTGCCATTATCCTGTACCCCAAGTATCAGTGTCATTATCATGTACCCCAAGTGTTAGTGCCATTATCCTGTGCCCCATGTATCAGTGTCATTATTCTGTACCCCAAGTATCAGTGTCATTATCATGTACCCCAAGTGTCAGTGTCATTATCCTGTACCCCAAGTATCAGTGTCATTATCCTGTACCCCAAGTGTCAGTGTCATTATCCTGTACCCCAAGTATCAGTGTCATTATTCTGTACCCCAATTATCAGTGTCATTATCCTGCACCCCAAGTGTCAGTGTCATTATCCTGTACCCCAAGTATCAGTGTCATTATTCTGTACCCCAATTATCAGTGTCATTATCCTGCACCCCAAGTGTCAGTGTCATTATCCTGTACCCCAAGTATCAGTGTCATTATCCTGTACCCCAAGTATCAGTGTCATTATCCTGTACCCCAAGTGTCAGTGCCATTATCCTGTACCCCAAGTATCAGTGTCATTATCATGTACCCCAAGTGTTAGTGCCATTATCCTGTACCCCAAGTATCAGTGTCATTATTCTGTACCCCAATTATCAGTGTCATTATCCTGCACCCCAAGTGTCAGTGTCATTATCCTGTACCCCAAGTATCAGTGTCATTATCCTGTACCCCAAGTATCAGTGTCATTATCCTGTACCCCAAGTGTCAGTGCCATTATCCTGTACCCCAAGTATCAGTGTCATTATCATGTACCCCAAGTGTTAGTGCCATTATCCTGTGCCCCATGTATCAGTGTCATTATTCTGTACCCCAAGTATCAGTGTCATTATCATGTACCCCAAGTGTCAGTGTCATTATCCTGTACCCCAAGTATCAGTGTCATTATCCTGTACCCCAAGTATCAGTGTCATTATTCTGTACCCCAAGTATCAGTGTCATTATCCTGTACCCCAAGTATCAGTGTCATTATCCTATACCCCAAGTATCAGTGTCATTATCCTGTACCCCATGTATCAGTGCCATTATCCTGTACCCCAAGTGTCAGTGTCATTATCCTGTACCCCAAGTGTCAGTGTCATTATCCTGTACACCAAGTGTCAGTGTCATTATCCTGTACCCCAAGTGTCAGTGCCATTATCCTGTACCCCAAGTGTCAGTGTCATTATTCTATACCCCAAGTATCAGTGTCATTATCCTGTACCCCATGTATCAGTGCCATTATCCTGTACCCCAAGTGTCAGTGCCATTATCCTGTACCCCAAGTGTCAGTGTCATTATCCTGTACCCCAAGTGTCAGTGCCATTATCCTATGCCCCAAGTGTCAGTGTCATTATCCTGTACCCCAAGTGTCAGTGTCATTATCCTGTACCCCAAGTGTCAGTGCCATTATCCTGTACCTCAAGTGTCAGTGTCATTATCCTGTACCCCATGTATCAGTGCCATTATCCTGTACCCCAAGTGTCAGTGTCATTATCCTGTACCCCAAGTGTCAGTGCCATTATCCTATGCCCCAAGTGTCAGTGTCATTATCCTGTACCCCAAGTGTCAGTGTCATTATCCTGTACCCCAAGTGTCAGTGCCATTATCCTATACCCCAAGTATCAGTGCCATTATCCTATGCCCCAAGTGTCAGTGTCATTATCCTGTACCCCAAGTGTCAGTGCCATTATCCTATACCCCAAGTATCAGTGTCATTATCCTGTACCCCAAGTGTCAGTGTCATTATCCTGTACCCCAAGTGTCAGTGCCATTATCCTGTACCCCAAGTGTCAGTGCCATTATCCTATACCCCAAGTATCAGTGTCATTATCCTGTACCCCAAGTGTCAGAGTCATTATCCTGTACCCCAAGTATCAGTGTCATTATCCTGTACCCCAAGTGTCAGTGTCATTATCCTGTACCCCAAGTGTCAGTGTCATTATCCTGTACCCCAAATATCAGTGTAATTATTCTGTACCCCAAGTATCAGTGTCATTATCCTGCACCCCAAGTGTCAGTGTCATTATCCTGTACCCCAAGTGTCAGCGTCATTATCCTGTACCCCAAGTGTCAGTGTCATTATCCTGTACCCCAAGTGTCAGTGTCATTATCCTGTACCCCAAGTATCAGTGTCATTATCCTGTACCCCAAGTATCAGTGTAATTATCCTGTACCCCAAGTGTCAGCGTCATTATCCTGTACCCCAAGTATCAGTGTCATTATCCTGTACCCCAAGTGTCAGTGTCATTATCCTGTACCCCAAGTATCAGTGTCATTATCCTGTACCCCAAGTGTCAGCGTCATTATCCTGTACCCCAAGTGTCAGCGTCATTATCCTGTACCCCAAGTGTCAGCGTCATTATCCTGTACCCCAAGTATCAGTGTCATTATCCTGTACCCCAAGTGTCAGTGTCATTATCCTATACCCCAAGTATCAGTGTCATTATCCTGTACCCCAAGTATCAGTGTTATTATCCTGTACCCCAAGTGTCAGTGTCATTATCCTGTACCCCAAGTGTCAGTGTCATTATCCTGTACCCCAAGTTTCAGCATCATTATCCTGTACCCCGAGTGTCAGTTTTATTATCCTGTACCCCAAGTGTCAGTGTCATTATCCTGTACCCCAAGTGTCAGTGTCATTATCCTGTACCCCAAGTGTCAGTGTCATTATCCTGTACCCCAAGTGTCAGTGTCATTATCCTGTACCCCAAGTTTCAGCGTCATTATCCTGTACCCCAAGTTTCAGCGTCATTATCCTGTACCCCAAGTATCAGTGTCATTATCCTCTACCCCAAGTATCAGTGTCATTATCCTGTACCCCAAGTATCAATGTCATTATCCTGTACCCCAAGTGTCAGTGTCATTATCCTGTACCCCAAGTGTCAGTATCATTATCCTGTACCCCAAGTGTCAGTGTCATTATCCTGTACCCCAAGTGTCAGTGTCATTATCCTGTACCCAAGTGTCAGTGTTATTATCCTGTACCCCAAGTGTCAGTGTCATTACCCTGTACCCCAAGTGTCAGTGTTATTATCCTGTTCCCCAAGTGTCAGTGTCATTATCCTGTACCCAAGTGTCAGTGTCATTATCCTGTACCCCAAGTGTCAGTGTTATTATCCTGTACCCCAAGTGTCATTATCCTGTACCCCAAGTGTCAGTGTCATTATCCTGCACCTCAAGTGTCAGTGTCATTATCCTGTACCACAAGTGTCAGTGTCATTATCCTGTACCCCAAGTATCAGTGTCATTATCCTGTACCCCAAGTATCAGTGTTATTATCCTGTACCCCAAGTATCAGTGTCATTATCCTGTACCTCAAGTGTCAGTGTCATTATCCTGTACCCCAAGTGTCAGTGTCATTATCCTGTACCCCAAGTATCAGTGTCATTATCCTGTACCCCAAATGTCAGTGTCATTATCCTGTACCCCAAGTGTCAGTGTCATTATCCTGTACCTCAAGTATCAGTGTCATTATCCTCTACCCCAGGTATCAGTGTCATTGTCCTGTCCCACAAGTGTCAGTTTCTTGCTATCTTGTACCCAGGGACAGACCGGGACTAAATTTCAGCCAGAGCACTTCACGGCACGCAGACCCATGCTGTCCTGCCCCATTCTGTCATGCTGTGACGGTCTTCGATAAGGAAGAGTAGAGAGCTGCAATAGCCCAGATGAGAATGAATAAGAGCTACAGTAAGGCTATGTGCACACGTAGGGAGGGTCTTCTGCGGGTTCTCCCGCAGCGGATTTGATAAATCTGCAGGGCAAAACCGCTGCGGTTATCCCTGCAGATTTATCGCGGTTTGTCTTGCGGTTTCCGCTGCGGGTTTTACTCCTATACTATTGATGCTGCATATGCAGCAATATGCAGCATCAATAGTAATGTTAAAAATAATAAAACATGGTTTATACTCACCCTCTGACGTCCCGATCTCCTCGGCGCTGCACGCGGCGGTCCGGTTCCAAAGATGCTGTGCGAGAAGGACCTTCGTGACGTCACGGTCATGTGACCGCGACGTCATCGCAGGCCCTACTCGCACAGCAACCCTGAGACCGGACGGCCGCGTGCAGCGCTGAGAGGTGAGTTTGTAGTGCCCCCACTGCCGCAGGGCCGAGGGGTACCCGGTACCGGGCCTCTGAGTATCTGCTCTGGGGTTGTCACGGTGGCTAGACCCGGTCCGTGACCCTGCTGAGGGGCGTACAGTGATAGATGTGGATAGTGGTGGTGGTGCGGTGCAGTAAATAACGAGGACACCAGGTTGCAGTCTCTTTACCTCTTTAACTGAAGGTCTCTGGGTCCTCAGTCCGGAATACGGTTCACTAGGCTGCGCAAGTCCGGCCGGTCCGATGGCACCTCCAGAGTTCCCTTCGCAGGTGGAAATCTGTGCCTTCCTGCTAGCGCTATGTATTGTGGTCCTCCCCTGCTGTGCTTACGGGATAGTCCCCACAACTGTTGTGTCTGTTTCTCGTGTTCCCTCACAACAACTCGATTAGATGATGTTCTGCTAATCCTCCGTCCCTCCCGGTGTTATGGTTGGGACGCACCCGTATGACGGGTAGGCTCGGAGCTCTTCCGGGACCCTAGAGTCGCCCCTCTCCACAGGTTGCCCCCCCCAAGTCTGCATAGGTGATTTAGGTGAGACAGCCCGCCTATGACTGACTGTCCTGCCGTTGGTTTGAAGTATTGCTTGGAGCTAGATATATGAATACTTCCTCGGCGTTCCGGCCGCCGGTTGTGCGCCTCAGTAGGATGTTGCCTCGATCTTACAGCACGACTCCTACTGGTATTCTCCTTCTTGCTTTGATCTCGTTTCTCACTCAGCACAATATATCTCGCTTCTGATCCTTTCTTAGGGCACCGCCGCTATGCTGAGCAGGCACGGTCCCGTGACGTTCCTTCTTGTAGCCAGGCCTCTGTCAGGGTCCCAAACCTGACAGGGACCCTACCGAATCTTCCCCCACAACACCCTCTGCCACAAGGTGTTGCCTGGTTCCAACCCAGTCAGCTTTCTGTCTAACTTCCTGCCTGACCCCCAGTTTACCCACACGGTGAGGAGTGGCCTAATAAATAGCACCCTTAGCTCCCCCTGGAGGCCCGGCTGTGAAATGTATTGGTGTATGTGATACCTGGTCAGATGAACTCCTTCAGTGCCATCAGACGTACCATAGCCCCCCTTAGCGGCGGAGCCACAGTACTGCAACGACCAGGACTCTGGGGCGCTGCACTCCCCCCCGGTTAAATCCAGTACTCCGTGACTGGGAAGAAAACAACAATACATGTCAGCAAAAAGACATACAATTTTTGTGAGTGCAATAACAATAAGCATATTTGAACAGAGCTTCCCTATATGGGAGGTGAGGACACTTAAACGTTACAAACATGGTTAAATACTTTTAAATAACTTTTCTTACCCAACCGGGTATTCTACTAAGTGCAAAATTGTTAAACATTAATTCAACATTGCCTTTAAGGATGTACACTCTAAATCCACTAAAGACCTTCTTATAACACATTATAAGGCTTGAGCAACTGTGCTACATTCTCCTACTTTACGCCTGCAGGACCGCCTGTCCTGTTGTGAACTCTGTTTTCGGGCTCCCTCTTGTGGTCACAGGTGGTATTGCGTGAGTTTTATTTTTGGGCTCCCCCTGGTGGCTTTGTTTGTTATCTTGCGGGTCTGTGGTAGGATCAGCTGCCTCGTTATTCTCTAGGGAGGTTCCTATTTAGCTCTGCTTTACCTCCACTTGTTGCCGGCTGTCGATGTATTCAGTGCTATTCTCATTACTCCTGACTATCTTGGTTTTCTGTCTCTTCATGAGAAGCTAAGTTCTGTTTGATTATTTTTTGCTCATCTGTCTGCAATATGATTTCTGTTTATAATGAGTTTAGTCCAGCTTGCTAATATGTGATTTCTTGCTGCTGGTAAGCTCTGGGTTACGGAGTTGCTTCCCCCGCACCGTTAGTTGGTGCGGGGGCTCGAGCAATCTCTGCGTGGATATTTTGAATAGGGTTTTTCATTGACCGCACAGTTCTCTTCCTATTTTCTGCTATCTAGTGTTAGTGGGCCTCATTTGGTAAATCTATTTCATCTCTGTGTATGTGCTTTCCCCTTAACTCACCGTTAATATTTGTGGGGGGCTTTTCTATATCTTTGGGGGTCATTTCTCTGAGGCAAGTGAGGACTTAATTTCTCTCTAGGAATAGTCAGTTTCTCAGGCCGTGACGAGACGTCTAGGATTTCCAGGTAACGTTCCACGGCTACTTATAGTTGTTTGCGGATAGGATCAGGTTGC
Organism: Ranitomeya variabilis; assembly: GCF_051348905.1. Classification (NCBI taxonomy): domain Eukaryota; kingdom Metazoa; phylum Chordata; class Amphibia; order Anura; family Dendrobatidae; genus Ranitomeya; species Ranitomeya variabilis. The sequence goes on along the minus strand of NC_135232.1, from coordinate 49,550,033 downwards.
GGTCAATTCAGTTACCACTTCCCCAGAGCTAGTCGTCGGTTCAGTTTCTTAGCTAGTCAGATTTGCGATCCTTGCCACTAGGATCATAACAGTACAGCCGGCCAATAAAGTGTTAATTGCATGGCAGAAGCAGGAGAAGAGAAGCCTTGAGTTTTTGTTTTTTTTTCTGTTTCTGTGTGTCTAGCTGCTGTGTGTCTAGCCTCTCTCCTCCTCTTAATCTTGGTGTGGCTCTGAGTTCAGCTGCTGACATGGATATCCAGAGTTTGGCCTCCAGTGTAGATCATCTTGCTGCAAGGGTACAAAGTATTCAGGATTTTGTTGTTCACAGTCCTATGTCAGAGCCTAGAATACCTATTCCGGAGTTGTTTTCTGGAGATAGATCTAGGTTCCTGAATTTTAAGAACAATTGCAAGTTGTTTCTTTCTTTGAAACCTCGTTCCTCTGGTGATTCCGTTCAGCAAGTTAAGATTATTATATCTTTCTTGCGCGGCGACCCTCAAGATTGGGCCTTCGCATTGGCGCCAGGGGATCCTGCATTGCTCAGTGTGGATGCGTTTTTTCTGGCCCTTGGATTGCTCTATGAGGAACCTAATCTTGAGAACCAGGCTGAAAAAGCTTTGTTGGCCCTCTCTCAGGGGCAAGATGAAGCAGAGGTGTATTGCCAGAAATTTCGGAAATGGTCGATGCTTACTCAATGGAATGAGTGTGCCCTGGCTGCAAATTTCAGAAAAGGTCTTTCTGAAGCCATTAAGAATGTCATGGTGGGGTTCCCTACGCCTGCAGGTCTGAATGAGTCAATGACTCTGGCCATTCAGATTGATCGGCGTTTGCGGGAGCGCAAACCTGCGCACCATTTGGCGGTGTCTTCTGAACAGACACCTGAGTCTATGCAATGTGATAGAATTCTGACCAGAAGTGAACGGCAAAATTATAGACGGCAAAATGGGTTGTGCTTTTACTGTGGTGACTCAGCTCATGTTATCTCAGCATGCTCTAAGCGCTCAAAAAAGATTGATAAATCTGTCACCATCGGTACTTTACAGCCTAAGTTTATTTTGTCTGTTACCCTGATTTGTTCCCTGTCATCTTACCCGGTTATGGCTTTTGTGGATTCAGGTGCTGCCCTGAGTCTGATGGATTTGTCATTTGCCAGGCGCTGTGGTTTTGTTTTGGAGCCTTTAAAATTCCCTATTCCACTAAGGGGAATTGATGCTACACCATTGGCTATGATTAAACCTCAGTACTGGACGTAAGTGACCATGTGCATGACTCCTGTTCATCAGGAGGTGATTCGCTTTCTTGTACTGCATAATTTGCATGATGTCGTCGTGTTGGGTCTGCCATGGTTGCAGACTCATAATCCAGTCCTGGATTGGAAAGCAATGTCTGTGTCAAGTTGGGGTTGCCAGGGAATTCATGGCGACGCTCCTGTGGTGTCAATTGCTTCATCCACTCCTTCTGAAGTCCCTGCGTTTTTGTCGGACTACCAGGATGCATTTGATGAGCCCAAACTCAGTTCTCTACCTCCTCATAGGGTTTGTGATTGTGCTATAAATTTGATTCCTGGTAGTAAGTTTCCTAAGGGACGACTCTTCAATTTGTCAGTGCCGGAGCATGCTGCTATGCGGAGTTATATAAAGGAGTCTTTGGAGAAAGGACTTATTCGCCCCTCCTCCTTCCCTCTTGGTGCGGGGTTATTTTTTGTGGCTAAGAAGGATGGTTCCCTGAGACCTTGTATTGATTATCGCCTTCTAAATAAGATCACGGTCAAATTTCAGTATCCTTTGCCATTGTTATCTGATCTGTTTGCTCGCATTAGGGGGTCTAGTTGGTTCACCAAGATAGATCTTCATGGTGCTTATAACCTTGTGCGTATTAAGCAGGGTGATGAATGGAAAACTGCATTTAATACGCCCGAAGGCCACTTTGAGTACTTGGTGATGCCTTTTGGACTTTCTAACGCTCCTTCTGTCTTTCAGTCCTTCATGCACGACATCTTCCGCGAATATCTGGATAAATTTATGATTGTGTATCTGGATGATATTCTGTTTTTTTCTGATGATTGGGAGTCCCATGTTAAGCAGGTCAGGATGGTGTTTCAGGTCCTGCGTGCCAATGCTTTATTTGTGAAGGGCTCAAAATGTCTTTTTGGAGTCCAGAAGGTTTCTTTTTTGGGTTTCATTTTTTCTCCTTCTACTATTGAGATGGACCCAGTCAAGGTTCAGGCTATTCATGACTGGACTCAGCCTACATCTGTTAAGAGTCTTCAGAAGTTCTTGGGTTTTGCTAATTTTTACCGTCGCTTCATCGCTAATTTTTCTGGTGTTGTTAAGCCTTTGACGGATTTGACCAAGAAGGGTTCTGATGTTACTAATTGGTCTCCTGCGGCTGTGGAGGCCTTTCGGGAGCTGAAGCACCGGTTTTCTTCTGCTCCGGTCTTATGTCAGCCAGATGTCTCTCTTCCTTTCCAGGTCGAGGTTAATGCTTCTGAGATTGGAGCGGGGGCTGTTTTGTTGCAGAGAAGCTCTGATGGCTCTGTGATGAAGCCATGTGCTTTCTTTTCAAGAAAGTTTTCGCCTGCCGAGCGGAATTATGATGTCGGTAATCATGAGTTGTTGGCTATGAAGTGGGCATTTGAGGAGTGGCGACATTGGCTCGAGGGAGCTAAGCATCGTGTGGTGGTCTTGACTGATCACAAAAATCTGATTTATCTCGAGTCGGCCAAGCGGCTGAATCCTAGACAGGCTCGTTGGTCGTTGTTTTTCTCTCGTTTTGATTTCGTGATCTTGTACCTGCCTGGTTCGAAGAATGTGAAGGCTGATGCTCTGTCTAGGAGTTTTGTGCCTGACTCTCCTGGAGATTCAGAGCCGGCTTGTATCCTCAGAGAAGGGGTGATTTTGTCCGCTATCTCCCCAGATTTGCGACGAGTGTTGCAGAAGTTTCAGGCAGATAGACCTGATCGTTGTCCACCGGATAGACTGTTTGTCCCAGATAGATGGACCAGTAGAGTCATTTCCGAGGTTCATTCTTCGGTGTTGGCGGGCCATCCTGGAATATTTGGTACCAGAGATTTGGTGGCCAGGTCCTTTTGGTGGCCTTCCTTGTCGCGGGATGTGCGTTCCTTTGTGCAGTCTTGTGGAATTTGTGCTCGGGCTAAGCCTTGCTGTTCTCGTGCCAGTGGTTTGTTGTTACCTTTGCCTGTTCCGAAGAGGCCTTGGACGCACATTTCCATGGATTTTATTTCAGATCTCCCTGTCTCTCAGAGAATGTCTGTCATCTGGGTGGTGTGTGATCGTTTTTCTAAGATGGTCCATTTGGTGCCCTTGCCTAAGTTGCCTTCCTCCTCCGAGTTGGTTCCACTGTTTTTTCAAAATGTGGTTCGTTTGCACGGGATCCCTGAAAATATTGTTTCCGACAGAGGATCCCAGTTTGTGTCTAGATTTTGGCGGACCTTTTGTGCTAAGATGGGCATTGATTTGTCTTTTTCGTCGGCCTTCCATCCTCAGACGAATGGCCAAACCGAGCGAACTAATCAGACCTTGGAAACTTATTTAAGATGTTTTGTTTCTGCTGATCAGGACGACTGGGTCACTTTTTTGCCATTGGCCGAGTTTGCCCTTAATAATCGGGCTAGTTCTGCTACTTTGGTTTCTCCTTTTTTTTGTAATTCGGGGTTTCATCCTCGTTTTTCCTCGGGTCAGGTGGAGCCTTCTGACTGTCCTGGAGTGGATATTTTGGTGGATAGGTTGCATCAGATTTGGGATCATGTGGTGGACAATTTGAAGCTGTCACAAGAGAAGGCTCAGCGCTTTGCCAACCGCCGTCGCTGTGTGGGTCCCCGACTTCGCGTTGGGGACTTGGTGTGGTTGTCTTCTCGCTTTGTTCCTATGAAGGTCTCCTCTCCTAAGTTCAAGCCTCGGTTTATCGGTCCTTATAAGATTTTGGAAGTCCTTAACCCTGTGTCATTTCGTCTGGACCTCCCAGCATCGTTTGCTATTCATAATGTGTTCCATCGGTCGTTGTTGCGGAGGTATGTGGTGCCTGTGGTTCCTTCGGTTGAGCCTCCTGCCCCTGTGCTGGTTGAGGGTGAATTGGAATACGTGGTGGAGAAGATGTTGGATTCTCGTGTTTCTAGACGGAGGCTTCAGTATTTGGTTAAGTGGAAGGGCTATGGTCAGGAGGATAATTCCTGGGTTGTCGCCTCTGATGTTCATGCGGCCGATTTGGTTCGTGCCTTCCATGTGGCTCACCCTGATCGCCCTGGGGTTTTTGATGAGGGTTCGGTGACCCCTCCTCAAGGGGGGGTACTGTTGTGAACTCTGTTTTCGGGCTCCCTCTTGTGGTCACAGGTGGTATTGCGTGAGTTTTATTTTTGGGCTCCCCCTGGTGGCTTTGTTTGTTATCTTGCAGGTCTGTGGTAGGATCAGCTGCCTCGTTATTCTCTAGGGAGGTTCCTATTTAGCTCTGCTTTACCTCCACTTGTTGCCGGCTGTCGATGTATTCAGTGCTATTCTGATTACTCCTGACTATCTTGGTTTTCTGTCTCTTCATGAGAAGCTAAGTTCTGTTTGATTATTTTTTGCTCATCTGTCTGCAATATGATTTCTGTTTATGATGAGTTTAGTCCAGCTTGCTAATATGTGATTTCTTGCTGCTGGTAAGCTCTGGGTTACGGAGTTGCTTCCCCCGCACCGTTAGTTGGTGCGGGGGCTCGAGCAATCTCTGCGTGGATATTTTGAATAGGGTTTTTCATTGACCGCACAGTTCTCTTCCTATTTTCTGCTATCTAGTGTTAGTGGGCCTCATTTGGTAAATCTATTTCATCTCTGCGTATGTGCTTTCCCCTTAACTCACCGTTAATATTTGTGGGGGGCTTTTCTATATCTTTGGGGGTCATTTCTCTGAGGCAAGTGAGGACTTACTTTCTCTCTAGGAATAGTCAGTTTCTCAGGCCGTGACGAGACGTCTAGGATTTCCAGGTAACGTTCCACGGCTACTTATAGTTGTTTGCGGATAGGATCAGGTTGCGGTCAATTCAGTTACCACTTCCCCAGAGCTAGTCGTCGGTTCAGTTTCTTAGCTAGTCAGATTTGCGATCCTTGCCACTAGGATCATAACACTGTCCTAACGGCTCCAGACCTACTGCCTCTCCTTTCTATTACAGGACCGCTCCTTTCAGCCCGAGCCTTCTGTCCTTCCACTACTATACACAGTATAGAACATGTTTTTCTTTCAGTTTGAGATCACTGAGCCATCTCTATATGGCTCCTAAGAGGACTCACCACTAACCCCTACGGGTTCACTTCCTGTCCTCATTCTTCGATCAACATTATTAAACATTTTTTTTACAATCAACTAGTTGGTTACATTTTAACTTTTACATATCAGCATTATTACTTTCTTTCAAAACATCATTATCACTTTACTGTTTTAAGGCAGTACTACTCATAAGTGCACAGGTAAACATCCCCTTTAACCCCTTCATGACCCAGCCTATTTTGGCCTTAATGACCTTGCCGTTTTTTGCAATTCTGACCAGTGTCCCTTTATGAGGTAATAACTCAGGAACGCTTCAACGGATCCTAGCGATTCTGAGATTGTTTTTTCGTGACATATTGGGCTTCATGTTAGTGGTAAATATAGGTCGATAATTTCTGAGTTTATTTGTGAAAAAAAACGGAAATTTTGCAAAAATTTTGAAAATTTTGCAATTTTTACATTTTGAATTTTTATTCTGTTAAACCAGAGAGTTATGTGACACAAAATAGTTAATAAATAACATTTCCCACATGTCTACTTTACATCAGCTCAATTTTGGAAACAATTATTTTTTTTGCTAGGAAGTTATAAGGGTTAAAATTTGACCAGTGATTTCTCATTTTTACAACAAAATTTACAAAACCATTTTTTTTAGGGACCACCTCACATTTGAAGTAAGTTTGAGGGTTCTATATGGCTGAAAATACCCAAAAGTGACACCATTCTAAAAACTGCACCCCTCAAGGTGCTCAAAACCACATTCAAGAAGTTTATTAACCCTTCGGGTGTTTCACAGCAGCAGAAGCAACATGGAAGGAAAAAATGAACATTTAACTTTTTAGTCACAAAAATGATCTTTTAGCGAATTTTTTTTATTTTCCCAAGGGTAAAAGGAGAAACTGGACCACGAACGTTGTTGTCCAATTTGTCCTGAGTACGCTGATACCTCATATGTGGGGATAAACCACTGTTTGGGCGCACGGCAGGGCTCGGAAGGGAAGGAGCGCCATTTGACTTTTTCAATGAAAAATTGGCTCCAATCTTTAGCGGACACCATGTCGCGTTTGGAGAGCCCCCGTGTGCCTAAACATTGGAGCTCCCCCACAAGTGACCCCATTTTGGAAACTAGACCTCCCAAGGAACTAATCTAGATGTGTGGTGAGCACTTTGAACCCCCAAGTGCTTCGCAGAAGTTTATAACGCAGAGCCGTGAAAATAAAAAATAATTTTTCTTTTCTCAAAAATGATTTTTTAGCCCACAATTTTTTATTTTCCCAAAGGTAACAGGAGAAATTGGACCCCAAAAGTTGTTGTCCAGTTTCTCCTGAGTACGCTGATACCCCATATGTGGGGGTAAACCACTGTTTTGGCACACGTCGGGGTTCGGAAGGGAAGTAGTGACGTTTTGAAATGCAGACTTTGATGGAATGCTCTGCGGGCGTCAGGTTGCGTTTGCAGAGCCCCTGATGTGCCTAAACAGTAGGAACTCCCCACAAGTGACTCCATTTTGGAAACTAGACCCCCAAGGGAACTTATCTAGATGTGTGGTGAGCACTTTGAACCCCCAAGTGCTTCACAGAAGTTTATAACGCAGAGCCGTGAAAATAATAAATGTGTTTCCTTTCCTCAAAAATATTTTTTTAGCCCAGAATTTTTTATTTTTGCAAGGGTAACAGGAGAAATTGGATGCCAAAAGTTGTTGTCCAGTTTCTCCTGAGTACGCTGATACCCCATATGTGGGGGTAAACCACTGTTTGGGCACATGCCGGGGCTCGGAAGGGAAGTAGTGACGTTTTGGAATGCAGACTTTGATGGAATGGTCTGCGGGCATCATGTTACGTTTGCAGAGCCCCTGATATGCCTAAACAGTAGAAACCCCCCACAAGTGAACCCATTTTGGAAACTAGACCCCCAAGGAACTTATCTAGATGTGTGGTGAGCACGTTCAACCCCCAAGTGCTTCACAGAAGTTTACAACGCAGAGCCGTGAAAATAAAAAATCATTTTTCTTTCCTCAAAAAAGATGTTTTAGCAAGCAATTTTTTATTTTCTCAAGGGTAACAGGAGAAATTGGACCCCAATATTTGTTGCCCAGTTTGTTGTGAGTACGCTGATACCCCATATGTGGGGATAAACCACTGTTTGGGCACACGTCAGGGCTCGGAAGGGAAGTAGTGACATTTGAAATGCAGACTTTGATGGAATGGTCTGCGGGCATCACATTGCATTTGCAGAGCCCCTGATGTGCCTAAACAGTAGAAACACCCCACAAGTGACCCCATTTTGGAAACTAGACCCCCGAAGGAACTTATCTAGATGTGTGGTGAGCACTTTCAACCCCCAAGTGCTTCACAGAAGTTTATAACGCAGAGCCATGAAAATAAAAAATAATTGTTCTTTCCTCAAAAATTATGTCTTAGCAAGTAATTTTTTTATTTTTGCAAGGGTAACAGGAGAAATTGGACCCCAACAGTTGTTGCCCAGTTTGTCCTGAGTACACTGGTACCCCAAATGTGGGGGTAAACCACTGTTTGGGCGCATGTCGGGGCTTGGAATGGAGGGAGCACCATTTGACTTTTTGAATGCAAGATTGGCTGGAATCAATGGTGGCGCCATGTTGCGTTTGCAGAGCCCCTGATGTGCCTAAACAGTGGATACCCCTCAATTCTAACTTCAACACTAACCCCAACACACATCTAATACTAATCCCAACTGTAGCCATAACCCTAATCCCAACCCTAACCCCAACACACCCCTAACCACAACCCTAACCCCAACACACCCGTAACCCTAATTCCAACCCTAATCCTAACCCTAATCCCAACCCTAACCCTAATCCCAACCCTAACCACAACTGTAACCCCAACACACCCCTAACCCTATCCGTAACCCTAACCACAAGCCTATTCTTAACCCTATTTCCAACCCTAGCCCTAATTCCAACCCTAACCCTAAGGGTATGTGCCCACGTTGCGGATTCGTGTAAGATTTTTCCGCACGATTTTTTAAAAATCTGCAGGTAAAAGGTACTGCGTTTTACCTGTGGATTTACAGCAGATTTCCAGTGTTTTTTTGTGCGGATTTCACCTGCGGATTCCTATTGAGCAACAGGTGTAAAACGCTGCGGAATCCGCACAAAGAATTGACATGCTGCGGAAAATACAACGCAGCATTTCTGCACGGAATTTTCCGCACCATGGGCACAGCGGATTTGGTTTTCCATAGGTGTACATGGTACTGTAAACCTGATGGAAAACTGCTACAAATTCACAGCGGCCAATCCGCTGCGGATCTGCGGCCAATCCGCTGCGGATCCGCGGCCAATCCGCTGCGGATCCGCAGCCAAATCCGCACATGCCATAACCCTAACCCTACCCCTAACCCTAACCCTACCTGTAACCCTAACCCTACCCCTAACCCTAACCCTACCCGTAACCCTAACCCTAGTTCTAACCCTAACCCTAGTGGAAAAAGAAAAAAAAAATATATATATTTTCTTTATTTTATTATTGTCCCTACCTATGGGGGTGATAAAGGGGGGGGTTTATTTATTATTTTTTTTATTTTGATCGCTGTGATAGAACCTATCGCAGCGATCAAAATGTACTTTTAACGAATCTGCCGACTGGCAGATTCGGCGGGCGCACTGAGCATGCGCCCGCCATTTTGGAAGATGGCGGCGCCCAGCGAGGAGGCGGACGGACACCGGGAGCCTCGGTGAGTATAAGGGGGGGGGAGATCGGGGCACGGGGGGGGGCGTCGGAGCACAGGGGGGTGGCATAGCAGCACGGGGGGAGCGGGCAGGAGCACGGGGCAGCGGAGCACAGGACCGAGGGGACCGGACCCCATAACGGAGCACTGGGGGGGCGATCGGTGGGGTGGGGGGGGTCACATTAGTGTTTCCAGCCATGGCCGATGATATTGCAGCATCGGCCATGGCTGGATTGTAATATGTCACCAGTTTTTCAGGTGAAATATTACAAATCGCTCTGATTGGCAGTTGCACTTTCAACAGCCAATCAGAGCGATCGTAGCCACGGGGGGGTGAAGCCACCCCCCCTGGGCTGAAGCACCACTCCCCCTCTCCCTGCAGATCGGGTAAAATAGGAGTTAACCCCTTCACCCGATCTGCAGGGACGCGATCATTCCATGACGCCACATAGGCATCATGGGTCGGATTGGCACGGGTTTTCATGACGCCTACGTGGCGTCATGGGTCGGGAAGGGGTTAAGAGGGGACCAAGTCTTTATGAGGTAGCGCAGCTTCTTCAGCTACCAGTCCGTACACCGTAAGGACTCCGGTGCGGGTTCCAAGAACCGTATCTTCGCAAAGAGTCCTTCTTGTATGTAAAACCAGTAAGAAGCACCTTTAAGAAGGTGCAAACTATTTACAAGGAGTTTGTATCATGCACTGTTCATGATTCCAGCAGTTCTTTTCAACATGAATAGACAAAAACAAAAACAAAAGACAAAAATAGGGATCCCGGGTAAACTAAGGGATCCCTTTAAGAATAACCCTAGACGGGTTTTAGCAGCAAAACAGCAAAAGACAAACAGTCAACTATTTACAGGTTCAGGTTTCCGAGGTTTAGTTGGACGGCTTCCAGGGCTGCACCTGGCACTTAACCCCTCTTGGCCTGGGAAAAGTGAGGTCCAGGCTTACACCCAGTGCTGGACACACGCCGTTAATCCGTCTTTCATGTACGGTTAAATCATGCGCAGCGATGGAGGTCTGCGCAGCTTGAGTATGGGCATTTGCTGCAGCAGAGGTAGCGGCTGCTGCAAGATCAGTCACTGGAATGGAGTCAGCAGTTGTGGCACTAGCAGTCACTGGAGTGGTGTCGGTTGTCAGGGCAGGGTCGTCCTTCATACCTGCTTCAGATGCCGTCCCTCCGGTGCCGGTCTGTTCTTCCTCCGCTGTGGTCTGGAATGCTGGCTGCAGGGCCTTGCGCTGCGGCGTTGTCATCTCCGTTTGCAGCATCTCGCTTTCCGGCAGGGCCTTGCTTTCTGGCTTCGGAGCGCTGGAACTTCTTTCTTGCTCCGGACCAGATGAGGCTGCCGACAGATGTCTCTTGAGGCTCCCGATGATGGTTTTCTTCCACCCGGCCTCAGTGCTCAGCTGCGTCCGCAGGAGTTGGTGGATCAGCTCGTCCGCTCCGGTCTGCAGGAGGTCAACATCAGCGGTGGAGGCCTGGTTGCGGTTCCCCCTGGGTAGCTGGGGGAGTCCTCTGCTCCTACCCCACGCTCCGACTCCGGGTGGCTCGCCATGGCGTCCTCCATGTCGCTGACTCCTTCTTCCTGGTCCTTTTACCGCTCTCTCCTTCGTGGGCGGTTTCGTTTTCTCTGTCTCTGCCCACCATTGAGGATCAGGAGGCGGATCTCGGCTGCTGACGGACACGTCCTCAAGGGGCCGAGATATTTAGACTGTGCGGCCATTGTCTTTCGCGCTCTTCAGCTTGTTCACGCCCACTTCCACGCCCTTCTTCTTCTCCTGCGCTCTCCTTAGCGCTGTAATGGCGGCGGTTTTGGCGCGAACTTTTGGCGGCAAGTGACAATCCACAGTCTTTGCAATAAAGTACAGTCCAAGCACAGTAAATCACAGTTCCAAGGCACACATGACCTGATTCTTCAGGCTTAAGTAGATCCTGTTCGTGACGCCAAGTTTGTAGTGCCCCCACTGCCGCAGGGCCGAGGGGTACCCGGTACCGGGCCTCTGAGTATCTGCTCTGGGGTTGTCACGGTGGCTAGACCCGGTCCGTGACCCTGCTGAGGGGCGTACAGTGATAGATGTGGATAGTGGTGGTGGTGCGGTGCAGTAAATAACGAGGACACCAGGTTGCAGTCTCTTTACCTCTTTACTGAAGGTCTCTGGGTCCTCAGTCCGGAATACGGTTCACCAGGCTGCGCAAGTCCGGCCGGTCCGATGGCACCTCCAGAGTTCCCTTCGCAGGTGGAAATCTGTGCCTTCCTGCTAGCGCTATGTGTTGTGGTCCTCCCCTGCTGTGCTTACGGGATAGTCCCCACAACTGTTGTGTCTGTTTCTCGTGTTCCCTCACAACAACTCGATTAGATGATGTTCTGCTAATCCTCCGTCCCTCCCGGTGTTATGGTTGGGACGCACCCGTATGACGGGTAGGCTCGGAGCTCTTCCGGGACCCTAGAGTCGCCCCTCTCCACAGGTTGCCCCCCCAAGTCTGCATAGGTGATTTAGGTGAGACAGCCCGCCTATGACTGACTGTCCTGCCGTTGGTTTGAAGTATTGCTTGGAGCTAGATATATGAATACTTCCTCGGCGTTCCGGCCGCCGGTTGTGCGCCTCAGTAGGATGTTGCCTCGGTCTTACAGCACGACTCCTACTGGTATTCTCCTTCTTGCTTTGATCTCGTTTCTCACTCAGCACAATATATCTCGCTTCTGATCCTTTCTTAGGGCACCGCCGCTATGCTGAGCAGGCACGGTCCCGTGACGTTCTTTCTTGTAGCCAGGCCTCTGTCAGGGTCCCAAACCTGACAGGGACCCTACCGAATCTTCCCCCACAACACCCTCTGCCACAAGGTGTTGCCTGGTTCCAACCCAGTCAGCTTTCTGTCTAACTTCCTGCCTGACCCCCAGTTTACCCACACGGTGAGGAGTGGCCTAATAAATAGCACCCTTAGCTCCCCCTGGAGGCCCGGCTGTGAAATGTATTGGTGTATGTGATACCTGGTCAGATGAACTCCTTCAGTGCCATCAGACGTACCATAGCCCCCCTTAGCGGCGGAGCCACAGTACTGCAACGACCAGGACTCTGGGGCGCTGCAAGTATATCATTATTTTTTTATTTTTATTATTTTTTTTAACACAAATATGGTTCCCAGGGCCTGGAGGAGAGTCTCCTCTCCTCCACCCCAGGTACCATCCACACATGATCCGCTTACTTCCCGCATCGTGGGCACAGCCCCATGCGGGAAGTAAGCGGATCAATGCTTTCCTATGTGTGCAGAATTGCCGCGATTCTGCACAAAGAAGTGACATGCTGCGGAATGTAAACCGCTGCGTTTCTGGGCGGTTTTTCCCACAGCATGTGCACAGCGGATTGCGGTTTCCATAGGTTTACATGTAACTGTAAACGCAATGGAAACTGCTGCGGACCCGCAGCTGCAGAAACGCTGCGGATCCGCGGTAAAAACCGCAACGTGTGCACATAGCCTAAGAGTTTTTGCCGCGTCGAAAGTAAGAAAAGTTTGAATTTTAGAAATGTTTTTGGAGGTGTAGATGACCTGAGCAAGCATCATCTTTCTGTCTGAAAAGTTTCGAATGTGGTGGATAATTGGACTTGTTGGGCACAGAATTCCAGAGGATGGGGGATATTTGGGAGAAGTCTTGGAGGTGATTGGGATTTTGGGAGATTAGTTTGGAGATATATGGGGGAGACAGATTATGGACGACATTTTAGGTCAAGTTAGTAGTTTGAACTAGTTTCATTGGGGAGTTGGGAGCCAATGACGGGATTTGCAGAGGGGAGAAGCGGAGGAGTAGCGAGGAGAGAGTTGGATTATTCATGCAGCAAAGTTAAGGATGGACTGGAGAGTGCCAGAGGCTATGTGGGGCCATCATTCTGTTTGGAAGGCTATGTGTCAGCTATTGTACTGTTTGAAGAACTAAGGGGGCTATTTTACTGTTTAGAGGTCTATGTGGGGGCTATTAAACAGTTTGCAGGAATATGTGGGGGCTATTATAATTTTTGGATAGCTATGTAAGGATCATACTGCTTAGAGGGTTATGTGGGGGTCATTATACTTGTTATGATAGTGTAGCAACTCCCACAGGAAAATAGGTAACACACTGAAAACTGCAACTGACTCTGCCATTTCCTGTACAGACTAGAGATACTGACCCCGCAGTTCCTAGTGGTACCTATGTGAGCTGAGATAGTTCTAACTACAGACTAGACAATGGAAACTTGGACATATGCTGCCTGAAAGGTCGTCGAGCATTTCATATTCCTCCTAAAGAACCAGAAGGAAGAGCAGAGTGCATATTATCTACAGAAGGGATAGTGTGCCGAAATAGAAGAGATCCCAGAGTGAGTAAAACAAACCATGAAATACAAAATAAAGGATTAAACACGTACTGCTAGATAATATGCCGCCTATTTCTTGAAATTAAACAGAAGATAGGTGCAGGGTAAAGAACATAAACAGCAGAGAGATAAACTTGCTCCTTTTAGGGAATCCCCAGCAACATAATCCCGAGCGTGACATGGCTGAGTTCTCCTGTACTACAAAACACATGATCATCATGCATAATACTGACACCCAAGTTATCAACATTTGAATCATATGAAGTACCAGATCTAGGATGGTTGTCAGGAGAATATTGAGCGACCCACTGTTCCATATCAGTCCCAAATTAAACATTTGTGGGAGCTCCTCGGGCACCCATACTTCCCTTAACCTTTTCCCGGCACCCCAGTCTAGGAAAACCCTGGCCATGTAAAGGTCAGCAAACACCCCAATCCCATTATGGGCAGGGTCTTCCCAGGAATAAATTCTTCAGGGAACACAAATTCAAGTTCTGCATCGGTGTTCATGAGCCCCACCGTGATGGTGTCGACTGGTTGCAAGTTTTCATGGGCCCTCTCAGCCGCCCTACCCACAAAAAAGTACAGCTGCATTAGACCCCTGGGCCTCGAATATGGGGTTCCTCTACTGCCTCTCCAGGCAGGTGAGCAGGTGAAGCTGATATGGCCAGTTCAGTCGCAGGTATAGCAATAGCGGGAGTCAGATGCAGGACGGGTGCTGGAAGGTGTGGTGAGACCCCCCGATGACCATTAGGCGGGGGCATTGGGTGTCGGCTTACAATGCTTCCAGCTGGCAACGACTTTCACACCTTGGCAGCCTCCTTTGGCTCTCAGCCCATCACGAACTGTCACACTACCACAGGTCAAAGATGAAGAAAGTGGTCCTTCACCATCAGATCCTTTAACGCCTCGAAGGTGGTAACCGATAGACCCTGGACCCACTGCTCAAAGTTGGTTCTGAGCCCGTACACGACATCACTGTAGCTGTTGTGAAGTCCATGTTGGAGGGTCCGGAACCTTTTTTGGTACACCTCAGGAGTAAGCTGATATTTCATTATCAGGGCTTGTTTGATGGCCTCATAGCTTCCATCTTGATCTTGATGGATAGGGGTGAACACCTACAGAGATTTTTCTCGTGGCTCTATGGTTAAATATCGTGCTCACTTGTCATCAGGCAACTGGTACTGCCTGCATGCCTTTTTAAACTCTCAAAAATGTGTCCAAATCCACATCATGGTCCATGACAGGAAAATGCTTGGAACAGGTTTTTAAAGTGTTGACATTCATCGAAAAATATTTAGAATTGAGAGTCCTCAGTGGTTGATACCTTTTAATGGCTAACTGAAAAGAATCTACTGGCTAACACGGTACCAAGATATATATCTTTCCGACATTCATGGACTCACTATTCATTGGGTAAGATTGCTCAGTCTAACTCCAGCTGGTAAGTTAACAGGGACCCGTAATGCACATCTCCCCTTCCCTTCCGATCGGTTAGGTAGCAAACTTTTCACCAAAAAAGTTATCAAAAGTAAAAACAAGTGTTGTACTTTAGGGATGTGACTTAACAGGGAGTGCAATTTCAAAGTTAGATACCAAATCAATCATTTTTTGCTGACCATTTACGCAATACAGTGGAAAAAATAGCGATATTCATCCCTGACGTCAACCCAAGTATCACGTTAAGCTGCAGCCGCTGATGTGGCGCAGGCCATAGACGCCCCCACGCCTACCGACAACGACGACGTGGGGCGCGCATCCCCCGGGGACGCAATACAGGCCCTTTATACCGCAGAGGGGGACCCGGGCCTACCCGAACTAGGGGAGGGCAGAGACCGGGGTTCTGTGACAGCTGAGCATGTGGACAAGGAAAGAGACATGTAGGACTTGATTACACCGCACAACTTCAGATATAGAGAAAGTAAAGTTTACTAAAGTAAAGTCACACAGTACATAAACCAAACATGACTATGCCAGGCTCCCGATTCCACACCTCCCAGAAGGGTACCGCCCAGTGGACCCCAACGCACCAACGGATCACCGAGGCACACATAGGCAGGACATCAGGACACAGGCAGGACATCAGGGTACACGAGGTCATCAGGACGCAGGCAAGACATCAGGACACAGACAAGACATCAGGGTCATCAGGACACAGGCTGGACATCAGGTCATCAGGACACAGGCTGGACACCTTGGACAGACGTCAGACGATGGTAGGAGTCATCACGGGTTGATGCAATCCAGGGTCATCTGGCATGGGCATACTAGGATGGCCTATCAGGCCTCAGGCGTAGCACAAGCTCAGCAGGAGAACATCAGACACAGATCCCCGAAGGATGTCATCACAGGGTCACCAGCAGACATCAGACAGGAGGCGTTCGGTTCCGGACATCCAACACGACCTACAGGCACCACCACAGTCATCAGGCTCCAAACTCATCAGGTTCCAAGAATCAGACCTAGGAAGGAACTCAAGCGGGACGGTGCTAGAACCGCAGGATTGCTGGGCCTGCCAGGAGCTAGCATCACATGGTAGCCAGAACACAGAGTAGTAGATGCTCAGCAGAAACACCGGTTACAAGAGACTCAAAGTCACTGGGTGCGAGGCTCCAGACGCAGAGGGATTCCAGGAACATAACACAGCAGACACAGTTCAGACATGGTCATGTACAGGACAGGTACAGGATCAAGAATTCAGGCCTGGATATACCGCCTCCAGGACAGGCGCCAGAACAGGACATAACAGGAATCAAGGTAAGGACTTTGGTACCAAAACATAGACAGGAGAGGTGCAGGAACACAAACCACACATAGCAAAGTTCAGGAGCTTTGTGAGTAGCTCAGGCCCCGCCCATAGGGCAGGGGAACTTTATATAGGAGCTGCCCCTCAGCAATTGGCTGGGGACAACGTTTCAAGTACACACACTAACCCTGATAAAAGCAGGCCCTTAGCACAAACAGAAACCATTACAGCACAATCAGTGCAGGAACTGAGGCTCAGGGCACATGGCAGGGGCTGCAAGCCCAGACACATGTGGAAAGTCATGCACCAGCTGCAAATGACCTCACAAACCACGGACAGCTTCCACAGTGGCAACCAGGGACTGTACATGCGGATGGACATGCAACAGAGCAAAGACCTAACCACCCATGTACGGCTACGCAGCAGAGCAGGGAACTAAGCAGGCTCTATACAGGTAACAGCCAATAGTATCCCAGCTCAATTAGGGGGAAAGGAGCAAAGGGTTAATGCAAAGACATGCATTGTCATGCCGAAAACAAGATCCAGACAGAACGGCGTGACACCAAGGATAGTTATGGAAACTAATAATCAATTAAGGTGTCCAGAATTTGGCAAATACCCTAATGGAAAATAAATAGACCCGCTGTCATGCAATGTGTAGGAAAGGCTAAGTGCAACACTAGGGGAAAGGAAACCAAACACTAGGGAAGGGGGTAGTGGAGACTCCTAGACAGATCTAACGTCACCCTGTATGCCCTATCGTCCCCATATAGGTTTCGCACCTATCGCTGAGCAGGATACCTAATCCCTTCCTGACCCTGGCGATAAGTCCTGCACCGGGAAGGACAGGATGAGGGCTAGTCAATCCCCATGACTACTTGTGAAGACACAGCCTTGTATCTTAATTAACCAGACTTAAATTACGTAGGCCCAGAATCATAAACTGTTGTCTGAAGTATTGATTATTCTTGTAGGACGAATATTTACCTCTAATATTATCTCCTACAGTTTATTTTCTGTTATCTTTGCAAAACAGTCACCAGAACCACCATCAGTACATGAGTATCACCAGAACCACCATTAGTACATGAATACATCACTAGAACTACCATTTTAACACATGAATGCATCACTAGATCCACTGCCGGTACATGAATACATCAATAGGCCCAGCACCAGTGCTTGACTACGTAGCCAGAGCCACCATCAGTAAATTAATATGTCATCAGAACCTCCAGCAGTACATGAATATGTGACCAGAACCAACATAAGTACATGAATACATGACCAGAACCAAGAGTACTTGAATTCAAGAACCATACTTAGTACAAAAATCAATTGTAATATCAAATCAGCCCCATAAACAATTTTATTGCATGAACCTAAAACCCTACAATTCCCAGTATGTCTTTATCAATGGTGAGGAGAAACTGGGAGAAGTTATTAACAGCCATCATCACAGCCAGATTACAATGATCTGGTGTAAAACAATTATACTTACGACCACCTTTAGGGCTTGTTCACACAACTGTTTAAATCAGACGAGTGAGTGATAAGGTTATTAAGATCTTATGTCACTGACCACTACAACACCTACAGGATTGCACTGTTACTGGCAGCGACATTTCTCTGTAAGTGCATAGGTGTGTGTGATCCCAATAGGACAACCAATTTTTGTCTTTTTATAGCCTTGTTACCTCTATTTTATGAAGCAGTCAGATGTAAATCTCATACTGATGGGCTGCGACTCATGGGCCACTGTTGTGTGCCTGCATCCCAGGCTAAAATTTGCCAGTCTGATATCGAACATTGATATTTACCCATACAAAAAATTGTCTGGGGCTGCACGTTAGACCATCAGCCGAACCCAACAATATCAGCAGGTTTGTCCAACATTAGTATAATATGCATCAATGGCTTAAGGCCGAATTCAGTACCGCTTGGACGCAGGTATCCTGACTCAAATTGACAACCTCAGGTCAGGAGAACCACGGCTAGTCCAATACATGGACATCTGAATTCGGCATTAACGTTTTTAGTACCAAGTCTAAATGTCTCCTCAAAATCAAACCTAGAGAAGAATAAAGGCCATCTATTTTATCCAGGGATTAGCCTCTTGACTAATTCGAGAAGCGCAAGATTTTTGTGGTGTTTGATAACAGTGATGCTATGTTTGGCACCGTCTAGAAAATTATGCCTTTCCTTGAATGCCCACTTGACTTCCAGTCAGTCTTGATTTTCCAAATCATAATTCCACTCTGAAGATGAGAGTTGTTGTGAAAAGTAGGCGCATGGATGAAGCTGAGAGAGAGTAGGAGTACCTTGTGATAACACTGTCCCAACCACAATGACATCAACCTCCACTACAAAAGAACATTCTAAGTCAGGATCAACTAATACAATGCCTAATGAGAAGCGTTCCTTTTAACTTAAAGAAGGTATGGACTTTCTCAGATTTACAATTAACCATATCTGCCTCCTTCTTAGTTAAACAAAGCTGAACCCGCTCTGCAAGAGTCTGGACCACGTAAGCCAATTCTTGCATTTGTTTGACAACTATTTAGACATGATCCATAAATATTGGTCAACTATACTGTAATGTAGCTCTGCTTGTGGTAGTCGGGCAGCTCTTCATTCTGTTAAGCAAGTCCATGGGGAATCCTGGTATTCACCCTCTAACCCCTGTACATGGATATGGATTTATGCAGGGCCCCTTGGATTGTGTTCATGGAGTAGCTGCTGGCCGGTGGTGCGAGTTGTCAAGTAGGGTCGTTTACCAAGAGGTCAAGGTCAGGGTCAAAATTATGAGAGTGTTGAGTAAAAAGAAAAACAAGCCCAAGTCAGGAACAAATTGGCTCGAGATACAGGATACTAGGGCTAAACAAAGCAACAGATCGGGGTAATAACACGCAAAAGCTGACACCTAGAAGTAGCTGCCGGGGGATAAAATAAGGAGTGGTTCTGCCTAGAGCTCACAGTAGAGAACTGATTGCAATAGATAATCAGCACCCTGGGTGCTCCTTGTCTGGGAAGGACCTCAAGTCCCAGCCAGACTAAAGTAAAACAGAGCCCCCAACGCCACTGGCAGTGCAAGTGTGCCAGCGCCTAGTGGCAAAAAAGCAGATGTCGTAGGAGAGGGATCAGACATGGATGTAACAGCATTGCAGTCCAGCCAATATGAAGACTGCATTTATAACATTCCTAATTCTTCTTGTTCCATTATATATGTTATAATATTATTTTGTTATTGGTCGCGCTCTCACCTTCCATTTTTCTGATCGGAGCAGTCATGTTCTATTAACCACAGGCTATTTATAGCAGACGGATCGACTATCCGCAGGGAAGGAGGGCGGCCGCGTTCTCCCTGTGCGTGCGCTGATACATAATGCTGATCAGATACAACGCTGGACTCAATTACACGTATAACACTCGCTGTGATAGAGATTACCAGCCGCAAACGCCGCAGATCTGAGAAAATGAAGAGACGGGAAATGACCGCCGCTGCTCTAAAAGGGTTTTCGGTTTTATGTACAGTAAGTAGAGTTTAATCACGATATAAATGGAAAGTTCGACAACTTTCTGATAAGTGCAATAAAGTTACAGATTTTTTCAGAGGGCATACTTACACCATTTACACCACCCTGCACATTTTTTGGGAAAAAGGCCCTCGTCACCGCTTTTAGGCTATTTTCTCGCTATAAGATTTTGGTGAGTTTTTGACGTTGCAGATTTTCTTCACCCATTAAATAATTTTTTTATAAAAAAAATAAATAAATACGCAGCGCAAAAAAATCACCAAGAGCTCATTGTGGGGTGATTTTTACCATATACTATGATCAAGCACCACAAGGGGACTAAAAAAAAAAGATGTGATTTGCAGTCAGAAAAAGTTTTAAAACTATAAAAAAAAAACTAAAATTTCAAATCACCACTTTTTCTCCAGGTAAAAATTTAAGAAACTTTTTTTTTAAAAGTATACTTGGTATCATCACATCTGTGAAAATTCAGTCTATAACAATATAAAATGATTACACTCATAACGTATAACACCATAAAGAAAAACAAAAAGTGAAACGCAAAAATTGCCATTTTTGGGGGGCACCGCACCTTTCCAAAAATGTAGTAAAAAGAGATCATCGTATGAGCAGTACGTCAAAATGGTGCCAATAAAAACTACAGCTTGCTATAAAAGAAACAAAACACTCAGCTCCATCAATGGACAAGTAAAAAAGTTACGGTTCTCAGAAAATGGAGGCACAAACAAAAAGAAAAAAAAACTATACAAGTCTGGTATCACTATAATCGTACTGACCTGGAGAATCGTGATGCTAGGTCATTTCTACCCATCAATAAATACTGTAGAAACAAAGCATAAAAAAATGGCGGAATTGCAGTTTTATCACCAATACTGCGGACTGGGAATTTTGTTTCCCAATTTTCAGTACATAAAGAGCTAAAATGAATAATGTTATTCAAAGCTACAACTTGATCAGCAGTAAAAATAAATAAATAAAGCCAATGTAAGGGGAACAATCAGACCGCGGGTACCTGTGTGTCATGGCCGGAACTGTCGAGGCTGGATCCCCTGTTGTCTGGGGGAAGCATTATCCAGCCGGACCTTCCTCCTCTTTTTGCTATTAGACTGTTTATTCCCCTGGTTAACCCATTGCCTCCCTGCGTGGAGTATTCCCTGTTGAGTAAAACTGTTAACCCTTGCTCTGCCTCCTGTCCGTCACTGCATCTTGCAACCTGCTTATGTAACACCCCAGGTAACCGGTTGTTACAATGGCATTGCTTTCCTCACGGGGAGAGTGATGCCATGCTTGGAAGCGAGGAAGGATCCCTTTAACAGGTAATTAGCACATGCAACACTGTTCTGATTCCTGGCCAGAAGGGGGAGCTCTGAACCCGGTTTCAGGGGAACTTCCCTATATATTCTGACTGGAGGAGGAAGTTAGTCAGATTGTGAGAGGAGAGTGAGGAGTGAGGAAGACAGAGAGTTCTGCAGCTCCTGGGAAGAGCAAAGAGAGCAGAGCAAATTGTAAAGAGACTGAGAGGGAAGAGAAGTAAAGGAGAGTGAAGGGCTGGAGGGAAGCTGCGACTGAGCTTCCTCCACGCTGAAGCGCAGAATACCGGTAGCCGGATGACCGAGGTTGTGGGGGTAACTTTATGCCCCACGGCAGAAACCGGAGGACAGAAGGATTTCAAGTCACCTGTCCACCATTAACACCCGAAGGCACAGTAACAGATAGAGCCTGGAGTCATCCTGAGAGACCCTGTAAAAAGGCTCGCGTTACCTGCCATGCCGGGTAGTGTCCTACCTAAAGGGGGACAGAGAGAAAGTGAGGACCTGTGGGAAGCCATACCAGCCCTGCTGCCATAACATCACCCCAGTGGACCCCTTTAAAGCAGCATCGGTCCTCCCTGACCGAATATCACAGGTGGCGTCACAAACATTTCTTATTTCACAAACCCCTTTAAAGACCTTTCCTTTAACATGGGCGCCCAGGGCCACGGACTGCGTCACCGCCGCCATGACACATCCCTTTCAGTACCGGACCCAGTACTGAGTACCCCACGGCCCAGGCGGGCGTTCCACGTATACCCTCATAGCACTTTTGTGGGAACAGTTTTGGGAAGACCCTTTTCTGTTCCCCATGACTGCGCCCAGTGCACAAGCTCCATACAGACATAGAGGGGGAAGAACATGAGCGGCCGCACAGAGTCCTGACACCAACCCAATAGCTAGACTGGAGATTGTGATCCCGGCCTTCCCCCAACATCAAGGTCTGACCTCACAAATGCCGTTCTGGATAAAGGGGTAACAATTCCCCAAATCTTGTAGAAATCCTCCTTAGAAGAGCGGGAGCCGTTACATCTGCAGAGGGGAAGACTCCATAGTAATTTCTATGGATGTAGGATGGGAGGTCAGAAAAGCTCCTGGAGGGGAATGTGAAGTCTGCGGTCGGAGCTGTTAAGGATATTACAGACTATCTGCATTTCTGCAGAACTGCTTTGTGCTTGTGTTCTTCCTCCATTTTTGTTACCTTGGTTACCAAGGACAGAGGCGCCAATGTTGTGAGGAAGATCTGACTCTCATCATGCAGCTCACATCTGTTCAGTGATAAGATGTACAAGCCGAGACCCCCCGAGAGACACATCGTTGGGGCCTGACATCACTGCTCCGCAATATTATGGTCCATATACAATTTGAGCAGCCTCGGGTGAGGGCCATGTCATATGTTACCATGGCTAATTGCATTATTGGCATTGGGCAGAACATGGGCCCAGTTTATGGCAGCGGAAATGGCCCACTAACAGACAAGGTTGGTCATACTGCTCTTTGAGCAGGGAAGATGTTCAGAAACCTCCAGCATACACCTGACCAGTGGCAGATTATAATGAGGTCAATCTGGGCGGTAGCCCAGGGCCCAGTGGTGTGTGGGGGCCCAGATTGACCTCAGGGCCGCAATCAGGGCATTACTGCCCTGACTGGCGTATGGGGCCCGGGGGGCAGAGGGGGCTCGCATCTGGCCCTGTCTTATCTGCTCACCGGGCCCCTACCGGCAGGCTAAACCGGGCCTTTAGCGGCGCTGCGGCAGTTTAACACTATTGACGCACTATGCCCCGGAAGTATTTCGCTGTGTTCTGGGACATAGTGCGCCGGCGCATGCGCACTAATGCTTTTCGGCTTTGCCCGCAGTTGGGCAAAGCATACTGCGCGTGCGCAAGGCAAGATTGCGTTGCGCAGGCGTGTTCTACAGAGGAAAGCGAATCAACTTCAAGACAATATTGCGGCCAGCGGGAAAGGAAGGGGTGAATAAAAGACCCCAAAACACCGCCCATTGGACAGAAAAAAGAGCCCGCCAAATTCAGGTGACAGGTTCCCTTTAATTCCATGGTGCTGTACATGAGAAAAGGGGTTATGTACAGGGTTATAGATATCGTTTACAGTAAACAAATTTACAATGACAGACCGGTACATAGGGGAGAGGACCCTGTCCTTGCGGACTTACATTCTTCGGGATAATGGGGAAGAGACAGAAGGTCGGGGGTGCGGTAGCTCTGTTGGTGGTGAGACGGCAGCTCTGGTGGTGGTGAGGCAGCAGTTCTGGTGGTGGTGACGCGGCAGCTCTGGCGGTGGTGAGGCGGCAGCTCGGGTGGTTGTAGTATTGTAGTATTCAGTCACTATGTGGTGGTAATATGTGGTCTGGACATGGTGTTGCGGTATTTGTCCCTTGTATGTGCTATTTGGTCACTTTGTGGTGGTAATATGTGGTCTGGACATGGTGTTGCGGTATTTGTTCCTTGTATGTGATATTATTGGTCATTTTAAAAATTGAAAAATAAATAAAATTATACCTAAATTGTATTGGATATTTTAACAAATATTTAATAGGTTACAGTAGAGTAGGGCCTGGCCAAAAGTGTCTACCATGTTATGGTGGTGGCTAAAAAAATCTTTTGGCCAAAACAAAAGCTGCCAGCTATATGTGTGATCTGGTGATGGGAACTGTTAATGTGTGATAGATGAGAAGTGGAGTTTCACTCAGCAACTATTTTTCTGGAATAATCTGGTTCAGGTATATGATGACCCCATCGCATGACCCTGTCACATGACCCCATCACATGACCGAGGGGCCCACAGAGTTTGAACAGCCCGGGGCCCTGGCTACCCTTAATCCACCCCTGCCCCTGACTGACATGAACATTCACAATTTTGCTGGGACAATCTCATGACTCCAATATCACAATGGCGATAACTCCACCCAGGAGACTATTTCTTGAGCAGTCCCAGAGGCGGTGCTTAAATGAGCATCTTCTTGATTGGTGCACAAAAAACACCCGGTTCCCTTGTGTGGATTACACAGGATAATTAAAGAATGATGCATAAAACCTTTACAAAAAGGGCTAAAAGGGTAAATGGCTGCCTACCTAGAGTAATTTCCAATATCACACATACGGTAATTCTGTTTTTGCACTGCTGACACTTGGGGGCTTCAGGTGAAGTGATATCAGTGCATGTCGACATGTTCTGCTGGGATCATTTTCAACTTGATTTCCTGTGGCTTCTCATAATCCTCTCCTGGACGTATGTGACAACAGATGCCTGACTGGTTGGTGTCTTTATTTTTTTTTAACAATGGCTACTACTAATGTTGTAGATGGTGGAGCGCCCTGCAGACTGGTGGGTAGGGCTGCGATTAAGGGCAGGCAAACTAGGCATTTGCCAAGGGCCCAACTTTGTCTAAAACTGGACCTGCAGACTGGTGGGTTCACCTCACCAACTCCTCAATTTACAGTGGGTACGGAATGTATTCAGACCCCTTTAAAATTTTCACTCTTTGTTTCATTGCAGCCATTTAGTAACTTTAAAAAAGTTAATTTTTCTCTCATTAATGTACACTCTGCACCTCATCTTGACTGAAAAAAGAACAGAAATGTAGAAATTTTTGCAAATTTATTAAAAAAGAAAAACTGAAATATCACATGGTCATAAGTCTTCAGCCCCTTTGCTCAGTATTGACCCTTTTGAGCTAGTACAGCCATGAGTTTTCTTGGAAATGATGGAACAAGTTTTTCACACCTGGATTTGGGGATCCTCGGCCATTCTTCCTCGCAGATCCTCTCCAGTTCCGTCAGGTTGGATGGTGAACGTTGGTGGACAGCCATTTTAAGGTCTTTCCAGAGATGCTTAACTTGGTTAACATGGTCAGGGCTCTGGCTGGGCCAGTCAAGAATGGTCACAGAGTTGTTCTGAAGCCACTCCTTTGTTATTTTAGCTGTGTGCTTAGGGTCATTGTCTTGTTGGAAGTTGAACTTTTGGCCAAGTCTGAGGTCCAGAGCACTGTGGAAGAGGTTTTCATCCAGGATGCCTCTGTACTTGGCCGCATTCATTTTTCCTTCAATGACAACCAGTCGTCCTGTCCCTGCAGCTGAAAAACACCCCCATAGCATGATGCTGCCACCACGTTTCACTGTTGGGATTGTATTGGGCAGGTGATGAGCAGTGCCTGGATCCCTCCACACATACCGCTTAGAATTATCACCAAAAGGTCTATCTTCGTCTCATCAGACCAGAGAATCTTATTTCTAATAGTCTGGGAGTCCTTCATGCGTTTTTTAGCAAACTCTATGTGGGCTTTTATATGTCTTGCACTGAGGAGAGGCTTCCATCGGGCCACTCTGCCATAAAAGCCCAACTGGTGGAGGGCTCAAGTAATAGTTGACTTTGTGGAACTTTCTCCCATCTATCTACTGTATCTCTGGATCTCAGCCACAGTGATCTTGAGGTTCTTCTTTACTTCTCTCACCAAGGCTCTTCTCCCACGATTGCTCAGTTTAGCTGGACGGCCAGGTCTAGGAAAACTTTTGGTGGCCCCAAGCTTCTTCCATTTAAGGATTATAAAGGCCACTGTCCTCTTGGGAACCTTGAGTACTGCAGAAATTCTGTTGTAACCTTGGTCAGATCTGTGCCTTGCCACAATTCTGTCTCTGAGCTCCTTGGCCAGTTCCTTTGGCCTCATGATTCTCATTTGGTCTGACATGCACTGTGAGCTGTGAGGTCTTATATACGGTGTGTGCCCATGTAAGAGGGTGGTGCTGTTATGGACAGTAACATGCTGCTACTTTAAGAGACAGCACCCCTTTGTCTGGTGCGATGGAATGTCCTGCTTCCCCCTGCTATAGACGGTGAAGATAGACTGCCCTGGAATGAGGGGAGGAGTTTAGCCTGAACTGTGTGTGTGAGCTGGAGCTGCTAGAGAGAACTGTGTGCTGTTTGCTACAAGAAAGGTCCCACAGCCTGGGACGAAGTGTGCTTGTGAAATTTGCAAGACTTTTCCGGGTACAGCAAAGGTGGCTGTTCTGTGCTAGTTCGTGAAGCCACGAAGATACTGAGAAAGGGACTTACAGTTTCCAGGAGTATCCCTAGAATCCAGAAGCAAGGAAAATACCACGCTTCACAGAGCTGACAGAAAGCCATGTGCACCACCTTATTGGACTTCTGGGGGCCCCCTGGGACTGGACCTGAGTCACCAACATCACCGTGAGTCTGTTCCTGTATGGTGCACCTGTTAGGGCCTAGTGCAGGCTTCAGTTGTCAGTACACGGGAGCCATGTGGCCTGCCTAGTAAAGGCCAGGGAGGTTATACATAGAGCAGCATCTGTTATGATCCTAGTGGCTGAGGATCACAAAACGGACTAGCTAAGTTTATGAACATAGACACGAGCTCTAGGGAGGTGGTAACTGGACTGACCGCAAACCTGATCCTAACCAACACACTAAAGGAAGCCGGTGAACGTGCCTAAAATCCTGGACGTCTCAACGCAGCCTGAGAAACTATCTACTCCTGGAGGGAAAGTAAGACCTCACTTGCCTCAAGAGAAATCACCCCAAAGATATAGGAAGCCCCCAACAAATAATAACGGTGAGGTAAGGGGAAAACACAAATGTAGAAATGAAAACAGATTAAGCAAATGAGGCCCGCTAATACTAGATAGCAGAAGACAGATAGGGAACTGTGCGGTCAGTAAAAAACCCTATGCAAAATATCCACGCTGAGAATACAAGAACCCCCACACCAACTAACGGTGTGAGGGGAGAAACTCAGCCCCCTAGAGCTACCAGCAAGCCAGGAAATCAAATATTAGCAAGCTGGACAATAAAACAAAAATAAACCAAGAAACATATGACCACTGATGGTCAAAAAATGAACCAAGCAAAACTTAGCTTCTCTTGAAGAGACTGATAACGAAGGACTGCAGGAGAGCTCCAAAATAGCACTGAAGACATTGACAGCAGGCAACAACTGAGAGTCCAGGTGAACTAAATAGGAAACCAGCTAAGAGATAACGAGACAGCTGATCCTGCCTCAGACCTGCAGAATGACACAAAGAACCACCAGAGGGAGCCCAAAGACAGCACTCACACAGTACCAGTTGTGACCACAAGAGGGAGCCCAAAAACAGAGTTCACAACAAGCATCGTTATTTGTTTATTATTTAAATTTGCTTGTGAGACATGTTCTGAGTCTGAAATAGTTGGAGCACCGTGCTATTTTACGGGAAAGATAACTCATGTACATTGTCTTTTGCTATTGTAAACCCCTGTTTGCATCTTCCTCGTTCCTTTCATTCCTTGCCTCCCAATAAATCAACCCTTTGTTGTTTGCACCACATCTTGTGTACAGTAGTCATCCTGCACAGTGGTGGTCCCCCGGCCATCGCTTCAAGTGGCGCTGCGCGCAGGGTACTGTCACCAAGATGGAGGCAGCAGACAGCAATGGCGGGAATGCTAATGTTAATGGAGATGCTGTGGGCATTGGTGGAACCCCTGCAAGGACACTCCCTATGGGCACCATATTTAGTGTGCTACCAAAGTTTGACAGCAAGAATATGCCACTGTCCGAATGGGTGTCCCGGCTGCGAAGCACCCTGAGGATTTATAACATCAGCCCAGACCTTGAAGTGGACATTGCGTTAACTGCCCTAGAGGGGGAAGCCCGTAGAAACATCTGCCTACAACCAGAACTCACCCACAGTACCCTGAAGGAGTTAGTGAAGTTCTTGGAAGAGATCTACGGCGAGACTGCTAGCGCCGGACACCTTCGCGCCAAATTTTTCTCTAGGCTGCAGCGGGAAGAAGAAGGAATTTCTCAGTATGCAACAGCACTGCAAGAAGTGTTAGCAGAGGTGCAGAGAAAGGAGGCGGATGGATTTGGCGGCATGGGCTCTAAAGACCGGATACTCCGGGAACAATTAATTCTAGGACTACACAGCACATCCTTGAGGCGAGCACTGTCAGAACGGGTCCGGGCAGATCCGGCTCTTACGTTTCGTCAAATCCTGGCGGAAACAGTGGCCCGAAGTAAAGAAGAGAGCTATGCGTCTGGGGTGATGCATGTCCAGGGCGCCAATACCAGAGGGGACCCAAACCATCAGGAGGTGCTGGTTCAGGTGGTGCAAGACTTGCAGCGGTCCCTTGTCAACGTGCAAGAGAAACTGACCCACGTGGAGCGAAGAGTGGGGGAACTACAACAGTCTGACCCACCGTGCTCATGCAACCATTTTTCAGCCCGATCGATAAGGGATCAGTGGGAGAAAGCCCCCTCCCGTCAGGCATCGGAGGCACGAGGACAGGCTCGAAGTACCCCCCGGCGAGGAGGAGGCATCCAATGCTGGGAATGTGGAGGACGGGGGCACCTTGCCAGAGATTGTTGGAACTATACTCAATGCCAGCGGAAGCCGCCGTTAAACTACCAACCCCCGCAGTGGTGCGGCACTCTGCGGGGGAGTGTTGTGAATTCTGTTGTGGGTTCTTCTCTTGGGCTCCCTCCGGTGGTTATAAGTGGTAGTGCTGCTGTTTGTCCTTCACAGCAGTCATCAGGTGCGTCCACTTCGGACGGGGCTATTTAGTCTGGCCTCACCCTTTGGTGAGTGCCAGTTGTTCATTGTTTCTGGAGGATTCTCATTCCTTCCTGGTCGCCCCTGCTTGCAGTTCATTTCTTCAAGATAAGTTCTGCTTGTTTTTCTGACCACATTTTGTGGGCCTCATTGTTCAGTGCATTGCATGTTTTTTCTTGTCCAGCTTAATCTGTGTAAGGATTTATGCAGCCGAACTGGAATCTCTGGAGAGGCAGATTTACCCTCCAAGTCTTTAGTTAGATTTGGAGTTTTTTTTTGTATTATCTGTAGTGGACATTTCTTAGTATTTTTAATACTGACCGCATAGTTCTCTGTCCTATCTTTTCTATCTAGCTAGATTGGCCTCCTTTGCTAAATTCTGTTTTCAGCCTGTGTATGTTCCTTCCTCTCCTCTCACAGTCAATATTTGTGGGGGGCTGCCTATCCTTTGGGAATTTTCTCTGAGGCAAGATAGTTTTCCCTGTTCTATCTATAGGGTTAATTAGTCCTCCGGCTGTGACGAGGTGTCTAGGATTGGTAGGTACATCCCACGGCTACTTATAGTTGCGGTGTTAAGTCCAGGGTCTGCGGTCAGAACAGTTACCACATTCTCCAGAGTACGTCTCATGCCGCTCTTAGGCCACCAGATCATAACAGTACAACTGGCCAACAATGAGTTGGGTTAGCATCAATGAGTTGGATGCGGTTAGCATCTCAAAAGAAGGGAAAGAAAGTGCTGAGCCATTGTTTTTTCTGTACTCTGTGGTGTTTTTTTTTCCCTCTTTACCTCTGGGTGGCTCAAGAGTTAGGCGCTGATATGGATGTTCAGGGACTTGCTTCTCGTGTGGATCAACTTGCTGCTAGAGTACAGGGTATTTCTGATTATATCGTGCAGACTCCTGTTTTGGAGCCTAGAATTCCTACCCCTGATCTGTTTTTTGGGGACAGGTCCAAATTTCTGAGCTTTAAAAATAATTGTAAACTGTTTTTTTCTCTGAAGCCCCGTTCCTCTGGTGATCCCATCCAGCAGGTAAAAATTGTCATATCTCTGTTGCGTGGCGACCCTCAGGATTGGGCATTTTCCCTAGAATCTGGGAATCCGGCCTTGCTTAATGTAAACACCTTTTTTCAGGCGCTTGGGTTATTGTATGATGAACCTAATTCTGTGGATCATGCTGAGGAAACCTTGTTGGCCCTGTGTCAGGGTCAAGAAGCAGCAGAATCGTATTGCCAGAAATTTAGAAAATGGTCTGTGCTTACTAAATGGAATGAGGATGCTTTAGTGGCAATTTTCAGAAAGGGTCTTTCTGAATCTGTTAAAGATGTTATGGTGGGGTTCCCCACGCCTGCAGGTCTGAGTGATTCTATGTCTCTGGCCATTCAAATTGAACGGCGCTTGCGTGAGCGCAGAGTTGTGCACACTATGGCGTTGTCTTCCGAGCGGAGTCCTGAGCCAATGCAGTGTGATAGGATTGTGTCTAGAGCTGAACGCCAAGGATTCAGACGTCAGAATAGGTTGTGCTTTTACTGCGGCGATTCTGCTCATGTTATTTCTGATTGCCCTAAGCGTGCCAAGAGAATCGCTAATTCCGTTACCATCAGTACTCTACAACCTAAATTTCTGTTATCTGTGACCCTGATCTGCTCATTATCGTCATTTTCTGTCATGGCATTTGTGGATTCAGGCACCGCTTTAAATTTAATGGACTTAGAATTTGCCAGACGTTGTGGTTTTCCCTTACAGCCTTTGCAGAGTCCTATCCCTTTGAGGGGCATTGATGCTACACCATTGGCTAAAAATAAACCTCAGTTTTGGACACAGTTAACCATGTGCATGGCGCCAGCCCATCAGGAAGATTGTCGTTTCCTGGTGTTGCATAATTTGCATGATGCTATTGTGCTGGGGTTTCTATGGTTACAGGTACATAATCCGGTGTTGGATTGGAAATCTATGTCTGTGACTAGTTGGGGATGTCAGGGGGTTCATGATGACGTTCCTCTGATGTCAATTTCCTCCTCCCCCTCTTCTGAAATTCCTGAGTTTCTGTCAGATTTCCAGGATGTTTTCGATGAGTCCAAGTCCAGTTCCCTTCCACCGCATAGGGACTGTGATTGTGCTATTGACTTGATTCCAGGCTGTAAGTTCCCTAAGGGCCGACTTTTCAACCTGTCTGTGCCTGAACATGCTGCCATGCGGAGTTATGTTAAGGAGTCTTTGGAGAAGGGGCATATTCGGCCATCTTCTTCTCCATTGGGAGCAGGTTTTTTTTTTGTTGCCAAGAAGGATGGCTCCTTGAGACCCTGTATTGATTATCGCCTCTTGAATAAGATCACAGTCAAATTCCAATACCCTTTTTGCCTTTGCTTTCTGATTTGTTTGCCAGGATTAAGGGGGCTAGTTGGTTTACTAAGATTGACCTTCGAGGGGCATATAATCTTGTTCGTATTAAGCAGGGTGACGAATGGAAAACTGCGTTTAATATGCCCGAGGGCCATTTTGAATATCTTGTGATGCCATTTGGACTCGTTAATGCCCCATCTGTGTTTCAGTCCTTCATGCATGATATTTTTCGGAATTATCTTGATAAATTCATGATTGTATATTTGGATGATATTTTGATTTTTTCAGATGATTGGGAGTCTCATGTGAAACAAGTCAGGATGGTATTTCAGGTCCTTCGTGATAATGCCTTGTTTGTGAAGGGGTCTAAGTGCCTCTTTGGAGTACAGAAGGTTTCTTTTTTAGGCTTCATTTTTTCTCCATCATCTATAGAAATGGATCCGGTTAAGGTTCAGGCCATTCATGATTGGATCCAGCCCACATCCGTGAAGAGCCTTCAGAAATTTTTGGGCTTTGCTAATTTTTATCACCATTTCATTGACAACTTCTCCAGTGTGGTTAAACCCCTGACCGATTTGACGAGGAAGGGCGCTGATGTAACGAATTGGTCCTCTGAGGCTGTTTCTGCCTTTCAGGAGCTTAAGCGCCGATTTACTTCTGCCCCTGTGTTGCGTCAGCCGGATGTTTCTCTTCCTTTTCAGGTTGAGGTTGACGCTTCTGAGATTGGGGCAGGGGCCGTTTTGTCTCAGAGGAATTCTGATGGTTCCTCGATGAAACCGTGTGCCTTTTTTTCTCGAAAGTTTTCGCCTGCGGAACGCAATTATGATGTCGGCAATCGTGAGTTGTTGGCTATGAAGTGGGCATTTGAGGAGTGGCGACATTGGCTTGAGTGGGCCAAGCACCGTATTGTGGTCTTGACCGATCATAAGAATCTGATTTACCTCGAGTCTGCCAAACGGCTGAATCCTAGACAGGCCCGATGGTCCCTGTTTTTCTCTCGTTTTGATTTTGTTGTCTCGTATCTTCCGGGTTCTAAGAATGTTAAGGCTGATGCCCTCTCTAGGAGTTTTTTGCCTGATTCCCCTGGGGTTCTTGAGCCGGTTGGTATTCTGAAGGAGGGGGTGATTCTTTCCGCTATCTCCCCTGATTTGCGACGGGCTCTTCAGGAGTTTCAGGCTGATAAACCTGATCGCTGTCCAGCGGGGAAACTGTTTGTTCCTGACAGATGGACTAGTAAAGTGATTTCTGTGGTTCACTGTTCTGTGTTGGCTGGCCATCCTGGGATTTTTGGTACCAGAGATTTGGTTAGTAGGTCCTTTTGGTGGCCTTCTTTGTCACGGGATGTGCGTTCTTTTGTGCAGTCCTGTGGGACTTGTGCACGGGCCAAACCTTGCTGCTCCCGCGCCAGTGGGTTGCTTTTGCCTTTGCCGGTCCCTGAGAGGCCTTGGACGCATATTTCTATGGATTTTATTTCGGATCTTCCTGTTTCCCAGAGGATGTCTGTTATCTGGGTGGTCTGTGACCGGTTTTCTAAGATGATTCATTTGGTACCTTTGCCTAAATTGCCTTCCTCTTCTGAGTTGGTTCCATTGTTTTTTCAGCATGTGGTTCGTTTGCATGGCATTCCGGAGAATATTGTGTCCGATAGAGGTTCCCAGTTTGTTTCTAGGTTTTGGCGGTCCTTTTGTGCTAAGCTGGGCATTGATTTGTCTTTTTCTTCAGCATTTCATCCTCAGACAAACGGTCAAACCGAGCAAACTAACCAGACTTTGGAGACTTATTTGAGATGCTTTGTGTCTGCCGATCAGGATGATTGGGTGGCTTTCTTGCCATTGGCCGAGTTTGCCCTTAATAATCGGGCTAGTTCTGCTACCTTGGTTTCACCCTTCTTTTGTAATTCTGGGTTTCATCCTTGTTTTTCTTCAGGGCAGGTTGAGTCTTCTGATTGTCCTGGGGTGGACTCTGTGGTTGACAGGTTGCAGCAAATTTGGGCTCATGTTGTGGACAATTTGGTGTTGTCTCAGGAGGAGGCTCAGCGTTTTGCCAACCGTCGTCGGCGTGTGGGTTCCCGGCTTCGGGTTGGGGATTTGGTCTGGTTGTCTTCCCGTCATGTTCCTATGAAGGTTTCTTCCCTGAAGTTCAAGCCTCGGTTTATTGGTCCTTATAGGATTTCTGAGATTATCAATCCAGTGTCTTTTCGTTTGGCCCTTCCAGCCTCTTTTTCCATCCATAATGTTTTTCGTAGATCTTTGTTGCGGAAATATGTGGTGCCCGTGGTTCCCTCTGTTGATCCTTCTGCCCCGGTGTTGATTGATGGGGAGTTGGAGTATGTGGTGGAGAAGATCTTGGATTCTCGTTTTTCAAGACGGAGGCTTCAGTATCTTGTCAAGTGGAAGGGTTATGGCCAGGAGGATAATTCTTGGGTTGTTGCCTCCGATGTTCATGCTGGCGATTTGGTTCGTGCCTTCCATTTGGCTCGTCCTGATCGGCCTGGGGGCTCTGGTGAGGGTTCGGTGACCCCTCCTCAAGGGGGGGGGTACTGTTGTGAATTTTGTTGTGGGTTCTGCTCTTGGGCTCCCTCCGGTGGTTATAAGTGGTAGTGCTGCTGTTTGTCCTTCACAGCAGTCATCAGGTGCGTCCACTTCGGACAGGGCTATTTAGTCTGGCCTCACCCTTTGGTGAGTGCCAGTTGTTCATTGTTTCTGGAGGATTCTCATTCCTTCCTGGTCGCCCCTGCTTGCAGTTCATTTCTTCAAGATAAGTTCTGCTTGTTTTTCTGCCCACATTTTGTGGGCCTCATTGTTCAGTGCATTGCATGTTTTTTCTTGTCCAGCTTAATCTGTTTAAGGATTTATGCAGCTGAGCTGGAATCTCTCTGGAGAGGCAGATTTACCCTCCAAGTCTTTAGTTAGATTTGGAGGTTTTTTTTGTATTATCTGTAGTGGACATTTCTTAGTATTTTTAATACTGACCGCATAGTTCTCTGTCCTATCTTTTCTATCTAGCTAGATTGGCCTTTGCTAAATTCTGTTTTCAGCCTGTGTATGTTCCTTCCTCTCCTCTCACAGTCAATATTTGTGGGGGGCTGCCTATCCTTTGGGAATTTTCTCTGAGGCAAGATAGTTTTCCCTTTTCTATCTATAGGGTTAATTAGTCCTCCGGCTGTGACGAGGTGTCTAGGATTGGAAGGTACATCCCACGGCTACTTCTAGTTGCAGTGTTAAGTCCAGGGTCTGCGGTCAGTACAGTCACCACATTCTCCAGAGTACGTCTCCTGCCGCTCTTAGGCCACTAGATCATAACAGGGGAGGCAAGAAGAGAGGCTGCTCCATGTCATAACGAACACTTCATTGCTGGGAGCCCCATCCTACGTGCTGAATTCGAAGGAGTTGTAGTGGATTGCCTGATAGATACCGGGTCACAAGTGACAACGATGCCAGAAGCGTACTTTAAGCAGCATTTCCAGGACCTGGCCAAGCCAGAAAAAGAGACATTGACCCGGTTGTTTGCTGCCAACCAACAACCGATCCCGGTCACAGGGGTCGTGTGGATGAATATTCGAATCTGTGGGCAAGACGTTGGGAGAAAAGGGATCCTGCTAGTCCCTGAGCCTATCAAGGAAGATGTGCCTGTAGTACTGGGAATGAATATCCTACGTGAACTCGATCAGATTATGTTTACCAAACGGGGGCCTGGATATTGGAAGAAGGCTACTACACATAAGCCTACTCAAGAAGCCCTTCAATGACTGATCGGCGTCTGTGGGACGCAGAAGAGTGTGCCATCTTATCAGACGTAGGGGTCATCCGGGCTCCTGGTAAAGAACCTGTAATCCTACCTCCCAAGCGAGAAACTATAGTATACCTTCCAGTGGGGACTCACCGCAACCTTGATGGGTTGGAAGTGGTTGTTCAGCCTGTGGTAGGCAGAGGAGTGGACCATGAAGTCATGATAGCTCGTACGATAGCTGTGGTCCAGCGAGGACATGTCCCCATAAGAGCTTTGAATGTGGGCCCCGGTGAGTTCACCTTGCCACGAGGGACAGATCTGGCCCTGGTGTACCTACATAACGGTGAAGTGGTGAGTCAGAAGGAGATGTCTTTATCACCGAGAGAAGGCGTGGGGTGGACCCTAGCAGTTGCTGCGGGGGACGAAGAGACGCCATCCCCGGAGTGGAGTGGACGGGTCATCTGTTATGGTTCTCAATGGCAAGAGAACATAGCCCAGCATACATAGGAACTAGCTCTTGGAAGGATGGAAACTTAAACTGACCATGAACTAAACCTGCCGCACAACTAACAGTAGCCGGGTAGCGTAGCCTGCGTTTTATCCCTAGACGCCCAGCGCCGGCCGGAGGACTAACTAATCCTGGCAGAGGAAAATATAGTCCTGGCTCACCTCTAGAGAAATTTCCCCGAAAGGCAGACAGAGGCCCCCACATATATTGGCGGTGATTTAAGATGAAAATGACAAACGTAGTATGAAAATAGGTTTAGCAAAATCGAGGTCCGCTTACTAGATAGCAGGAAGACAGAAAGGGTACTTTCATGGTCAGCTGAAAACCCTATCAATACACCATCCTGAAATTACTTTAAGACTCTAGTATTAACTCATAACATCAGAGTGGCAATTTCAGATCACAAGAGCTTTCCAGACACAGAAACGAAACTGCAGCTGTGAACTGGAACAAAATGCAAAAAACAAACAAGGACAAAAGTCCGACTTAGCTGGAAGTTGTCTGGTAGCAGGAACATGCACAGAAAGGCTTCTGATTACAATGTTGACCGACATGGAAGTGACAGAGGAGCAAGGTTAAATAGCGACTCCCACATCCTGATGGGAACAGGTGAACAGAGGGGATGATGCACACAAGTTCAATTCCACCAGTGGCCACCGGGGGAGCCCAAAATCCAATTTCACAACAGTACCCCCCCCTCAAGGAGGGGGCACCGAACCCTCACCAGAACCACCAGGGCGATCAGGATGAGCCCTATGAAAGGCACGGACCAGATCGGAGGCATGAACATCAGAGGCAGTCACCCAAGAATTATCCTCCTGACCGTATCCCTTCCATTTGACCAGATACTGGAGTTTCCGTCTGGAAACACGGGAGTCCAAGATTTTTTCCACAACGTACTCCAACTCGCCCTCAACCAACACCGGAGCAGGAGGCTCAACGGAAGGCACAACCGGTACCTCATACCTGCGCAACAATGACCGATGAAAAACATTATGAATAGAAAAAGATGCAGGGAGGTCCAAACGGAAGGACACAGGGTTAAGAATCTCCAATATCTTGTACGGGCCGATGAACCGAGGCTTAAACTTAGGAGAAGAAACCCTCATAGGGACAAAACGAGAAGACAACCACACCAAGTCCCCGACACAAAGCCGAGGACCAACCCGACGCCGGCGGTTGGCAAAAAGCTGAGTCTTCTCCTGGGACAACTTCAAATTGTCCACCACCTGCCCCCAAATCTGATGCAACCTCTCCACCACAGCATCCACTCCAGGACAATCCGAAGATTCCACCTGACCGGAGGAAAATCGAGGATGAAACCCCGAATTACAGAAAAAAGGAGACACCAAGGTGGCAGAGCTGGCCCGATTATTGAGGGCAAACTCCGCTAAAGGCAAAAAAGCAACCCAATCATCCTGATCTGCAGACACAAAACACCTCAAATATGTCTCCAAAGTCTGATTCGTCCGCTCGGTCTGGCCATTAGTCTGAGGATGGAAAGCAGACGAGAAAGACAAATCTATGCCCATCCTAGCACAGAATGCCCGCCAAAATCTAGACACGAATTGGGTTCCTCTGTCAGAAACGATATTCTCCGGAATACCATGCAAACGAACCACATTTTGAAAAAACAGAGGAACCAACTCGGAAGAAGAAGGCAACTTAGGCAGGGGAACCAAATGGACCATCTTAGAGAAACGGTCACACACCACCCAGATGACAGACATCTTCTGAGAAACAGGAAGATCCGAAATAAAATCCATCGAGATGTGCGTCCAAGGCCTCTTCGGGATAGGCAAGGGCAACAACAATCCACTAGCCCGAGAACAACAAGGCTTGGCCCGAGCACAAACGTCACAAGACTGCACAAAGCCTCGTACATCTCGTGACAGGGAAGGCCACCAGAAGGACCTTGCCACCAAATCCCTGGTACCAAAGATTCCAGGATGACCTGCCAACGCAGAAGAATGAACCTCAGAAATGACTTTACTGGTCCAATCATCAGGAACAAACAGTCTACCAGGTGGGCAACGATCAGGTCTATCCGCCTGAAAATCCTGCAAGGCCCGCCGCAGGTCTGGAGAAACGGCAGACAATATCACTCCATCCTTAAGGATACCTGTAGGTTCAGAATTACCAGGGGAGTCAGGCTCAAAACTCCTAGAAAGGGCATCAGCCTTAACATTCTTAGAACCCGGTAGGTATGACACCACAAAATTAAACCGAGAGAAAAACAACGACCAGCGCGCCTGTCTAGGATTCAGGCGTCTGGCGGACTCAAGATAAATTAAATTTTTGTGGTCGGTCAATACCACCACCTGATGTCTAGCCCCCTCAAGCCAATGACGCCACTCCTCAAAAGCCCACTTCATGGCCAAAAGCTCCCGATTCCCAATATCATAATTCCGCTCGGCGGGCGAAAATTTACGAGAAAAAAAAGCACAAGGTTTCATCACGGAGCAGTCGGAACTTCTTTGCGACAAAACCGCCCCAGCTCCGATTTCAGAAGCGTCGACCTCAACCTGAAAAGGAAGAGCAACATCAGGCTGACGCAACACAGGGGCGGAAGAAAAGCGGCGCTTAAGCTCCCGAAAGGCCTCCACAGCAGCAGGGGACCAATCAGCAACATCAGCACCCTTCTTAGTCAAATCAGTCAATGGTTTAACAACATCAGAAAAACCAGCAATAAATCGACGATAAAAGTTAGCAAAGCCCAAAAATTTCTGAAGACTCTTAAGAGAAGAGGGTTGCGTCCAATCACAAATAGCCTGAACCTTGACAGGATCCATCTCGATGGAAGAGGGGGAAAAAATGTATCCCAAGAAGGAAATCTTTTGAACCCCAAAAACGCACTTAGAACCCTTCACACACAAGGAATTAGACCGCAAAACCTGAAAAACCCTCCTGACCTGCTGGACATGAGAGTCCCAGTCATCCGAAAAAATCAGAATATCATCCAGATACACGATCATAAATTTATCCAAATAATCACGGAAAATGTCATGCATAAAGGACTGAAAGACTGAAGGGGCATTTGAAAGGCCAAAAGGCATCACCAAATACTCAAAGTGGCCCTCGGGCGTATTAAATGCGGTTTTCCACTCATCCCCCTGCTTAATTCGCACCAAATTATACGCCCCACGGAGATCTATCTTAGAGAACCACTTGGCCCCCTTTATGCGAGCAAACAAATCAGTCAGCAGTGGCAACGGATATTGATATTTAACCGTGATTTTATTCAAAAGCCGATAATCAATACACGGCCTCAAAGAGCCATCTTTCTTAGACACAAAGAAAAAACCGGCTCCTAAGGGAGATGACGAAGGACGAATATGTCCCTTTTCCAAGGACTCCTTTATATATTCTCGCATAGCAGCATGTTCAGGCACAGACAGATTAAATAAATGACCCTTAGGGTATTTACTACCCGGAATCAAATCTATGGCACAATCGCACTCCCGGTGCGGAGGTAATGAACCAAGCTTAGGTTCTTCAAAAACGTCACGATAGTCAGACAAGAATTCAGGAATCTCAGAGGGAATAGATGACGAAATGGAAACCAAAGGTACGTCCCCATGCATCCCCTTACATCCCCAGCTTAACACAGACATAGCGTTCCAGTCGAGGACTGGGTTATGAGATTGCAGCCATGGCAATCCAAGCACCAACACATCATGTAGATTATACAGCACAAGAAAGCGAATAATCTCCTGATGATCCGGATTAATTCGCATAGTTACTTGTGTCCAGTATTGTGGTTTATTACTAGCCAATGGGGTGGAGTCAATCCCCTTCAGAGGTATAGGAGTTTCAAGAGGCTCTAAATCATACCCACAGCGTTTGGCAAAGGACCAATCCATAAGACTCAAAGCGGCGCCAGAGTCGACATAGGCATCCGCGGTAATAGATGATAAAGAACAAATCAGGGTCACAGATAGAATAAACTTAGACTGAAAAGTGCCAATTGAAACTGACTTATCAAGCTTCTTAGTACGCTTAGAGCATGCTGATATAACATGAGTTGAATCACCACAATAAAAGCACAACCCATTTTTTCGTCTAAAATTCTGCCGTTCGCTTCTGGACAGAATTCTATCACATTGCATATTCTCTGGCGTCTTCTCAGTAGACACCGCCAAATGGTGCACAGGTTTGCGCTCCCGCAGACGTCTATCGATCTGGATAGCCATTGTCATGGACTCATTCAGACCCGCAGGCACAGGGAACCCCACCATAACATCCTTAACGGCATCAGAGAGACCCTCTCTGAAATTCGCCGCCAGGGCGCACTCATTCCACTGAGTAAGCACAGACCATTTACGGAATTTTTGGCAGTATATTTCAACTTCATCTTGCCCCTGAGATAGGGACATCAAGGCTTTTTCCGCCTGAAGCTCTAAATGAGGTTCCTCATAAAGCAACCCCAAGGCCAGAAAAAACGCATCCACATTGAGCAACGCAGGATCCCCTGGAGCCAATGCAAAAGCCCAATCTTGAGGGTCGCCCCGGAGCAAGGAAATCACAATCCTGACCTGCTGAGCAGGATCTCCAGCAGAGCGAGATTTCAGGGACAAAAACAACTTGCAATTATTTTTGAAATTTTGAAAGCAAGATCTATTCCCCGAGAAAAATTCAGGCAAAGGAATTCTAGGTTCAGATATAGGAACATGAACAACAAAATCTTGTAAATTTTGAACCTTCGTGGTGAGATTATTCAAACCTGCAGCTAAACTCTGAATATCCATTTTAAACAGGTGAACACAGAGCCATTCCAGGATTAGAAGGAGAGAGAGAGAGGAAGGCTGCAATATAGGCAGACTTGCAAGTGATTCAATTGAAAGCACACTCAGAACTGAAGGAAAAAAAAAAAAAAAAAAAAATTTTCAGCAGACTTCTTTTTTCTCTCCTTTCTCTGCCAATTAATTTAACCCTTTGCGGGCCGGTCAAACTGTTATGGTTCTCAATGGCAAGAGAACATAGCCCAGCATACATAGGAACTAGCTCTTGGAAGGATGGAAACTTAAACTGACCATGAACTAAACCTGCCGCACAACTAACAGTAGCCGGGTAGCGTAGCCTGCGTTTTATCCCTAGACGCCCAGCGCCGGCCGGAGGACTAACTAATCCTGGCAGAGGAAAATATAGTCCTGGCTCACCTCTAGAGAAATTTCCCCGAAAGGCAGACAGAGGCCCCCACATATATTGGCGGTGATTTAAGATGAAAATGACAAACGTAGTATGAAAATAGGTTTAGCAAAATCGAGGTCCGCTTACTAGATAGCAGGAAGACAGAAAGGGTACTTTCATGGTCAGCTGAAAACCCTATCAATACACCATCCTGAAATTACTTTAAGACTCTAGTATTAACTCATAACATCAGAGTGGCAATTTCAGATCACAAGAGCTTTCCAGACACAGAAACGAAACTGCAGCTGTGAACTGGAACAAAATGCAAAAAACAAACAAGGACAAAAGTCCGACTTAGCTGGAAGTTGTCTGGTAGCAGGAACATGCACAGAAAGGCTTCTGATTACAATGTTGACCGGCATGGAAGTGACAGAGGAGCAAGGTTAAATAGCGACTCCCACATCCTGATGGGAACAGGTGAACAGAGGGGATGATGCACACAAGTTCAATTCCACCAGTGGCCACCGGGGGAGCCCAAAATCCAATTTCACAACAGTCATCCTTGATCAAATGAAAGTGGATGTGAAGGCTCTGGGCCCTGAGCGTGTGCAAGCAATAGAACCTATGCTGTGGGAAAATCAGGCCGCATTCGCCCGTCACGCCGAAGATTTCGGCTGTACTGAAGCCATCACGCATGAGATAACGACTGGGGAAGCTCGTCCAATTCGAGAATGATACTTGCAGATCCCGCCCAAGATGTTTCAAGAGGGGAAAACATTACTGAGGCAGATGCTGGATTCAGGAGTGGTGCAGAGTAGTCAGAGCCCTTGGGCAGCCCCGGTGGTGCTCGTCAAGAAAAAGAATGGGACCATCCGGTTCTGTGTAGATTACAGAAAACTCAATGCCTGCACTGTTCGAGACTCGTATCCGTTGCCCCGCATCGAGGAATCCTTGACAGCGTTGGGGAAAGCCAAGTACTTCTCCACCCTGGATCTAGCAAGCGGATACTGGCAAGTAGCCGTGGCA
The DNA here is from genome assembly GCF_051348905.1 of Ranitomeya variabilis. Taxonomy (NCBI): domain Eukaryota; kingdom Metazoa; phylum Chordata; class Amphibia; order Anura; family Dendrobatidae; genus Ranitomeya; species Ranitomeya variabilis. The sequence continues at coordinate 49,508,827 of NC_135232.1, read as the reverse complement.
GAGAAAGACTGAGAGAAAACCGCCTTCATCCTTCCTATGGGGCTGTTTGAGTTTAACCGGATGCCCTTCGGGCTCTCCAATGCTCCAGGCACCTTTCAACGGCTGATGGAAAAGTGTTTGGGAGACTTAAATTTTAAGGCTACCCTGATCTATCTGGATGACATCATTGTGTTTTCAGCCTCATTCGAAGAACACCTTGCCCAGCTTGGACAGGTACTCGGAAGACTGCGAGCCCATAACCTGAAGGTGAAGCCAAAAAAATGCCACCTCTTCAAGAGAGAGATCGAGTACCTAGGCCACATAGTGTCACAAGATGGAGTTCTACCCTCGCCAGAAAAAGTGGCTGCTATCCAGAAGTGGCCAGTCCCTCAAACAGTGAGAGAACTCCAGGCCTTCCTGGGACTCGCTGGGTACTACCGCCGGTTTGTTAAAGACTTCGCGAAGGTGGCGGGTCCTCTCAATGAGTTGCTGAGGGGGACCGCTGGAGTGCCGAAGACCCAGCGCATCCCCTAGGCACAGGGACAAGACGAGGCCTTCCAGGCTATAAAGAATGCCCTTACTTCAGCCCCGATTTTGGCCTACGCAGACTTCGACCAACCGTTCCTGTTGTACACAGATGGTAGCCTTCATGGACTCGGTGCAGTACTTTCTCAGATACAGGATGGACATGAGAGAGTCATCGGGTATGCCAGCAGGTCCCTGCGAGTCAGCGAAAGAAACCCTCACAATTACAGCTCCTTCCGGTTAGAGCTCCTGGCCCTGGTGTGGGCCATGACAGAAAAGTTTGCAGGCTTCCTGACAGGTACCAAGATTCAAGTTCGAACAGACAACAATCCCCTGGCCCACCTTGAGAATGCTAAATTGGGGGCCTTAGAACAACGGTGGGTGGCTCGCCTAGCCAAGTTCGACTTTACCATCCGTTATCGCTCTGCTACCGAAAATGCAAATGCTGATGGGCTGTGAAGAGTGCCTGTGGAGACTCCAGTGGAGGATCTTGATGAGCAACTCGAAGAGGAGGAAACCCCAGACTTTAATAATTTTAAGCCCCCAATGGTTGCGGCCCAGTCAAGAAGGGAGGCCTGCGCATTACCCCTGTCCCTGGGGAGAACCAATGAGGAATGGGGACACGTTCAGGATGAAGACGAAGGGCTGAGACAGATGAAATGGTGGGTAATGCAAAAGCGGAAGCCTGCAAGCAAGAGAGAGATGATCTGGACTCTGAAATGAGGAGTGTGTTGCACCAGTGGGATAGACTGGAAGTGCGAGAGTCAGTGCTATATCGTAAGAGGCAACAGCCAAAAGATATGGAAGTAAGGTGGCAAGTGGTCATCCCAGGAAGAATGGCTCAAGAAGTAGCTAAAGAAGCCCACGAATTCGGAGCGTACTTCGGCCCCACAAAGACCTACCAATGGTTACAGCGGTATGTGTATTACCCCCGGTTGGAGCTTGTGGTGGAAGAGGTTTGCCGGCAATGTCGAGTATGTGACCTCATTAAGAGTACTGAACAGAGGGCACCCATCCAGACCATACAAACTAAGGAACCGCCAGAAGTCTTGATGATCGACTATCTCCTCGTGGGACACTCGGCCCGGGGGCTGCAATACTGTTTGGTGATGACCGATCATTTCTCTAAGTTCGCAGTAGTCACTCCAACTAGAGACCAGACTGCGGAATCGGCGGAGCGAGCCATCTGTCAAGACTTCATCCGGGTGTATGGGTGCCTGAAGCGCATCCACTCCGACCAAGGCGCATGTTTCCAAGGCAAGGTGATGGAAGAATTGTATCGCATGTATGGCATCGAGCGGTCCCGGACCACCCCTTACCACCCTCAAGGCAACGGAGCTTGTGAACGCTTCAACAGAACCTTACTTCAAATGCTGAGAATGTTGGAGGAGGATAAGAAGGTGTGTTGGCCAGACTATCTGCCAGAATTGGTCTGGACCTACAATAATCGGGTCCACTCCACCACGGGTTATACCCCCTATCTACTGTTGTTTGGAAGAGCTGGACGAGAGATCATTGAGCTGAATTTGGAACAGCCAGAGGAGCTGATGGAGCGAACTGTCACCTCATGGGTGAGAGAGCATCGGCAACGATTGCAAACGATACGGCGGTTGGCGGGTCAGCAGCTGCAAGAAAAAGAACATACGGGCCGCAAACCGACTCAAGAGTTACCACTCCAACCTGGAGACCGAGTATTAGTCAGAGAGAAACGCCCTAAGGGAAAACTAAGTGAGAGATGGGAAGTACAGCCGTACAAGGTTATCGAGCGAGTGTATGCTAACGGCCCTGTCTACAAGGTACAGATTGAGAATGGGGCATCCGCCCCTAGAGTACTTCACAGAAATATGCTGCGGCCTTGCCGGTCTGAGATCTGTTCAACGCCATTGTCGCCTGAAGGCGCCACTCCACTTCCTGAATCTCTCTTGCCTGATGGTGAAATCGATGATGAGTGGTGGACCGTCCCTGACACAGTAGGGGGTCCTCAGCCGCACAGAGACGGTAATCCCATGGATGTACCAGTACCGCCATGTGAGGACGAGACCAGACAAGAGCTCACAATGTCTCCTGCAACAAGTGTTCCTCTGGAAGATAGTCATGCCTTGCCTGACAGCCAAGAGCTTCGGAGATCCCAGAGGTCTAATGCAGGGGTTTCACCAGTCCGATATATAGAACAGTGTGCTCTGTCTGTTTGTACATCTTTGTCGCCTCCTCTATAGGTGCTGTTCCGCATTGCATGTTCCTTCATTATGCTTCAATCTTGATTCTGTGATGGTCGAGGACAACCATCATTAAGAAGGGAGGCATGTAAGAGGGTGGTGCTGTTATGGACAGTAACATGCTGCCACTTTAAGAGACAGCACCCCCTTGTCTGGTGCGATGGAATGTCCTGCTTCCCCCTGCTATAGACGGTGAAGATAGACTGCCCTGGAATGAGGGGAGGAGTTTAGCCTGAACTGTGTGTGTGAGCTGGAGCTGCTAGAGAGAACTGTGTGCTGTTTGCTACAAGAAAGGTCCCACAGCCTGGGACGAAGTGTGCTTGTGAAATTTGCAAGACTTTTCCGGGTACAGCAAAGGTGGCTGTTCTGTGCTAGTTCGTGAAGCCACGAAGATACTGAGAAAGGGACTTACAGTTTCCAGGAGTATCCCTAGAATCCAGAAGCAAGGAAAAGACCACGCTTCACAGAGCTGACAGAAAGCCGTGTGCACCACCATATTGGACTTCTGGGGGCCCCCTGGGACTGGACCTGAGTCCCCAACATCACCGTGAGTCTGTTCCTGTATGGTGCACCTGTTAGGGCCTAGTGCAGGCTTCAGTTGTCAGTACACGGGAGCCGTGTGGCCTGCCTAGTAAAGGCCGGGGAGGTTATACATAGAGCAGCATCGTTATTTGTTTATTATTTAAATTTGCTTGTGAGACATATTCTGAGTCTGAAATAGTTGGAGCACCGTGCTATTTTACGGGAAAGATAACTCATGTACATTGTCTTTTGCTAGTGTAAACCCCTGTTTGCATCTTCCTCGTTCCTTTCATTCCTTGCCTCCCAATAAATCAACCCTTTGTTGTTTGCACCTCATCTTGTGTACAGTAGTCATCCTGCACAGTGGTGGTCCCCCGGCCATCGCTTCACCTTTCCAAATCAAGTCCTATCAGTTTAATTAAACACAGATGGTCTCCACTGAAGGAGTAGAACCATCTCAAGGAGGATCACAAGCAGTGGCGTAACTACAAAGTTATGGGCCCCGGTGCGAACTTCCAAATGGGGCCCCGCCCCGCCCCGCCATACAATTCAATGTAACCCCCATAGAATACAATGCAGCCCCCCTCATAGTATAATGCAGCCCCTCCATACAGGGGCAGTGAGAAAGACACGAGCAAATGGTGACGAGGGGGCAGGGGAGAGGGCAAGGAAGACAGGCACAAGGGGACACATGGGGGCTAGGAGGCAGGGGAGAAGGTTACAAGGGGACTAGTGGGCAAGGGAGACTGACACAAGGGGACTAGTGGGCAAGGGAGCCTGACACAAGGGGCACAGGGGGACAAGTGAGCAAGGGAGACTGACACAAGGGGCACACGGGGACTAGTGGACAAGGAAAACTGGCACAAGGGGACACAGGGACTAGTGGGCAAGGGAGACTGGCACATGGGGACAAGGGACACAAGCATAACGGAGACAGGCTCAAGGGGACACACGGCCCCCTGACCTGCCAGAGCCGCTTGCAGCTGCGACCGTGGTAGTTACGCCCCTGCCTCACACACACTACAGATATCACACACACACACATACTACAGATATCACACACACACATACTACAGTTATCACACACACACTACAGATAACACACACACACACATACTACAGATATCACACACACACATACTACAGTTATCACACACACACTACAGATAACACACACACACACACACACACTACAGATATCACACACACACACCAGATACCAGCTCATATACACAACTCACAATCTCCTCTCTGGTACAGGGGTGGCTGATGTAAACCGGCTGCAGCTCCTCAGCTTCTCCTGACTAAAGCGGCTCTGTCCCGCACCTCCCCCCTGCTCTCGCCTTCTATCCCGGGGTTATTTTGGCTTTCTCTTAAATACGATCTCATTCAGACGTACATGAGATGTATGAGGGGAGAAAAATACAGACTGAGAAGCTGTCTCACCGTGATGACTGGAGCTGCTTCCTGTCTCCCACGTGCCCCGGCTGCCCCCTTCCCCTAGATACGCCTCGGACTGTTGCCGTGCAGGAGGAATCTCCTGCACTGCAACATGGTGTTGGGTGCCAGCACAGCCCACACAGTGGTCTATCCAGCACAGCCCGCACAGTGGTCTATCCAGCACAGCCCGCACAGTGGTCTATACAGCACAGCCCGCACAGTGGTCTATCCAGCACAGCCCGCACAGTGGTCTATACAGCACAGCCCGCACAGTGGTCTATCCAGCACAGCCCGCACAGTGGTCTATACAGCACAGCCCGCACAGTGGTCTATCCAGCACAGCCCGCACAGTGGTCTATCCAGCACAGCCCGCACAGTGGTCTATACAGCACAGCCCGCACAGTGGTCTATCCAGCACAGCCCGCACAGTGGTCTATACAGCACAGCCCGCACAGTGGTCTATCCAGCACAGCCCGCACAGTGGTCTATACAGCACAGCCCGCACAGTGGTCTATCCAGCACAGCCCGCACAGTGGTCTATACAGCACAGCCCGCACAGTGGTCTATACAGCACAGCCCGCACAGTGGTCTATCCAGCACAGCCCGCACAGTGGTCTATCCAGCACAGCCCGCACAGTGGTCTATCCAGCACAGCCCGCACAGTGGTCTATCCAGCACAGCCCGCACAGTGGTCTATCCAGCACAGCCCGCACAGTGGTCTATCCAGCACAGCCCGCACAGTGGTCTATCCAGCACAGCCCGCACAGTGGTCTATCCAGCACAGCCCGCACAGTGGTCTATACAGCACAGCCCGCACAGTGGTATATCCAGCACAGCCCGCACAGTGGTCTATCCAGCACAGCCCGCACAGTGGTCTATCCAGCACAGCCCGCACAGTGGTCTATCCAGCACAGCCCGCACAGTGGTCTATACAGCACAGCCCGCACAGTGGTATATCCAGCACAGCCCGCACAGTGGTCTATCCAGCACAGCCCGCACAGTGGTCTATCCAGCACAGCCCGCACAGTGGTCTATCCAGCACAGCCCACACAGTGGTCTATCCAGCACAGCCCGCACAGTGGTCTATCCAGCACCACTGTGCGGGCTGTGCGGTATATACATACCACTGTGCGGGCTGTAAAATAAAGAGGAGAAATCATGCTGCAGCCGATCACAGCTATGGGCCCCAGGGGCCCGAGCTCCTGCTGCACTGTGCCCCCGTACCTGTCCCTGGTGGTCGATGTAGTAGAAGTACTCCTTGGTTTGGGGGTCGGGGTTCTGGCCCTGGACATAATGAAGGCTCCTGCGGGGGCCCCTGAGGGCCGGGGACAGGCGGCAGAGTCGGAGCCGCAGTGCGTGACAGGACATGGCTAGGACGGCCGCGGGTCACTATGGAAACAGGTGCTGCCGCTTCCGGGCACCGCCGGAAACATGGGAACTGAAGAAAGCATCCGCACGCGAGAGCTGGAAGTGCCGGACGCCTCACCAGTCTGTGTAGTGGGCGTGTCAGGGGCGTGGCGGCGGATACAGAGAGCCACCCCCTGCTATGGATGGGAGGAGCCGCTCTGCAGCGTCACTGAGCCTGCGCACTGCTGCTTATCTATAGATAGAAGTAAGTGACGGAAGTGTGCGGGAGCAGGAGGCGGACATAGTGCGGTGACCAGGGGCGTCTGACCTGCCGGCCCTGGGCCCCTGACCTAGCGGGCCCGGTCGCAATGGCGACCGCTGCGACCGCGGTAGTTACGCCCCTGATCACAAGGAAATGGACAGCATGTGACTCAAATATGAGTGTCTGAGCAAAGGGTCTGAATACTTATGGCCATGTGATATTTCAGTTTTTCTTTTTTTATTACATTTGTAAAAATGTCTACATTTCTGTTTTTTTTTCAGTCAAGATGGGGTGCAGAGTGTACATTAATGAGAAAAAAATGAACTTTTTTGAATTTACCAAATGGCTGAAATGAAACAAAGAGTGAAAAATGTAACGGGGTCTGAATACTTTCCGTACCCACTGAACTGTTTAGCTGCCGATTCATTGCTCTGTGCCCGATGGTGCCTGACCTGTGCAGCTCTGTCTCCTGAGCAATCAGTGGGGGTCTCAAGACCCGGTCTACCACCAATCTGCAGGGTGTTTCAGCCCCTACAACATATAGAAAAACTTGGTATAGGACCCCTGATCAAATAGATCAGCACCAGCCTATTTTTGACCTTGAAGCACAGCATTTTATTTTTTTATTATAACGTTTATTGTCATATTTTATTTTTTTTTCCAACAATGTTATCATATAACAGCGTGTTTCTTTTATGGGACAAGTTGTACCTTATAACTGATTTCATTTTTTAGGATACATATAACTTTTTATAACTCTTTCTCTGAGATAATTAAAGAAAAAAAAAAAAAGAAAAAAACAACAATTTGGTTGTTATTTTTCTTAATTAAATGTTTTTCTCACTATGCATTATTAATAACTAGTGATGAGAGAATATACTCGTTACTTGAGATTTCCCAAGCAATCAGGCAACCCCCACATGTACTTATGCTGGCTAACAGATGTAAATCATTCAGCTGCGGCAAGAAAAACTAAATCTCCAAGCACTAAAAAATACTCAGAGGACCCCCGAGCGTGCTCGAGAAATCTCAAGTAACGAGTATATTCGCTCATCACTATTAATAACATGTTAACCATATTCTAAGGGTTTGAACAATTACTGAATTTATATAATATTTTTATTTTTCAACACTTTTGCACAATAAATACACTTTAAACATAAACTGTATCCATTTTTTGGGGTGGGGGGCGGGTGGGGGAGATTGTGGTTTATGTGGTCTCATAATGAAAAGTTAGAAATGTAACAATGCCACCCAGTGGTAACAACATGGAATTGCAGCCCAAACCAAACGCACACATGGATGAAAATTAGAAAAGAGTTGTCCAAGTTTTCTGTATGAAATTTGGACGATTTTTCATAGTCTCGTTTAAATGTTGTTGTCATTCCCACGATTATCGGTGCACACATGCAACTCTCTTTAGCCCCTCATAATGCGAATGTGGGGTGCTGATGGATTTGATCCTGCTAAAAGCCCCAAAAGCTGCCATCCTACATATGGGCAGGGGAGAAAAAAAACATAAGGTCAGAAGTGAAAAATCACTTGATCGTGAAGGGATTACCAAATATGCCAGAAGTTTGTCTGTCCTTGTGCCAAAAAAGTAAATCTGTGCCCACTGTATTCTGGAGAAGATTGGTGCTGTATTTACACTAGTATGTTACTAGTTTATAGCTATGCCCCTCCTAATTAATAATAATAATAGTGTAAAATAACCCACAATGCACTAAAATTTGCCAATTTCCATTCTTTCCAAATTTTGGTGCAAATTACAGTGTCATAGGTTTACTATGGCAGCGAGGAGCCAGAAGACCGAAGTGTCTGATTTTTCCTACTTCTGCACTGATTAGAAGCAATTCACATTCTTATTAGATGGTGCAGGTTTCTTTTAGCAGTGCAGGGGTTAATATGCTCAGTTGAGAGCTCCTGGAAGTTTTCCTGCATTAAGGCTCTCAGCTGTTCACTGTTAGCTACTCCCGTCTCCTTATAATCTTGGCCCTGACTGGCACTCATTGCCAGAGAGGTTCACGCTGCATAGATTAGGAGATGGTGGTTTGTTGTTGTTTGAAAATGTGTTTGGTGGATTTATCTGAGACTATTGCAAGGTTTTGGTTGTGTGCTAATCCCACTCCTTCTCCTACTTTGGTTTACCCCATCCTCCACTCCCCAGTTTTTACCTCTGTTGTTTATGTGTGTATATTTGTATGATTGGTGTAGTGACATGGGGACAGTGTCACCGGGGTTAAGCTTGGTGACGCTAACAGGGGACGCGCGCCAATACACAGAGTGTGCGGAGACCAGGGCCGGCGTTAGGGGCAGGCAGACCAGGCAGCTGCCTGGTGCCCCCACTCCCCCAGGGGCCCCCAGCTAGTGGCAAGTCACGCAGCCGCTATGGGGCCCCTGTGAGGCAAGGGGGCCCGCCTGCCGCCAGCGCTGACTCCCCCGCCGCATTGAACTATACCGGCGTCTGCCACTGCCGGTACAGTTCAAAGCAATGATGGAGGAGAGAGCGTCACTTGACGCTCCCTCTCCCATCATTCTCCGCTCTGCCTCTGACACAGCGGGTGCGCGTCATCGCGTACTCACTGTGTGCCAGGCAGTGCGGCGGCAGCCGCCGACACAGGAGCAGGGAGCAGCGCGGGCTCGGGGAGAGGTAAGGAGCTTGTGTTTTTTTTGTTTTTTTTTACTGGACTGTGCTGCCATTCTCGGGAGGGGAGAGGCGGGGAGGGAAGGGGGATGTGGGCTGTGCTGTATACTACTGTGTAGGCAGTGCTGTATGCTACTGTGTGGGAAGTGCTGTATACTACTGTGGGCAGTGCTGTATACTACTGCGGGCAGTGCTGTATACTACTGTGTGGGCAGTGCTGTATACTACTGTGGGCAGTGCTGTATACTACTGTGGGCAGTGCTGTATACTACTGTGGGCTGTGCTGCATACTACTGTGTGGGCAGTGCTGTATGCTACTGTGGGCAGTGCTGTATACTACTGTGTGGGCAGTGCTGTATACTACTGTGGGCAGTGCTGTATACTACTGTGTGGGCAGTGCTGTATACTACTGTGGGCAGTGCTGTATACTACCGTGGGCAGTGCTGTATACTACTGTGTGGGCTGTGCTATACACTACTGTGTGGGCTGTGCTATACACTACTGTGTGGGCAGTGCTGTACACTACTGTGTGGGTTATGCTATACACTACTGTGTGGGCTGTGCTATACACTACTGTGTGGGCTGTGCTATACACTACTGTGTGGGCTATGCTATACACTACTGTGTGGGCTGTGCTATACACTACTGTGTGGGCTGTGCTGTACACTACTCTGTGGGCTGTGCTGTACACTACTGTTTGGGCTGTGCTGTATACTACTGTGTGGGCTGTGCTGTATACTACTGTGTGGGCAGTGCTGTATACTACTCTGTGGGCTATGCTGTATACTACTGTGTGGGCAGTGCTGTATACTACTGTGTGGGCAGTGCTATATACTACTCTGTGGGCTGTGCTGTATACTACTGTGTGGGCAGTGCTGTATACTACTGTGTGGGCTGTACTGTATACTACTGTGTAGGCAGTGCTTTATACTACTGTGTGGGCTGTTCTATATACTACTGTGTGGGCTGTGCTGTATACTACTGTGTGGGCTGTGCTATATACTAAGTGGCTGTGCTATATACTACTATGTGGGCTGTGCTATATACTACTGTGTGGGCTGTGCTATATACTAAGTGGCTGTGCTATATACTACTATGTGGGCTGTGCTATATACTATGGGGGTATATTATATTCTATGGGGAAGCTGTATTATATTTGTATTCTATGAGGGGTGATTGCATCATACTCTATGAGGGGGCTACATTATACTATATGGGGGGGCTGCATTATATTCTATGTGGAGGTTACATTATACTCTGGGGTGGCTGCATTATACTCTTTGGGGTGGCTGCATTATACTCTGTGGGGTGGTGGCTGCTTTATACTATATGTGGGCTGAATTATACTGTATCGAGGACTATGGGGAATACATTATACTATATGAAGAACTATGGGGGGGGTGCATTATACTATGGGAAGTGAAATGTACTACATATATGACTATGGCGGTGCATTATACTATATGGAGCACTGTGAGGAGTGTATTATGCTATATGGAGGACTGAGGAGTATATTTTAATATATGGAGGACTATGAGGAGTGTATTATACTATATGGAGGACTATGGGAAGTGTATAATACTATATGGAGGACTATGAGAAGTGTATTATACTATAAGGAGGACTATGGGGCACATTATATTATATGGAGGACTAAGGGGTGTGCATTTTACAATATGGAGGACTGTGATGCACATTATAATATATGGAGGACTATGGGGTGTATTATACTAAACAAGCAAAATGCTGCATATTCATTGGGTGATTGGATTGTTTATGCCGGAATAAAAATAATTGTTCTCAGCAGGACGTCACCGGTGTAAACTGTAGATGTGCTGCTGATAAAATGATGCTATATGGTGATCTGTTAGTGATCTATTAGTGATGATCATTCTGTCCCCTTCATTCTTTCTCAGACGGTGGAAAGAGGCCGGGAAACAAGAGTCCAACGACTTCAGTATTGTCGATCACACTCGTTTAGCGGCCTGAGATCAGCGCATGTAAATACAACCGAAATGCTTCTGTATGATGTGCAATATGTTAGCATTTGGGGCCCCATTTTAAACTTTTCCTAGGGCCCCACTTTGCCTAAAACCGGCCCTGGAGGAGACCAAGGAGTGCAGTGCGCACAGGGCCTGAGCTTAGCCGGTCACGTGATCACAGGGGGTGGGGTTAGCTGGTCACATGATCACATGGGGCGGAGCTACCACCCGTCCTGAGTCCTTACAATTGGTATTTTCCTTTATTCCTGTTTGTACCTTGTTGGTCTGGTTGATGTATTATGGTACACTAATACCGTATATACTTGTGTATAAGCAGAGTTTTTCAGGACATTTTTTTGTGCTGAAAACTCCCCCCCTCGCTTATACACAAGTCATTGTCCCAGAAACACAGAGGGGGACCTGCGGAGCAGCAGGCCACAGAGGTAGGAGCCGGCGGCTGCAGCTAAAGCTTGTGCCCACTGCTAAAGAGAAATTAATATTCACTGCACTGGCAGTGAATATTCATTTATCTTATCATGCGCACAGTTACAGCTGCAGCCGCCGGTTTCCAGCACACATCCTACTTACCTTTCCTACGCTGCATCTCGTTTCGGTGCCAGCAGCTCTTCCGGCAGAGCGATCACATGTCCCCCGCTCATTAAGGTAATGAATATTCACCTCTCTCCACTCCCATAGGTGTGGAGTGAATACTTATTATCTTAATGAGCTGGGACACGTGATCGCTTGGCCAGAAAAGCTGCTGGCACGGAACGAGATGTAGCGATGGCGCACAGGGAAGGTAAGTAGGATGTGTTTTTTTTTTATAGGAACCATGCATACAAGGATAGGGATGGGGAGCCATGCATACTAGGACAAGGGATAACGAGCCATGCATACAAGGATCGGGATAAGGAGCCATGCATACAGGGATGGTTAGCCATGCATACAAGGACAGGGATGGGGAGCCATGCATGCAAGGACAGGGATGGGAAGCCATGCATATAAGGACAGGGATGGGGAGCCATAAATACCAGGATAGGGATGAGGGCACAATGCATACCCGGCTCATACTTGAGTCAATAATTTTTCCCAGTTTTTTGTGACAAAATTAGGTGCCTCGGCTTATACTCGGGTCGACTTATACATGAATATATATGGTACTCCCCTCTTCCCTGGGTGGGGAAAGGGTAAGGGCGGATTCAGAAGCTAAGGCAAGGTACGTGGCCCCGGCGTCTTCACCATCAGAAGTAATACGGCGAGCAGGGTGAGCAAGGGCGCCCCTAGCCTTAGGGACAAGGAAGGAGCCCTTGGTTACGGGATACCCGACAACAGAGTGTGACACACAGTTCCCCAACTTGTTTTAGTACCTGCGTTCTTTTAATTGTCAGGATAGAGAATCTGCTGCATTTTACAGCACCAGTATTGTGCACTCTCTGTGAAAAATACCTGCAATGTAAACTTCATCATGTCAGATTATTCTGTCAATTTCTGAACGCAAATTATCATCTTCAGATCTGCCACGTGTCAATTGTTTATGCAGAATTCAGAGCGGATTTCATCCTTTGCAATTCAACGATTAATATGAAAAAATCAGCAGGACAAACTTTACGTAACACGCAAGGGTTTCAACGGAGGTAATAATTAGCTATGTTTTGGAAAAATTTGCTTCAAACACTCAACGTAAAAAAAAAATACCCTAAATCATTCAAAATAGAAAAGATTTAAAAGGCAAATGTTAATACAAGAATTAATTTCCTACCCAGATAAAAAAAAAAAAAAATTCAACCAATAATTGTTGAAAGTAATTTGTCACCAAAATGGACCCTTGTAAGTGGAGCGCCCCCACGTCAGGGCAATGGGGTACTCGGCACCGGGTCCTTCGGTTCAGGGGGATGTCACGGTGGCCCGACCTGGTCCGTGGCCCTTTGAGGGGCGTCCAATAAAAGGGAGATAGTTTGTACGGTGTTCGTGACGCCACCTGTGGTATTCGGTCAGGGTGACCGACGCTGATTAGGGGTCCGCTGGGGTGATGTTATGGCAGCAAGATGGTATACCTTCCCACAGGTGAAGTATATCCCCAGGGCTTCCCAGAAGTGTAGATAGTGATAGTGGATGATGTAAGGTGCAGGAAATAACAAGGACACAAGGTTGCAGTCTCTTTACCTTTACTGGAGGCTTCAGCATCCACAGTCCAGAGTACCGTTCACAGGGCAGGCAGAGTCTGGCCGGTCTGAAGGCAAATCCAGAGTCCCCCTTATCCAGGTGGAAATCAGTAGCCTTCCTACTAGCGCCTGTGTGTTGTAGTACCTCCCTGCTGAGCTTCCCGGTAAGGTCCTCACAACTTTCGTGGATGTTCTAGATGTTGTTTCTTCCTCTCTGTCCCCCAGATGGTATGGATAGGACAAACCCATATGATTGATGGCCTGAGGCTTGTTTATAGGGACCCTAGAGACGCCCTGACCCCCACAATTTGCCACTGTGTCTTCATAGGTATTTAGGTCGGGCAGCCAACTTGGAATTGACTGTCCTGCCGGTCTCTGAAGTAATGCGTAGAGTCAATTACTCCCTCGGTGTTCCGTCCACCAGCTACGCGCCTCAGAAGGAGGCAGCCTATCTCAGGGCAGAACTCCTCCCGGTGTTTTCTCCTTGTGCTATGACTTCGTTTCTCACTCTCTACAACACAGTTCTCTTCTTGTCCTTTCTGAGGATGCTGCCGCACGTGGGGCAGGCACAGCTCCGTAGCTTTCTATCCCGCTAGGCCTCTGTCAGGATCCCACCCCTGACAGGGACCCTCTGTCTGCAGCTCAGATGTTCCTCCTTCTCCCCCTGTCTGCCTGACAGGTCCTCTCTGGGTCAAACCCAGGTAGCGTCTCTCTAACTTTCTATCCAAACCACCAGTTTTACCCTTCTGTGAGGAGTGCCCTACTAGATAGGAGCATAGCTCCCCCTGGTGGATTGGAGTGTGAAGTGTGGTGTATGTTTGGTGATACCTGGAAGGATGGACTCCTTTATTACCTTCGGACGTAATATCACTCCCCCTGGTGGAAGAATGACATTACTGCAACGACCAGGACTCTGGGGCGCTGCATAAGAACTTGAGTGCTACCATAACATAAGCCCACAATCTCACTAGGTTTTGCAATGCCAAAAAATCCGACAAATTGTTTTTCCAATTTTTCTCAATAAAAGCCTTGTCTCGGGGATGCATGTAAGTGAACAATGTAATGATTTGCACATTTATCTGCTTCATCGTGATCTCCGATTAGACAAAAATATCCGGCAAGTTGTCCTTTTTTACAAAGTGACCGCAGGCGTCGGCGCTCGCTGTAATTGCCTTCGTGTATGTGTCCCTACAACTCGCGCTCGGCTATTGTACCTGAACAAGCAGCCTGATTAGAAGCGTTCGGGATAATGAAGCCTCCGGCATTTTAGCGCTGTAAACCTGCGCCTGGAACAATCACTATTCATCCGAGTGACCCCAGCGACCTCACACTTCCCCTCGCACTGTTTGCCGCTTATTAAAATTCTGTGCTGTGGATCCAGGCTGACCGCGTCCTGCGCGCACACATCAGTCATCATGGCTCCTTCGTACCGGGTCAAACGACTTTTCACTCTCATTATTCTTTCTGCATTGGTCTCGGTAGAAGACGAGTGATCTTCTATCGCCCGTCGCATTGATGCATTAAACCATATATCTCACCAGTTTAGCAGATTTTCGATGCAGCCGGGTTGAGGCTGCGACGAGGAGGATCGGGGAAGAAATAAAAGTTTTTGCAGCGGGGTTCAGATAACTCACGAGGACTGTGTTATTCATATAATTCCTAAGATTCGGCATCCGCTAGTCTTGAAATTTTGATATTCTGGCACAATGTTGCAAGATCATCTGAATTTTTGCAAAACCAGGAGTCGAAATTAGATTTTGCATTGTGTTTTTTATTTATCGATTTTACTCACTTATATAGTGCCATTAGTTCTACAGACATCATCATCCCTGTCCCCGATGGGGCTCACAATCTGCATTCCCTAGCAGTATGTCTTTGGAAGGAAACCACTTAGACACAGAGAGAACATACAAACTCCTTGCAGATGTTGTCCCTGGTGGGATTTGAACCCAGGACCCCAGCACGACAAAACAGTGCTAACCACTGAGCCACCATGCTGCTGTGGTTCAGAAGCTTCAAGTTACATCTGTGGTTACCCAAACTCATAAATGGTCTCTTACGTTTTAACAAACTTTGCATAAATCAACAGTACAAGAGAATATAAGAAACATTGTAACATATCAGAGAAATATTCTTTTTCTACACTTATGAGCCACTTCTCCTCCCCTCTGCTTCTTGAACTCACCATTGTCTCTGGAATAGTATTTCAATCAGTTCAGCTCAGAAAAACTGGCAGTTCACTAAGGCTGGTTTCACACTTGCGTTTTTGTCTGCAGCGTTTTTTGCACAAAAAACGCATGCGTTTTTTTTCCCTATATTTAACATTGAAAACGCATGCGTTTTTTTGCACATGCGTTTGGTCGCGTTTTCAAACGCATGCGTTTTTTGTCTGCATGCGTTCATTTTCAAAAATGCTACCTGCAGTATTTTCTTGCGCGTTTTTTTGCCGCGAAAAAACGTATGCGTTTTTTCGCGGCAAAAAAATGCATTGCTGTCTATGTAAACGCATGCGTTTTTAAGCACATGCGTTTGTTTGCGCTAAAAACGCATGCGTTTTTATAGAAAAAAAACAGAAAACACACTGAAAAGCCACCCACCACCATCAAGGTGATAAAGGGATCCAAACCCTAACCCTAACTCTACCCCTAACCTCACCCCTAACCGTTTAATGAACATTTTCTGACAGTCATATTGCCACGTATTTAAGTGCCACGTATCACGTATTTCAGTGCCACGTATGCCACGTGCCACGTATTTAAGTGCCACGTGCCACATATTTAAGTGCCACGTGGCACGTATTAAAGTGCCACGTGCCACGTATTTAAGTGCCACGTGGCACATATTTAAGTGCCACGTATTTGAGTGCCACGTATTTAAGTACCACGTATTTCAGTTGCACGTATTTCAGTGCCACGTATTTCAGTCACGTTTAGGGTTAGGGTTAGGGGTAGGGTTAGGGTTTTCTTGTTTTTTCTTGTGTTTTCTTGTGTTTTCTTGTGTTTTTCTATAAAAACGCATGCGTCTAAAAAACGCATGCGTTTTACCGCGTTTACATGCGTTTTTCACACATGCGTTTTTTTTTAAAAACGCATGCAGACAAAAACGCAAGTGTGAAACCAGCCTAAGGGAAGAGATAACAGCTGGCTGTTGACGTCTATGAGGGAAGGAGGGAAGGAGATAGAAAGGGGTGAAAGAGAGAAGAGAGAGGGGGAGAGGGAGTGAAGCAGAGAAAAGAGAGAAAGGGGTAAAGAGAGAGGATGAGGAGAGAGTGGTAGAGAGGCAGAAAGGGGTAAATAAAGAAGGGGAGGGGAAGAGAGAGAGGGGAGAGAGAGGATGAGAAGGGAAGTGAGAGGAGGTAGAGAGGGAAGGAGAGAGAGAAGAGGGGAGAGAGGGTTACAGAGAGAGGGAGGGGACAGTGAGAAGGGGAGAGAGGAGGGATAGAGACAGGAAGGGAAGGATAGAGAGACGGGAGAGAGCGAGGAGGAGAAAGAGACAGCGTTGAGAATGAGAGGAGGCAGAGAGAAAGGGGGAAAGAGAGGGAGAGAGGGGTAGAGAGAGGTTGGGAGGGAGAGAGAGTGGGGTGGATGGAGTGGGGGAGAGAGGGAGACAGAGAGAGAGAAAGACACACACAGACTGTTGCTCACTAGTAAGTGGTTTAGCGCACCCTAGATTTGGATTCACAGCTACACAGCTCAGTACAGGTGTATAATGTCCCCATGTTGCTGCTGCTTCTGAACATGTGCTATGGAGCGACAGTAGAGCAGTAATCTCATGTCTGTATGTCCTATGTATGGGAGACATCATAGCAGCTAGTTTCTTTCCACTAGCTCATTGATAATGGAAAAATAAAGATATATCCTGGGGAGAATTGATGAAAAATGCAGGACAGAAGTCAAATAATGGTCAGACATAGTGTTATTCTTCATGTCCACACAGCTCTTTCTAATAAGTTACCTAAAGTGACATGAAATAGTAACTTTTCAGAAAAGCTGTTTTGGTCACTTTCTGAATGGACAACCCCTTTAGGACCAAGTTAAATTAAAGATCCCACTGGTACTGCCACCTAGACATCCACCCCAGAAATAGAAGGGTACAAATCAAAGCACATTTTCACTGAACATATACACTCAGCGGCCACTTTATTAGGTACACCATGCTAGTAACGGGTTGGACCCCTTTTGCCTTCAGAACTGCCTCAATTCTTCGTGGCATAGATTCAACAAGGTGCTGGAAGCATTCCTCAGAGATTTTGGTCCATATTGACATGATGGCATCACACAGTTGCCGCAGATTTGTCGGCTGCACATCCCAAAGATGCTCCATACAAGGCAGGATGGATCCATGCTTTCATGTTGTTTACGCCAAATTCTGACCCTACCATCCGAATGTCGCAGCAGAAATCGAGACTCATCAGACCAAGCAACGTTTTTCCAATCTTCTACTGTCCAATTTCGATGAGCTTGTACAAATTGTAGCCTCAGTTTCCTGTTCTTAGCTGAAAGGAGTGGTACCCGGTGTGGTCTTCTGCTGCTGTAGCCCATCTGCCTCAAAGTTCGACGCACTGTGCGTTCAGAGATGCTCTTAGGCCTACCTTGGTTGTAACGGGTGGCGATTTGAGTCACTGTTGCCTTTCTATCAGCTCGAACCAGTCTGCCCATTCTCCTCTGACCTCTGGCATCAACAAGGCATTTCCGCCCACAGAACTGCCGCTCACTGGATTTTTTTTTCTTTTTCGGACCATTCTCTGTAAACCCTAGAGATGGTTGTGCGTGAAAATCCCAGTAGATCAGCAGTTTCTGAAATACTCAGACCAGCCCTTCTGGCACCAACAACCATGCCACGTTCAAAGGCACTCAAATCACCTTTCTTCCCCATACTGATGCTCGGTTTGAACTGCAGGAGATTGTCTTGACCATGTCTACATGCCTAAATGCACTGAGTTGCCGCCATGTGATTGGCTGATTAGAAATTAAGTGTTAACAAGAAGTTGGACAGGTGTACCTAATAAAGTGGCCAGTGAGTGTATATGTATATATACATATATATACATTCCAGAGTTGTCTCGCTGATTTAATGGAGCCTTTATAGGATTTATTTTGAGGGGTAAATTTCACTTTATCATCTTCTCCAGCAGAAAAAAAAAATGAAAACCAAAACGAAAAATGCCTAAAATATGAACTTTTAGGCAAATGAACACAAGATGGCGCTGGTGAGCTGATGGAAGATTTGGTTAGTAGCTGTTGTTGGGTGTCAGTGGGAAAAAAATAGTGTTTTGCAAAGTTTCTAAACTGGGTGTAGACAGCGGAAAGTATGAAATGGAAATTGGTGGGGCTGAACAGTGTCATGGTGACCTCAAAACTTGGATTTTAAAGGGCAAGTACTGCACAGAATTTATTTTAAAGCTTTAAATGTAATTACAATAAAAATACAAAAAAAAATCTAAATGTTTTTGTTGTGCTCTTATTTAACAACTGGCATCCGAGTGTAACCTTCTGTGAAGAGATTAGAAATTATTGCTGGATGTTAATGGCATTCTCATGGCAGCTGATGAGGCCACTGGAGGCCCTTGTGTCTGCCATTTTTGTACCCATGTGGCCGAGCTTCATAGGGGATCAGTCATATCTCAATATTACAGTATTGCAGTGTATTGGACAAGTGATCAAGTGATTGCAGGTTGAAATCCCCTAGTAACACCAATACAAAAAAATGTAAAAAATATGTGTATATATATATATTTATATATATATATATTTAAATTAAAAGTTGTATAAAAGTTCATATCACCACCAGAATCACAGTTTTTTTGGCACTTTGTCTCGCAAATAAATGGAATGAAAAGAGATCAGAAAGTTCTATGGATTCCACTTTATTAAGGATAAAAACTACAGCTGGTACTGCAAAAAAACGAGCCCTGGTAGCACTATCAATAGAAAAGTATAAAAGTTACAGCTCTTGATAACCCAAGTGCATAGTGGTTGGGGTCATCTATACTTAAAGGGGTTGTCCAGCCATGGACTACAAGTTTACATTTACTCTATGTGACTGCAGGCTTGTACATCGTCACAACGCGCACAGTGCACGCTGTCAAGATTCTCTGGTGCAGGCGCCGGACGTGTGACCGCAAGTTAGTGATATGCATACATGCGGTCCTGTACAGACTAGACGTGCAAGGCTTCGCCATACAAGTGAATTGAGTGAGGATGGACACGTCTAGTTAGAATGTGGCAGGGAGTATGCAAATGGCATACTTGCAGTCACATGACCGCTCGCATCTGACGCCAACACCTGACACCATACACCAGGTGTGCTGTGATGACTCGCACATCTGCAGTCATACAGAGACTGCAGACTTGCACCCAACCTGGACAACCACTTTAAGCTAGCTAGTAGCTAAATGGCCCCAAAGTGGTAGCGGGTGAGTTGCCCCTGGGGGGCTGTACATGTCACTTTTACAGGGGATTGGCTGTGATTTATTAGGGATGTGGGCATCACTGTTAGGTACGTCTAATAGCTTTTGACTCTCCATTGTATTGTCCATATATAACTCTGTGTCATACAATATGACTTTTTGACTGTTCTCTGTCTCTCTCCCATTACTTTACACTGCAGCTCTTCTTGTTCAGATTGGCTGCGAAGTATTAGCAGAAGCCCTTTAACAATTAATCAAAGGGGGCTGCCTCATCTTCTTTCTTCATTAGTGCATGGCTCCTCTGCAGCCTGACTTCCTAAGTAGCATGCTCCTTGCCTAGGAGACCAGCCGCTGCTGATAGGCTGTAGGGTTGGTCGGTAACTTAGGCTATAAAATTAAAGATCCCTTCATTCTTGACAAGTAAATTGCAAAATTGCTAGTTTTTTTTGCCTCTAATTCACCACCTGGTCACAGAGAGTGTGAACAGGCTCCATACTGGAGAAAAAGAAAAACGTATCTGTAAGCCTTAATGTGACGCTGAGTCACTTCTCACAGACAAGCTGTGAGTCGGGATAATCGAGCAGTCCAAGGTCAAAAGCCAGGAGGGTACGTCATAAACAGAGGGAAGAGACAAAAGAGTAGTCGGGTCACAGTCCGGGGTCAAAATACCAGGAGGATAGCGGATCAGAGCAAAGGGGTAAAACAGATGGATGTCAGAACGAGGTGCAAGGTAAGGCAGCGGTAGATCAGTGAGCAAAATATAAAGCACAATAAAACCACACTTACGGTAGCTGAAGCTACGACTGACAGATATCTGGGACTGCTAACTCAGTTAAATAGCTGAGCAATTATGAAAACTCAGCGCACCTGACGAGAGCTCAGCAACTACTGGTCTCAGATTGGACAGCCGAGCTGTCAATCAAAGCACAGACAGCTCAGCACGCCCCTGCACGAGACTGGACATTTGAGCTGTCAATCACTCAGCTCAGCACTGAGGGGTGGAATCGTTACACAACCCCGTTAGGATCAGGACAGAAAGGTAATAAAGTACAAGCTCACGTGTAATAGAGAGCAGCCTGACGGTTTGTGACCCAACAAAAAACAATCAGTGGTGAGGGGCCAGCATCGATTTTTGGTGTCACCTATAGATATCACATCAATGAACAAGGTGGAAAAATCTCTCTAAGGCTGCTTTCACACATCAGTTTTTTGCCATCAGTCACAATCCGGCGAATTTTGAAAAAAACGGATCTGGCAAAAGCTGCCGGATCAGTTTTTCTCATAGACTTGTATTAGCGAACGGATTGCGACGGATGGCCTCACGTTTCATCCGTTTTTTGCGGGATCAGTTGACAATTGTTTATTCGGCGGCTGGAGAAAACAGACATAGTAACATTTTTTGTGACTGTTGAAAAAACAGATCCGTCGCCGTCCATCTTTGCTAGAATGGAAGCCTATGGTGCTGGATCCGTCAAATGACAGAATCCGGCTACCGAATCCGTTTTTTTTTTAACTGAGCATGATAGAAATTTTATTTTTCTCTATAGTATATTTATTATTTCCAATATGTGCATGATAAATATATATATACTAGATCAGGGGTGTCAAACTGCATTCCTCGAGGGCCTCAAACCATGAGTGTTTTCAAGATTTCCTTAGCATTCCACAAGGTGCTGGAATCATTCTGTGCAGGTGATTAAATTATCACCTGTGCAATACAAGGAAATCCTGAAAACATGACCTGTTTGCGGCCCTCGAGGAATGCAGTTTGACACCTCTGTACTAGATGGTAGCCCGATTCTAACGCATCGGGTATTCTAGAATATGTATGTAGTTTATTTATGAAGTTTTCAGAATAATGCAATTTATACACAGGATTCGGCTGGTCGCGACCAATTAGCGAAGCGTGGTTCATATCCCACGCCAATTCGCGGCCAGCCTGTCGCTGATTGTTCGCGGCCGGCCACGTAGTATATAGCACAGCCACGTAGTATATAACAACCCACGTAGTATATAGCACAGCCACGTAGTATATAGCACAGCCACGTAGTATATAGCACAGCCACGTAGTATATAGCACAGTCACGTAGTAAATAGCACAGCCACGTAGTATATAGCACAGTCATGTAGTAAATAGCACAGCCCACGGAGTGTATAACAGCCCACGTAGCATATAACACAGCTCATGTAGTATATAACAGCCCACACACGCAGTATATAACACAGCCCACGTAGTCCGGCTGCTACAAAAACTATCTGGCTCTGGAGGACGTGTCCTGACCTGCATGAAACCTGACAATCCATTAATGTGAATAGACATTGTGGAATGTCTAATATCACCTGTGGTGGAAAATCCAGAAACCAAGGCACAAGACGTTCTCCTCCGATTGATCACCTTACTGATTATTGACAGTGTGCACAGAATAAAATTACATACAACGTTTCGGCACCGCAGGGCCTTTATCAAGCTGTAAATGATAAGAGGTATCCATCAATTAAGTGATCAATTGGAGGAGAATGTCTGGTGCCTTGGATTCTGGATTTTTTACAATTTGACGAAACTGTAGAGAGTTTTGCCAAGACAGCTCAGACTATGGCGTGGTGCATGGAAGTGTACCATTCCCTGTGGTGACGTTGAAGTAAAGTTAAACATTTAAGGTCAAATTCATCATTTGCATTTTTTTTTTTAAGATCCAAGGGGTAACGTTTCTCCTTATGGAGAGCGACATATCAAGTGACATGGATCCCGGTCAGATGCTTCTCACCCAGCCAAACCAGATCTCACGCTTTGCACTGGCGAGGGGCAGTACCCCGAAACACAGTGTCTGCAAACTGAGATTCTGGTTTGGCTATTATCCTAAGTCATGTGACAAGGCTCCTTAAAGGGTCGACATTGACTGTTAGGCTTGCTACTTCCTATAGGTGGCACTAGAGTTCTAGTTCTCTTCCTCTGTGAAGAGACAATTTGCATTTTTTTAAGTCAAAAAATATATATGATAGAAATTATGCAAATGATCAATTGGGGCTTAAAAGTCTCTCCATGGTAGAAAAAAAAGTAGCAAATGATGAATTAGGCGGAAACATCTGGAAACCCTCAAGATTGGCGCACAATTGGCGAACTACTATGCGCCTGTTAAACTGTTAAATGTTAACCTGTTCAATCTCTGACATCGGCATTGACAGTGAGCCGGTGGGGGGAGGGGAGGCGTCATTTTATGCACCCATCAGTATCCCCTTACTCAATTGTGGGGCACCGATGGGTTGCCATGATGGCCGGGTGTCTGCTGAAGATCCTCGTGCCTGTCATGACAGTACTACGGTGAATGCCAGCTTCTGGCTGGTGTTCATAGGAGACCTTGATTTTTGCTATGTATAGAAGTACTGTAGGATTACTGTATATATGGTAGAACAAGTGGTCAGATGATCGCAGGTTCATATCCTCTAAGGGGAATAATAAATAGGCAAAAAAGCTACAATGTTTTTACAAATATAAAAAAAAAGTGTAAAAAATATAACTGATCACATCACCACTCTTTTGCCTCATTAAAAGTAAAGAAATTAAAATAAATAAAAAATACACGCGACATCATTAAATCTGTAAAAGTCCAATCTATCAAAATATAACATTAATTAACTCAATCGGTAAACAGCGTAATGAAAAAGAAATCTAAATGCCAATTTTATGGTTTTTCGGCCTCTGCAAAACTGCAATAAAATGCAATAACAGATGATCAAAACTATATACCTACCCCAAAATGGTATCAATAAAAATGTCAGCTCAGGGCCAGGCCTGCATTTGCCAAAGGGCACCAGAGGTATGGTGCCTTGGGTGGCGGGTTGCATGGAGTGACTTCATCACGCTGCCAACATCAAAGCAGAAAGTCACGAAAGAGAACAAGCCGGAGCCTGGAGCAGGTAAGGGCTCACAGACAACCTGGGAAGAAGCTCGGTATGGAGGACATGGGGGGGAGCTTGGTATGGAGAACATGGCTGGTCGCTCAGTATGAAGAACATGGGGTGAAGCTCGATATGGAGAACATGGCGGGACCTCAGTATGGAAAACATGGCGGTGAGCTTGGTTTGGAGAACATGGGGGGTTCATTATGGAGAACATGAGGGGAGCTTTGTATGGAGAATAGGGTAGCATGAGAGGGGCTTGGAATGGAGAATGGGCTAGATTGGGGCGAGCTTGGTATGGAGAAGGGGTGGCATGGGGGCTCAGTATGAGGAAGGGATGGCATGGGGAGCTCAAAATGGAAAAGGGAGTAGTATGGGGGAGCTCGGTATGGATAATAGGGGGGTCGGTATGAAGGGGTGGCATGGGGGGCTAGATATGGAGAATGAGATAGCATGGGGGGTTTGGTATGGAGAATAGGGTAGCATGGGAGGGGCTTGAAATGGAGAATGTGCTAGATTGGGAGGAGCTTGGTATGGAGAAGGGGTGGCATGGGGGCTCGGTATGGGGAAGGGATGGCATGGGGAGCTCAAAATGGAAAAGGGAGTAGTATGGGGGAGCTCGGTATGGATAATAGGGGGGTCGGTATGAAGGGGTGGCATGGGGGGCTAGATATGGAGAATGAGATAGCATGGGGGGTTTGGTATGGAGAATAGGGTAGCATGGGAGGGGCTTGAAATGGTGAATGTGCTAGATTGGGAGGAGCTTGGTATGGAGAAGGGGTGGCATAGGGGCTCGGTATGGGGAAGGGATGGCATGGGGAGCTCAAAATGGAAAAGGGAGTAGTATGGGGGAGCTCGGTATGCATAATAGGGGGGTCGGTATGAAGGGGTGGCATGGTTGGCTAGATATGGAGAATGAGATAGCATGGGGTTTTGATATGGAGAATGGGTTAGTATGGGAGCTTGGTATGGAAAATAGAATAACAGAGGGGTTCGATATGGAAAACAGGCTGCTTCGCATAGTGAATGGCTAGCATGGAGGGCTCAGTATGGAGAATAGGGGCTCAGTATGGAGAATCGGAGGCTCAGTATGGAGAATGGGTAGTCTGGATGGGCAGCATGGGGTGACTCAGTATGGAGTGGGGACAACATGACAGGGACAGTGAAGAGGGGGCCCCATGGAGTGGGGACACGAGATCATAGTTCATAAGTGAGGAAGGTATGGTGGGTATAATTCATAATAGAGAAGACAGTGTGGTGGTTTCCGTTTGAGGAGGTTTTGTGATTGCCATATTTCACTAGGGCAAACAATGTGTGGTGGAAATATTTTACTGGTGGGAACAGTGTGGGGACCATGTATCATAAGTGAGACAGTGTGGGGGTCATGTTTTTGCATAGGGCTTACAAGGAGGGGCAATAATTTATTTAGGTGCACAGCATAGGACTTATTTAGGGCACCGCCTGCGTGGTTATTTTTATTCAGTAACATTATAATGACTCTGCTATTTTTAAGGGCCCTGTTTGGGGATGCGCTGTAGAAGACCGGAGAAGATGGAAGTCTGCAGAGATGAGTTGGGAGAAGTCATCATCAGGTACTTACAGTTGTGGCCAAAAGTATTGACACCCCTGCAATTCTGTCAGATAATACTCAGTTTCTTCCTGAAAATGATTGCAAACACAAATTCTTTGGTATTATTATCTTCATTTAATTTGTCTTAAATGAAAAACCACAAAAGAGAATGAAGCAAAAAGCAAAACATTGATCATTTCACACAAAAGTCCAAAAATGGGCCAGACAAAAGTATTGGCACCCTCAGCCTAATACTTGGTTGCACAACCTTTAGCCAAAATAACTGCGACCAACCGCTTCCGGTAACCATCAATGAGTTTCTTACAATGCTCTGCTGGAATTTTAGACCATTCTTCTTTGGCAAACTGCTCCAGGTCCCTGATATTTGAAGGGTGCCTTCTCCAAACTGCCATTTTTAGATCTCTCTACAGGTGTTCAGGTAGCTGGACTCATTGCTGGCCACCTTAGAAGTCTCCAGTGCTTTCTCTCAAACCATTTTCTAGTGCTTTTTGAAGTGTGTTTTGGGTCATTGTCCTGCTGGAAGACCCATGACCTCTGAGGGAGACCCAGCTTTCTCACACTGGGCCCTACATTATGCTGCAAAATTTGTTGGTAGTCTTCAGACTTCATAATGCCATGCACACTGTCAAGCAGTCCAGTGCCAGAGGCAGCAAAGCAACCCCAAAACATCAGGGAACCTCCGCCATGTTTGACTGTAGGGACCGTGTTCTTTTCTTTGAATGCCTCTTTATTTCTCCTGTAAATTCTATGTTGATGCCTTTGCCCAAAAAGCTCTACTTTTGTCTCATCTGACCAGAGAACATTCTTACAAAACGTTTTAGGCTTTTTCAAGTAAGGTTTTGCAAACTCCAGCCTGGCTTTTTTATGTCTCGGGGTAAGAAGTGGGGTCTTCCTGGGTCTCCTACCATACAGTCCCTTTTCATTCAGATGCCGATGGATAGTACGGGTTGACACTGTTGTACCCTCGGACTGCAGGGCGGCTTGAACTTGTTTGGATGTTAGTCAAGGTTCTTTATCCAACATCCGCACAATCTTGCGTTGAAATCTCTTGTCAATTTTTCTTTTCCGTCCACATCTAGGGAGGTTAGCCACAGTGCCATGGGCTTTACACTTCTTGATGACACAGGAACATTCAGGTCTTTGGAGATGGACTTGTAGCCTTGAGATTGCTCATGCTTCCTCACAATTTGGTTTCTCAAGTCCTCAGACAGTTCTTTGGTCTTTTTTCTCCATGCTCAATGTGGTACACACAAGGACACAGGACAGAGGTTGAGTCAACTTTAGTCCATGTCAACTGGCTGCAAGTGTGATTTAGTTATTGCCAACACCTGTTAGGTGCCACAGGTAAGTTACAGGTGCTGTTAATTACACAAATTAGAGAAGCATCACATGATTTTTCGAACAGTGCCAATACTTTTGTCCACCCCCTTTTTATGTTTGGTGTGGAATTATATCCAATTCGGCTCTAGGACAATTCTTTTTGTGTTTTTTCATTTAAGACAAACTAAATGATGATAATAATACCAAAGAATTTGTGTTTGCAATCATTTTCAGGAAGAAAGTGAGTATTATCTGACAGAATTGCAGGGGTGTCAATAATTTTGGCCACAACTGTAGATCTAAGGTGCATCCACATTGGTCAGTTGAAGCCTTTAAATGACTGCTGAGCTGTTACATAATGATAATCAGCACTCACTTTATAGCCTGTTTAGACAGGATGTGACCTCACTTTTATGGGCACAGAACAATCATTATCATGATCATCTTGTGTACACAGCAGCCCTAGGGTACACAGGACAATGGTGTTGCTGAGAACAATCATATTCAAAGGGAGTCTCTCTCCCCCAGAATACCAATTAATCTGCACACACATTTATATAGGGAACTTAGCCCAGTAAGGCTACTTTCACACATCAGGTTTTTGCATTCAGGCGGGTTTTTTTCCGCCGGATCCGGGGTTTTTTTCTCCGCCGGATCCGTTTTTTTTGTCATATTATTATTATTTATATAGCACCATTAATTCCATGATGCTGTACATGTGAAAAGGGGTTACATACAGGGTTATAGATATCGTTAACAGTAAACAAATTTACAGTGACAGACTGGTACAGAGGGGAGAGGACCCTGTCCTTGCGGACTTACATTCTTCGGGATAATGGGGAAGAGACAGGAGGTCGGTGTGCTGCAGCACTGGTGGTGGTGAGGCGGCAGCTCTGGCGGTGGCGACACGGTAGCTCGGGTGGTTGGTGACGTGGTGGCAGCTCGGGTGGTTGGTGACGTGGCGGCAGCTCGGGTGGTTGGTGGTGAGGCAGCAGCTCGGGTGGTTGATGAGGCGGCAGAATGGTTATTGCAGGCTGTAGGCTTTCCTGAAGAGATGGGTTTTCAGGTTCCGTCTGAAAGATCTGAGGGTGGTGGATAATCGGATGTGTTGAGGCATGGAATTCCAGAGGATGGGGGATATTCGGGAGAAATCATGGAGGCGGTTGTGTGAGGAACGAATAAGTGTGGTGGAGAGTAGGAGGTCTTGGGAGGATCGGAGATTACGTGAGGGAAGGTATTGGGAGATTAGTTCAGAGATATAGGGAGGGGACAGGTTGTGGATGGCTTTGTAGATCAGTGTTAGTAGTTTGAACTGGATTCTTTGGGGAATTGGGAGCCAGTGGAGGGATTTGCAGATGGCTGAAGCAGGGGAGTAGCGAGGAGAGAGGTGGATTAGCCGGGCAGCAGAGTTAAGGACAGACTGGAGTGGGCAAGGTAGTTAGCGGGGAGGCCACAGAGGAGGGTGTTCCAGTAATCGAGGCTGGAGATGATGAGGGCATGCACAAGAGTTTTAGTAGATTGTGGGCTGAGGAAGGGACAGATTCTGGCAATATTTTTGAGTTGGAGGCAACAGGAGGTGGCAAGAGTTTGGACGTGCGGTTTGAAGGACAGGGCAGAATCAAGAGTTACCCCGAGGCAGCGGATTTCAGGTGCGGGAGAGAGCGTGATGCCGTTTACCATAATAGACAGATCCGGTAGGGGGATACGCGAGATGGGGGAAAGATGATGAGTTCAGTTTTGTCTACATTGAGTTTTAGGAAGCGAGAGTTGAAGAAGGAGGATATGTCTGACAGACACTCCGGGATTCTGGACAGCAGGGAGGTGACATCTGGGCCAGAGAGGTAGATCTGAGTGTCGTCTGCATACAGGTGGTACAGGAAGCCATGGGACTTTATGAGTTGTCCTAGGCCAAGGGTATAGATGGAAAAAAGTAGAGGCCCTAGGACAGAGCCTTGAGGGACTCCAACAGAGAGGGGGCAGGGTGAGGAGGTAGTGTGGGAGTGGGAAACGCTAAATGTGCGGTCGGAAAGGTATGAGGCAATCCAGGACAGGGCGAGGTCTTTGATGCCGAGGGAAGAAAGAATCTGTAGCAGTAGGCAGTGGTCAACTGTGTCGAAAGCATGGTACAGGTCGAGAAGGAGGATGGAGAACTGTCTGTTAGCTTTGGCTGTGAGTAAGTCATTAGTAATTTTGGTCAGAGCAGTTTCGGTGGAGTGGTCATAGAGTTATATTAGCGCCGGATTGCGCCTGATGGCCACACGTTTCTTCCGTATTTTTCCAGATTCTTTAAAAATGATTTTTCCGGCAGACGGAGAAATCATTCAGAGGAACGTTTTTTCTGTGCGGCGAAAAAACGCACAGCGACGGTTCCAGCGATAAAACTTATGGAACGTGAGGTGAAATGACTGGATCCAGCTACCGAATCCGGTATTTTTACACTGAGCATGCTCTGGATCTCTCTGTCTCATCAGTTTTTCCCAATTTGCACCGGATCCGTTTTCTTACAAATTCGCTGGATTATACCTGAAGACAAAAAACTGATGTGTGAAAGTAGCCTAATATACCTTTTTAATTTAACTTAGTATTTCATTTTTATATGCAAATGAGGGCGCTTCTGGGCACCCTTGGCGTGGCCTATGCCTTGGTGCGCTGTTGCACCCTCCTATTTGCATATTATTGCCAATCCATTGTTATAATTGACAGAGGTCCCCTGGTAAGAGAAAGTGCTGTGTAAAATAACTGCATTTCTGCGCTTGTGCACTGACACTGGAGGAGCACAGTGACGCTCCAAGTATCAGTGTGGGTGCGCACACAATGAGACTGCAGGCGCCTTCTGATGCCTTGCTGCTGCCTGATTTTCTCTGCGGATTCAATGAGGAGGAAGGGCGTTGAAGTGAGCAGACAGCACGACACAACGCCTTGTCCCCCTCCTAACTGAAGCCACTCGCTACTTCCAGAGAATGAGAAGACGGTGGAAACTTAACCAACACTTATTTATTTGATAAAACACAGTCACAGGGATGCCTATGGCACAAAATCAATGAATATAATAAATAACAAAATACAGTTAATTTGGCTGCACGGAATATTTATACAATTCTAACTGCTCACTCCTATTCTTATTGTTACAACTAAACACTAGGATCGTCAATGGCATCTTGGTTCTAATGTCTTAGGCTACGTTCACATTTGCGGTGTGCGCCGCAGCGTCGTCGCCGCAACGCACAACGCATACAAAAACGCAGCAAAACGCATGCAAAACGCTGCGTTTTTTGGAAACGCAGTTGCGTTTTGACCAAAAAACGCAGCGTTTTGCGCCGCAAGCGTTTTTTGTGCAGTGAGTCATTCTTCATCCCCCCCACCAAAAAAAAAGCTTCCGCTATCTTCTGCATCGGGTGGAAGGAGCCATTAGCAGGCAGGACACGCAGCTCCGGAGAGCTATTTCCGCAGAGGAACAGCTGCTGGTGACTCTACGGTACGTAGCTGTTTGAATGACTGTGATATGTTCTTCCCTTTTTTTTTTTTTTTAATTATTTTTGGGGGTTGGTATGGTCAATGTACTTTTATAAATTACAATGTACTTTAATGTAATTTCTTTCTCTTCTTGGCAGTTTCCTGGCTACCAGAGAGACCTTGACCACTACATTTTCAGTTCCGGATTGGAGTCTCCACTCTCTCCGGAATTATTGCTGAGACATGCCGCGCTTTGTGGGATAATCTCCGGGAGGAATTTTTACCCGTCCCTACAAGCGAAATCTGGGAGGCCAACGCACAGAAATTTGAGCAAGTGTGTTCTTTTCCAAACTGTATTGGCGCGGTGGATGGAAAGCACATTCGGATTACCAAGCCTGCGAAAAGTGGATCCCTTTTCTACAATTATAAAAAATACTGTTCCACTGTGCTCATGGCAATTGCCGGTGCGGACTGCCGTTTTCTCGCAGTGGACATTGGTGCGTTTGGCCGTGCAAATGACTCGCGCACATTTAAAGAGTCGGATATGGGCCAAAAATTATATGGGAACAATTTTAATTTCCCACAGCCACGACCTCTTCCCCACACCGAAGGCCCTGCGATGCCATTTGTTGTGGTTGGGGATGAGGCATTCCAAATGTCTGCCAACCTATTGAAACCCTACTCCAGTCGGGGCTTGGACCATACAAAAAGGGTTTTCAATTACAGACTGTCCAGGGCCAGAAGGACTGTGGAGTGCGCCTTTGGCATCCTTGTCTCCAAATGGCGGATATTAGGATCCGCCATTAATCTGAAAACTGAGACAGTGGATGAGGTGTTGAAGGCTTGTGTGGTTCTCCACAATTATATTATGGCCAAAGAGAGACTGAATGTGGAACTGGATGAACCCATAGCCAACACATTGCCCGATTACCATGATCATCCTTTGAGGACAAGTGTGGAAATTGCGCAGATGAGGGATCATTTTGCGGCCTATTTTGTGTCAGATGTTGGCCGTGTGTCATGGCAAGATCAAATGGTGTAGTAATAATGTTACTGTTGGACTGTATTCTGGTTTTAACTACACCAATAAATACCTCTACTGTGGCTGTGCTAAAAATATAATATGATAATAAACTAATTCTCCAATAAATGTGCAATAAATGTAATCCGTTTAGGTTGGTTTGGTTATGTCAAATTTGGCATCTACCTATAGTTCACAAATGTAATGTGCCTTATATAAAAAATTGTAAACCTTTGTTTTTAAAATGTGGTTGTTTAATAAAAAAATTTCTAATTTTTCTACCCTGCTTCAAAGAACATATTTATACCATACCATATAACATTTATCTGTTTGTCAGATCGCCGTGTATCGTTGTGTTTGACAGCAAAAGCAACGATACCAGCGATGTTTTACAATGGTAACCAGGGTAAATATCGGGTTACTAAGCGTAGGGCGTCGCTTAGTAACCAGATATTTACCCTGGTTACCAGTGTTAAATGTAAAACAAAAAACAGTACATATACTCATGTTCGCGTCCCCCGGCGTCCGCTTCCTGCACTGACTGAGCGCCGGCCGTAAAGTGAATGCACAGCACAGCGGTGATGCCATCACTCAGTCAGTGCAGGGAAGCGGACGCCGGGGGACGCGATTGTGAGTATATGTACTGTATTTTTTTTAACATTTAACACTGGTAACCAGGGTAAACATCGGAAGCGCGGCCCTGCGCTTAGTAACCAGATGTTTACCCTGGTTACCCGGAGACCTCGGCATCGTTGGTCGCTGGAGAGCTGTCACACAGACAGCTCTCCATCGACCAAATAGCGATGCTGCAGTGATCTGCATCATTGTCTGTTTCGCTGCAGCATTGTTAAGTGTGAAGGTACCTTTACGGTATGTGTCCACGTTCAGGATTGCATCAGGATTTTGTCAGGATTTTCCATCAGTATTTGTAAGCCAAAACCAGGAGTGGAACAATTAGAGGAAAAGTAGAATAGAAACATATGCACCACTTCTGTATTTATCACCCACTCCTGGTTTTGGCTTACAAATACTGATGTAAAATCCTGACCAAATCCTGATGCAATCCTGAGCGTGGACACATACCTTAGTGTTTGAAAACAGCTCACACACTTTAGTGTTTGTAAACACCTCATACAGCAATGAGAGACACCCAAAAAAAGGCAAATTAAAAATTGTAAAAATAGTGTCTGACATTGCATATATGACGTGTTTGAAGCACAAAATATGTGTAGACAACGCACGGCGTGACTTGCCAAGAAGTATACTGGAAAATAAGAACAAAGTTTTAAAACAAACAATTTTTATTGGGGGGAAACAGAAAAAAAAGGGGAAAGAAACTTAGGGGGTATCAACCTCCGCTACCAGCGGTGAACGGTAAGTCTCTGGTGGTTGGGAACGGGGAGAGGAAGAGGATGCGGAGTCAGAGTCCAGGAGACTGGAAGGAAGGTCCAAACCCTCCGCAGGGTATACTGGGAAAACCGGCACATCTCTAGGGGAGGGAGGAGGCAACACAAGCCTTTGCCAGCTTCTTGGTTGGCCCTGGCTGCTCCTGCTGCGACTAGAGCCCCGATGCGTCCTCGGTGTCGGTATTGGAGCAGCCAGAGCCTCCGTGTGTGTCCTCTTCCTTCTTTTCCTCTCTCCCGCGGCAGCTCCCCCAGAATGACGGCTACGGGAGGATGAGGGCCTGGCAGGAGCAGGAGTCGGCGGCACACTGCTATGGTGCCTGTGGTGGCGTCGCTCGGCACGTGGACCTCGGTGGGGTGGCTGGAGTGGCTCTGCAGCAGGAGTCGGAGTCATGCTAGCCAGCGACGGTACTACGGGCAGTGTCGCTGACTGCATGACCCGAGCCTGCTGCAGAGCCCTCACGTAGGCATTGTTACAGGACTGCATCACCGAAATCTGGAGTTCCGGCGTAAGGTGTTCCACCATGCCCTTACCAATAGTACTTAAAAAATGTTTGGCCGGATTCGAGAGCTCGGCTTCCAGATTTTCAAGGCGCCGGTCGATATTGGACAGACGAGTGTCCATTTTATCGCTCAACGCCTTGAAACAGTTCTGGAAAACCGTGCTCAAATGCAAAAATTCGGGCATGGCTGGCCTGTCCGAGGCCCGCTGTCGGGAATTCCCGAACGAAGGTGCGCCAGAGGCCTCGGGCAGGGGAACACCTGATGGACCGGCTGCCGGTTCTCCAGATGGTGGTGCAAGCCTGCTGTCGCTGTGGGAGGGCTGTGACGGGTCAGATGGCGATTCATGAAGGTCCGCTCCTGCGGGGCGAGCTCGCTCGAGGGTGCTGCTGTGTGTCCTGTGAAAAGATAAGGAAAGAATTAGTCTTCAATTAATTACCTATCACATACGCCAATTCCTGTAATAAAAATAACATTACATGACACAACAATACATTACAATCCCCTGTCTCTCAGTCTGTGTGGCCTATAATAAATTGCTGATTGCCAGCTGACCATTAGGGCTGACGATAACAATCATGGACATACCTACGGCAGAAAATGACTGTTCATTCCCGCTGCCAAAGCCAATGCATACCTCTGTCATCGTTTTAAAAAACTTTTTGTCAAAAAATCTTTCTTGATGCTGCCTATGCCGCAAAAATAGTATAAAATTTAAAGTCAAGAAAAACATTTTAAAAAAAACCAAAAAAAAAAACAGTCACTTTGCTGATCTGATCGCAGGAACGGCCATGACGTTAGGATCATGTGATCGAGACGTCATCATTATTCCTGCGATCAGAACTACCCTGACTCAG
Source organism: Ranitomeya variabilis (assembly GCF_051348905.1). Classification (NCBI taxonomy): domain Eukaryota; kingdom Metazoa; phylum Chordata; class Amphibia; order Anura; family Dendrobatidae; genus Ranitomeya; species Ranitomeya variabilis. Next base: position 49,475,296 of record NC_135232.1, on the reverse strand, counting down.
AACGTAACCTGTCATGGACTACAAGGACTCACGCTTAACCCAAAAAATTACTAATGGGCTATATACCATTCCACTAGGGAAAAAGTTACGTGGATGGCCAATATGCTACGCTGACTACATGGATGGCCAATACACTATGTGCCTGGGAAATATACTATGTGGATAAGTGGCTAGAACGTGTACTATGTGGCTGCGATATAGTGGCCCGGCAATATACTATGTGGATGCACAATGTACGTGGCTGGGCAATGTACTATGTGGCTGTGCAATATGCCATGTGTCTGGGCAATGTACTATGTGGCTGTGCAATATGCTATGTGTCTGGGCAATGTACAATGTGGCTGTGCAATATGGTATGTGGACAAAATACTTACTGTCGGCGGCCAAGGATCGGTCTTAGGAACTGTAGTGCCCTGCTGTACTTATAGGGCACCGACTTGGCCGCAGCAGCACCGCTACGAGTTTGCTCCTCCTCAGTACGGAGCCCCTTATTGAAACGGTCCTTCATGGATCGCCATCTGGTCCTCAACTTTTTAACTGTGAATGTAAAGAAAAAAAAATGGTTACATATTTAGCATTTTAAAAGGATAAAACAACCGTGTGCGATGCAAAGTTTAGGTGTTGATCGCATCACACACGGTTGTGTTTATCCTGGCAAGATGGGTCATAGCAGCGTATCAGCAATACTCACGAAAGTTGCCTTTGTCCTTCGCTGAGGCACTGTCAAAGCCATCCCACAGCGACTTTGCCACCTCTGCCCACAAACGCCTCAACACCACCTGGTCCATGTGCCGGGGGTCACGGCTGTCCCACAACGGGCCACGCTCCTGGATGCTGGAGATCAGGAGGTCCACATCTATACTGTCTCCTTGGTCCCGTTGTGAAACCTAGAAAAATTAGAAAACAAAAAGGTTACAAATATGCAAATATTAACAACCACCAGCACCTGGCATGATATGTACCTTTGCCCTATCCTTTGCCATTTGATGTATGTATAATGATGGTTTATACACCAGTATTTTGGAATGTTTTTGTGCATGGAGTTCAACTTTAATTTACCTTCCCCCAATACTTGCTGCCCTGAAAAGCTATAATGTAATTAAGCTTAGTAAACATCCCTAGTGAAAGCAGGATGCTACTCAAATTTAATGTTCCTCACAGCAGGATGCTACTCAAAAAAAAAAAAAAAATACTCACTCGCCGGCCTGACGCCACACCTTGGCCCCGACCTCGCTGCTCCCGCCGACTGCCTTCCCCCTCACTTGAAGAAGCCTGTAAAGATTGTATACCAAAATTATTGTCAATGCTACAAATGGCAGCGAATAGTAAGCAACTGGACATAATTACTCACCGCACTCCCCCGCGCCGATTGGCTATGTTCCGAGTCATGTGAGTCACTCGCCATTCTTGCACGTTTGCTCTGCAATGAAAAAATGAGCAAAAAATCACATCACAATGCCACATACAATAAAATAGGCACAAAAAATTAAAACAACCACAATTGACTGTTGACTGATAGGACAATGCAAACTCAAAAGCGACACCACAACGCCATACATTGCAAGAGAATACAATAGAAGAAACAATACAAGAATAGACCCAAACAAAATTAAGCAAAAATAGACACCTATGTCCAAATTTTTAAATATAAAAACTTACTAAAAAAAAACTTACAGGTAAAAAAAAAGGCCCAATGAAATAGCAAACTAATGCACGCCATACTTTACAATTACAAGACATGATCCAAAACAACACCATCTGGTGACATCTAACCACAGAAATACATCAGAAAAAGGTGATAAATACCATTCTAGATAATAAGCAATAAACATTACGGGACAACCGCTGTTACAAAATACAGCAACCCAAAAGATAAACCATAAAATAGAAAAGAAAACACATGAAATTTAAAAAAAAAAAAAAAAGGCCCCACCAAAAAAAAAAAAAACCATTATACTACACACTTGGCAATGCAAACAGTCAAGGAAGGAGATATATGCCATACGGAAAACGATGTAAAACCATCAGAGATTTAAAAAAAAGGGAAAATACAATTGAAAATAGAATGATATAGCCGAACGGAAAGACACTCAAGGAAAGAAAAAAAAATGCCAACAGCATAATAAAACACAGCAAGACATGAGCCAAGAAAACACAATACGGTTGCCCCCAACAATAGAAACCAGAAAAAGACATGAACCAGAAATTTAACAAGAAAAAATGAGCCCAAAAAAATACATTGAACAACCGCATGACACCAGAACAACCCAAAACCAATCCAAAACCAAGCAAGGCCGAAGACAATAAACGCCAGCATAACGCCAGAAGTACATCATAACCAGATTAAAAAAAAACAATTTTTCAATAACAACCCACAGTGCCATAACCGTAAAATAGCACAGACCAAACATTGCACAAATTAAATAAAAATCAAGAAATAAAACACAGAATACAAAATATGCAAAGAGAAATATATACTTACAGGTTTGGAAAGCAGATTGCTCCTCTCAGTGTCTTCTCTGTGTGTTGTGTGTATAGCCTTGTGAAAGACAATGACAACCCCCCCTTTTTTTTTTATATATATATATATATATAGTGTTTTTTTAGTGTCTAGACAAAGTCTAGACAATGTTTTGCATTTTTTATTGGAAAACGCATGCGTCGTACAACGCACCACGACGCAAGTACTTGCGTCGTCTGCGTTGTCAATACAAGTCAATCGGGAAAAAGGCGCATCGACGACGCAAACACAACGCAAACACGACGCATGCGTTTTTTAAAAGGTCGGCGCCGCCCGAAAAATGCAACATGTTGCGTTTGCCGCGCCCTGACAGGTGCGCCCTAACGCCGCATGCGGCATACAACGCAATACAACGCATGACAAAGCATGTACATGCGGCCCCATGCGGCGCCAATGTTAAAGATAGGGCCGCACGACTCATGCGTTTTGTTGCGGCGACGACGCTGCGGCGCACACCGCAAATGTGAACGTAGCAAACAAAAACGCAGCAAAACGCATGCACAACGCTGCGTTTTGCGCCGCATGCGTCCTTTTTTGGTTGATTTTGGACGCAGCAAAAATGCAACTTGCTGCGTCCTCTGCGCCCGGACGCGGGCGCCGCAGTGCCGCAAAACGCAAGTGCAACGCATGTCCATGCGCCCCCATGTTAAATATAGGGGCGCATGACGCATGCGGCGACGCTGCGGCGCCCGACGCTGCGGCGCAGACCGCAAATGTGAACGTAGACTTAACCCTAAGTGGTCACCGACTCCATAGAGCCCATAACCATCATTACTCTCTGTCACTCCCTAGGCAATATGGAACACGATACAGGCCCTAACGGGAGTCTGCGATTCTCCGCCATTAGGCTGCAAGTCCTAAGAGTCACTTAGCAAGACCCTCACGCTGGCCGCCTCCATCCGATGAAGCTCGGCCCTGGTCCCTGGGGGGTTTTTTGTACGTCTAAACTGGAGTTTGCAGATGACAATCATCAGTCAGAGACATCCATATACATTAAACTGATAACGGAACCTGTTGATATCGGGTTTGGCCATATTAGTGTAATGTGCATGGGGGTCTTAACTGCTATCTGAAGGATATGAACACTTTCAGGGTATGTGCACATGACGTCTTTTAGACATCTGTGAATCCCCATAGTTTTTCAGCCGGAAGACGCTTCAGGACACAGTTGTCATTTTGTCCTGAAGCAACTTTTTTTTGGCTTCTTTTTGGTTGTCTTTTCCTACATCTTTTAGTTATCATTTTTTTGCTTATTTTTTTGTTTTTTTCTTTTAGCCTCTTCATGTTTTAGGAAACTGAAGTGGTCAAAAAAAGAATCTCAAAACACTGAACATTTGAACAGCAAGTAATCTGTCCATCACAGCGTGCGAGTTCTTTTTTTTAGAATGCATTCAACACTTTTTCAGGCAGGTTACAGATCTTTGTGCACATACCCTTAGTCTGACTGATCAATAGGGGTCGTAACCACTTCCTAGGACAGCATGAATGCCAAATATGGCCACGCTCAAGGTGCAAAAACAAGCCCTCACTCAGACCCATCGCTAAAAATTTTATGTAATGAGTCTCAGAAAATAGTAACATAAGCAAAACTTTTTTTATCTTACAAATTTCCAAATTGTTTTGCCACTTAAATAAAAAGCAAAACTATACATGATTGATATCTGCATACTCTTACTGACCTGGAAAATCATATGTACAAGTCATTTTTACTATATGCCATAGAAATCAAGCACTCATATTACTAAAGGGTGCTTCTCACAAAATTAGAATATCATCAAAAAGTTAATTTCAGTTTTTCAATACAAAAAGTGAAACTCATATATTATATAGAGTCATTACAGACAGAGTGATCTATTTCACGTGTTTATTTCTGTTAATGTTGATGATTATGGCTTACAGCCAATGAAAACCCAAAAGTCATTATCTCAGTAAATTAGAATCTTTTATAACACCAGCTTGAAAAATTATTTTAAAATCCGAAATGTTGGCCTACTGAAATGTATGTTCAGTAAATGCACTCAATACTTGGTTGCAGCTCCTTCTGCATCAATTATTATTATTATTATTTATTTATATAGCACCATTAATTCCATGGTGCTGTACACGAGAAGGGGTTACATCAAAATACAAATATCACTTACAGTAAACAAAAGTAACAATGACAGACTGGTACAGAGGGGAGAGGACCCTGCCCTTGCGGGCTTACATTCTCCAGGATTATGGGGAAGGAGACAGTAGGTCGGGGGTTGCAGGAGCTCCGGTGGTGTTGAGGAGGCCGTGTGGTCTTTACAGGCTGTAAGCTTCTTTGAAGAGATGGGTTTTCAGGTTTCTTTTGAAGGATCCAAATGTGGTGGATAACCGGATGTGTTGCGGCACAGAATTCCAGAGGATGGGGGATATTCGGGAGAAGTCTTGGAGGCGATTGGGTGAGGAGCGAATATGTGTGGAGGAGAGGAGGTGGTCTTGGGAGGACCGGAGATTACATGAGGAAAGATAGTGAGAGATTAGATTGAAAATATACAGAGGAGAAAGGTTATGGATGGCTTTGTAGGTCAGTGTTAGTAGTTTAAACTGGATACGCTGGGAAATTGGGAGCCAGTGAAGGGATTTGCAAAGAGGGGAAGCAGGAGTGTAGCGAGGAGAGAGATTGATTAGTCGGGCAGCAGAGTTAAGGATGGACTGGAGGGGTGCGAGAGTGTTAGAAAGTAGGCCACAGAGGAGGATGTTGCAGTAGTCAAGGCGGGAGATGATTAGGGCATGCACAAGCATTTTGGTACAGTGAGGGTTGAGGAAAGGATGGATTCTGGAAATATTTTTGAGCTGGAGGTGACAGGAGGTGGCGAGAGCTTGGATGTGCGGTTTGAAGGACAGGGCAGAGTCAAGGGTTACTCCGAGGCCGCGGATTATCAGGACGGGGGAAAGTGTGAATTCATTTATTGTGATAGATAGATCAGGTAGGGAAGATATGCAAGATGGAGGAAAGATAATTAGTTTGGTTTTGTCCACATTGAGTTTTAGGAAGTGAGAGGAGAAGGAGGATATGGCTGATAGACACTCTGGGATTCTGAAGAGCAGAGAGGTGACATCTGGGCCAGAGAGGTAGATCTGAGTGTCATCAGCATATAGATGGTACTGGGAGCCATAGGACCTTATGAGTTGTCCCAGGCCGAGTGTATAGATTGAGAAGAGTAAGGGCACTAGGACAGAGCCTTGAGGGACACCGACAGAGAGGGGGCGAGATGAAGATGTAGTATGGGAGTAGGAAATGCTAAATGTGCGGTTGGCAAGGTATGAGGAGATCCAAGATAGGACAAGGTCTTTGACACCAAATGAAGAGAGGATCTGTAGTAGGAGGCAGTGGCCAACTGTGTCAAAGGCAGAGGACAGGTCTAGGAGGAGGAGTATAGAGAATTGTCTATTAGCTTTGGCTGTAAGTCGTTAGTAATTTTGGTCAGGGCAGTCTCAGTGGAATGGTGGGGACGGAAGCCAGATTGTAAGTTGTCGAAAAGAGAGTTAGATGCAAAGTGAGAGGAAAGTTCAGCATGGACGTGCTACTCAAGGAGTTTGGAAGCAAATGGGAGCAATGATATGGGGCGATACCTGGACATAGCTCTCTGGTCAAGGGATGGCTTTTTGAGGATAGGTGTGATTGTGGCATCTTTGAAAGCAGTGGGGAAGGTACCAGAAGTTAGTGATAAGTTGAAGAGATGGGTTAGGGATGGGATTAGTGTGGTGGTGAGGTTGGGGAGGAGGTGGGATGGGATTGGGTCAAGTGCACAAGTGGTGAGGTGTGATTTGGAGAGAAGATGAGCAAGCTCCCCTTCAGTGATTTTGGAGAGGGAAGTTATGGGGTCTGGTCATTGGTCTGGTATACAAAGGGGTTGTGGTGGTTTGACAACAAAGACTTGCCTTGTTTGGTCTATCTTATTTTTGAAGTACGTGGCAAAGTCCTCGGCAACGACTAGGGAACTCGAAGGGGGCAGTGGTTGGCGGAGGAGGGAGTTAAAAGTGTTGAACAAGTGTTTGGGGTTGTGGGATAAAGAAAATATGAGGGATGTAAAATAGGCCTGTTTAGCAGAGGTGAGAGCTGATTTGAATGTGAGTGTTGCTTGTTTGAGTGCAGTGAAATCATCTTGCAAATGCCTTTTCTTCCAACGCCGATCTGCAATTTTGGATACTTGCTGAAGCTTTTTAGTGATGTTATTGTGCCAGGGATGTCTATTGGTTTGTTGCACTCTGCTATGCATGACAGGGGCGACCGTGTCAATAGCTGATGCAAGAGTGACAATGGAGAAGCTAGTGGCAGTGTCTGTGTCGTGGGAGTGAGGAATTGGATGCTAGTGGTAGGATAGAGTCAGAGAGTGTGTGGGTGTCTAGGTGTGCGAGGTTCCTGCATGGGTGCGCATGTTGCTGGACATGGGTGACAGGTGAGGAGGATAGGGATGAGAAAGTGAGTAGGTGATGGTCAGATAGAGGGAGAGGGGAGGTTGTGAAATTAGATAGGGAGCAGAAACGGGTGAAGATCATGTCTAATGTGTGTCCGTCTGTGTGGGTGGCTGAGGAGGACCACTGAGTAAGTCCAAAAGATGAAGTAAGGGACAGGAGTTTGGAGGCTGATGACTGGTGGGTGTCAATGGGGATGTTGAAGTCACCCATGATGTTGGTGGGAATGTCAGTAGACAGAAAGTGAAGGAGCCAGGTGGAGAATTGATCAATAAAGGCAGTGGTCGGGCCCGGAGGTCGGTATATGACAGCCATTGGAGGCTGTAGGGGGAGTAGATGCGGACAGAGTGGATTTCAAAAGAGGGGAGGATAAAGGAGGGTAGAGGTGGGATTGGGTTAAAGGTACAGTAGGAAGAAAGGAGAAGGCCCACTCCTCCACCATGTCTGTTGCCGGGATGAGGAGTGTGGGTGAAGTGGAGGCCACCGTAACATAGTGCAGCAGGGGAGGCTGTGTCAGAGGATGTCAGCCATGTTTCGGTGATGCCCAGAAAGAAAAGATTACGAGAGGTAAAGAGGTCAAGAATCATGTGGAGTTTATTGCAGATGGAGCCGGCATTCCATAGTGATCCAGAGAGAGGGTGCAGAGGGGTGGGTGTCATGGGCACGGATTTGAGGTGGGCAAGATTTTGGCTGTTTATATTGGGTTGGGAGCGATAGGAGGGGGTAGAAATGGGAGGTATGAGCTGTGGGGGTCCAGGATTGGGAGATATGTCTCCAGCAGTGAGGAGAAGCAGAGAGAGACAGAGCAGGTGGGAGAAGGAGAGTGGGCGACTTGTTTTGTGTTTTATTAGGAGAGATCTGAGGTTGAGGAGGAGCTCAGCAGAGGAGGACAGGTGGGGAGGCAAGAGGGAAGGAGAGATAATTACTTGGTTAGAGGGTGCTGGGGTTCGGGGATAGCGAAGGAGAGTGAGGAGTAATGGAGCCAAAACTGTTAGAGCGCATGTCAGTATGATGAGAGTAAGTGTAGTGGAAAGGGAAACAAATTTAGTACATTTATTAACAGTGGTTAGTCTTACCTTCTGTTCACTTCTGGCTCATTTCTGACATATTTTTGATGTTATCCTTTTAGAGACATCCTTCTAGAGACAGACCACGGTCCAGACAAACCTGTGTCACTGAATTTATAACAGGCTAAGTGCACATGAAATAGGCCAGGTGTGATCAGGAGGGAGGAGCAGCAAGGAGACTGGTCACAGACACAGGAGGGGATTAATTAGAAGTCAGAAGGGAAATTGCAAGGGGAAATAGATCCAAATAGAAAGATAAAGCCAACTGTGTATTGGCATCAAGGAATTAAAATGAGAAAACATGCAGGGGAAAAAAAAAAAAACAGTAATAGCAGCCAGCGGACATACTAGGAATAGCAGGGTGAGGAAGATCAGGAAAGTTGGGTGATGTTGATGGGATTGGGGTTGCAGCCAGCGGACATACCAGGAATAGCAGGGTGAGGAAGATCAGGAAAGTTGGGTGATGGTGATGGGATTGGGGTTGCAGCCAGCGGACATACCTGAGGATGAAGCAGATCGATTGTCAGATTGATAGCAATAACGAAGCATAATAATAATAAGAATGAAGCATCTATAGCAGGGGATTATTTTTCTGACATATTTCTGATGTTATCCTTTTAGAGACATCCTTCTAGAGACAGACCAATTGCTGCATCAATGCGGTGTGGCATGGAGGCGATCAGCCTGTGGCACTGCTGAGGGGTTATGGAAGCCCAGGTTGCTTTGATAGCAGCCTTCAGCTCGTCTGCATTGTTGGGTCTGGTGTCTCTCATCTTCCTCTTGACAATACCCCATAGATTCTCTATGGGGTTAAGGTCAGGCAAGTTTGCTGCCAATCAGGTGTTGTTTTTAAACCAGGTATTGGCACTTTTGGCAGTGTGGACAGGTGCCAAGTCCTGCTGGAGAATGACATTTCCAAAAAAATCTCCAAAAAGCTTGTCGGCAGAGGGAAGCATGAAGTGCTCTAAAATTTCCTGGTAGACGGCTGCGCTGACTTTGGTCTTGATAAATTAATAAAACACAGTGGACCTACACCAGCAGATGACATGGCTCCCCACACCATCACTGATCATGGAGACTTCACACTAGACCTCCAGCAGCTTGGATTGTGGCCTCTCCACTCCTCCTCCAGACTCTGGGACCTTGATTTCCAAATGAAATGCAAAATTTAATTTCCGTGTGGAGTGTGTCAATGACTGCCTTCTGGACATCTGTCCAGTCAGCAGTCTTCCCCATGATTGTGGATCCTACTGAAACAGAATAAGGGACCTTTTTGAATGCTTAGGACGCCTTTGCAGATGTTTTATGTTAATTATTCTAATTTACTGAGATAATGACTTTTGGGTATTCATTGGCTGTAAGCCATAATCATCAACATTAACAGAAATAAACACTTGAAATAGATCACTGTTTGTGATGACTCTAATTAATATACAAGATTCATTTTTTGTATTGAAGAACTGAAATAAATTAACTTTTTGATGATATTCTAATTTTGTGAGAAGCACCTGTATGTAGACGGAAACAATAAAAAAAGTTATGGCTCTAGGAAGAAGGGGAGGAAAAAACAACGAAAGAGAAAAAACTGAAAATAGACATGTCGGGAAGGAGTTAAAAGAATCTTGTTAAATTATCAAAACAATTTGAAATTTTTGAGAAATTATTTTAAAATTATTTAAAAATTTGATTTGCCGTGGATCGATTCACTCATCTCTGCTTGTAGTTCATAATTGTTGATAGAGAAAAAGTCTGAACCTCTCTTATGACAGGAAGCGGATTTCAGACTACCGTAGACTCCTGTAGACGATGCATCCAAGCAGGAGCTATTAAGAAAAAAAAAACTAAAATTCACAGTAAACAAAGAATATGTGATGATAATATATAAGTAACCTCCAAGTTTTCAGATTTTATTTTACAAGATTGATTTACTTTCTTAAAAAAAAAAGAAAAAGAGAAGAAGACTAGAGATGAGCCCAGCTGTGAAAACACATCCGTCTATAGTAAAGTTCTGCATGGTGGAGACTTTAACACACAAGTGACTTCTCCTGTGCCGTCTCATGGATGCCAGGAGGATTGCGCTGTATATTACATGTCAGCCGTGTGTGATTCATCTCTCTATCAGGTTATTTACTGTGTATTAAGAGCTGGTTTAATGTACCATGGGATGCATGTACCCAGCTGCCAGGACTCGCCAAGTGAGCCATCGCCTTAATAACCTGATAATTTATTTGGGGATGTAGATCGCTGTTTCTTGAAGGATGATAATGATTCCTAAATCAGCTCCTAGAAGGTCCCTCAGCGCTTGGTGCAGATCAGGATGTGGAATAAAATACTAATTAATGTTATTGCGCCAAAGTAGTTGCAGCAGGTGATCATTGCACGCATTTTCCTAAAATACCGCCATCAATTGTGTCCAGATACAGGCACTGCAGCACTTCTCTATCCAGCATAGACTTGTTGTACTGTTCATGAATATCAGGCCAGAAATACAGTGAAGACTGTCACATGGGAACCTCAACAGGACAAAGGGATCTAAAGGAACTGCACCTAAGGGAGCAATGGTGATGCTTCTGTTAACGTGTTTTAAAAGAGTTTTTATAATTATTATTGTGGAATATAGTGGGGCAATATACAGTGGCTTGCAAAAGTATTCACCCCCTTGCTTTTGACCTATTTTGTTACATTACAACCTGGGTGTAAATATTTTTGTAATCCGATTTGCGTGTGATGCATCAGCGCTAAATAGTCTACGTTGATGAAGTGAGAAAAATATTGACATAAATTAAATTTATGGGATCAAACAACTAAAAACAAGGCAGGGTTAGGTTATAAAAAAAAATATATATATCCCAATCTCTGATGATCCCCGGAGCACCATTAAATCCATTATCATCAAATGGAAAGAACATGGAGCCGCAACAAACCTGCCAAGAGAGGGTGTCCAACAAAACTCTCAGCCTGGGCAAGGAGGGCATTAATCAGAGAGGCAGGACAGAGACAAAAGGTAACTCGAAAGGAGCTGCAGAGTTCCCAAGCAGAGACTGGAATATCTGTACATATGACTGTCACGATTCCTCCGCTTAGTGAGTGATTTTTATTGCTGTACTATGGAAACTGGGTCATGCTGAGCTGTCAGTGTCATAATTGAAAGCTTGGCTATCCAATCTTGTGATGGGCATGCTGAGCTGTCAGTGCTTTGATTGGAAGCTCGACTGTCCAATCTATGACTGGGAGGTGCAGGGCTTTCTCCAGGTGTTCTCTGTTCTGGAGATTACTGAAGCTATTTAAATGAGCGGTCTGTCTGTGAGTTGTGACTAGCATCACAACGACCACAATAAGCCATACACTCCATAGAAGTGGTGTTATGACTCTGTTGATGGGTATCCCAGGACCAGGTGCTCCTTTCCTGTCCCTAATGCTAGGGGTGTCCTAGCTCACCCTGTTCCCTGGATTACTTCTGATGGTGAAGATGCTGGGGGCCACATACCTTGCCTTAGCTCCTAAATCCACCCTCAGTCTGTACCTTTCCCCTGCTGAGAGAAGAGGAGAGTAACAGTGTACCGTAATACACCAAACAGACTAACAAGGTAATACAACAGAGGTAGCGAAAAATACCAAAGCAAACAAATATACTCACACATACAACAGAGGAATGCAGTGGCGAGTGGAGTATGGAGTTAAACCAAAGTTGGAGAAGAAAGGGAATTATCACACACTCAAAACCTAGCAACAGTCACAGGTAAATCCACCAAACACCTTCTCCAATAATAACCACCAACAACCTATAGCCGTGCAGCAAAAGCTAGCTCTGACAATGATTACTAGCCAGGATCAAGATTATATAGGAGATGGTAGAGGCTAGCAGTGCACAGCTGAGCCTTAAGCAGTAAAGGTTCCAGGACTTCTCAACAGAGCAGATTAACCCCTGCCCTCCTAAAAGAAACTTACACTGTTTAATATGAAGGTGAAGTGCTTCTAATCAGTGCACGAGCAGGAGAAATCAGATGCTGCAGTCTTCTGACTCCTCACTGTCATGGTAACCCCATGACAGTTGGCCTTCATGGAAGTGTGGCAGAAAACAGCCTTTACTTACACAAAAATTGTAAGGCTCATTTTTAGTCTGCCAAAAAAATATGTAGGACACTCACCAAATGTATGAAGGAAGGTGTTGTGGTCAAATGAGATAACCAAAATTGAACTTTTTGGCCACCAAGGTAAATGCTATGTCTGGTGCTAAACCAACACACCTCATCACCCCAATAATACCATCCCCACAGAGTGATCAATTTCAAGTATTTATTTCTGTTAATGTTGATGATTATGGCTTACAGCCAATAGAAACCCAAAAGATTGTGGAAACTTCACACTAGACCTCCAGCAGCTTGGATTTTGGCCTCCACCCTTCCTCCAGACTCTGGGACCTTAATTTCCAAATGAAATGCTAAATTTACTTTCATCTGAAAACAACACCTTGGACCACAGAGCACATCTCTTTTCCTCCTTGGCCCAGGTAAGACGTTTCTGGCATTGTCTGTTGGTCATGAGTGGCTGACACAAGGAATGTGACACTTGTAGCCCATGTCCTGGATATGTCTGTGTGTGGTGGCTCGTGAAGCAATGAGTCCAGCAGCAGTCCACTCCTTGTGAATCTCCCCACATTTTTGAATGGCCTTTTCTTAACAATCCTTTCAAGGCTGCGGTTATCCCATTTGCTTGTGCACCTTTTTCTACCACACTTTTTCCTTCCAATCAACTTTCCATTATTATGCTTGTATACAGCACTCTGAGAACAGCCGGCTTCTTTAGCAATGACCTTTTGTGGCTTCCCCTCCTTGTGGAGTGTGTCAGTGACTGCCTTCTGGATATCTGTCAGGTCAGCACACAGTCTTCCCCATGATTGTGGAGCTACTGAAACAGACTAAGGGACCTTTTTAACTGCTTAGGAAGTATTTGCAGGTGTTTTTGTTAACTATTCTAATTTACTGAGATAATACATTTTGGGTTTTCTGAAGAAAAAAAAGTACACATATTTGGTATCGCCGCATGATCCAACCTTTAAAACTATCCCACCAGTTAACCCATTTAACGAACATCATAAAAAAAGGGGGCAAAAAACGATGCTTTTTCATTATACTGCCGAACAAAAAGTGGAATAAAACACGATCAAAAAGATAAATGTAAATTAAAATGTTACGACTGAAAACAATCTTTTCCTGCAAAAAACAAGCCGCCATACAGCCCGATCAGCAGAAAAATAAAAAAAGTTATATCTCTCAGAATAAAGCAAAGGAAAAATAATATTTTTCTTTTCTAGAAAATAGTTATAGTGTAAAAACGCCAAAACATAAAAAAAATATAAATGTAGTATTGCTGTAATCCTACTAACCTGTAGAATAAAGCCGCCTTATAAATTTTGCCACTCAAGGAACAGCATTTAAAAAAAAAAAAAAAAAAGAAAACCAATTCCTGAATTGCTGGATTATGTTCTTTCAGCCTCCTAAAAATAACAATAGAAATCAATTCAAAAATGCCATGTGCCCAAAAATGGTATTAATAAGAATGTCAACTCGTCCCGAAAAAAACAAGCCCTCAACTCTGTCGGCTGAAATATAGAAAAATTATAGCTCTCAATGCGATGGAAAAATTAGTACAAAGGCCATAGAAAAGCGAAATGGCCCTTGCCCCCCCAAAGAAATTTAGCAAATTCTATGCTCCCGAATCAAAATGCCCCTCTTCGTTCTGAGCCCCACACTGTGCCTAAACCACTTTAGCATCCACATGTTTGGCATTTCTATAGTGATGGTGCAGACCATTCCATCAAAGTCTGCGTTCAAAAACGTCACTCCTTTTATGAGCCTTGTCATGCGCCAAAACAGTAGTTTTCCACCTTATATGGGGCATCTGCGTACTCAGGAGAAATTGCACAACAAATTTTAGGGTCCATGTTCTCTTTTTTCCTTGTGAAATCAAAAAGATTTGTGACTGAAAGAACATTTTTGTGAGAAAAATATAGATCCCTGAGAGGTCTAGTTTTCAAAATGGTGTCACTTTGAACGTTTCCGCTGTTTAGTCACATCAAGGGCTCTCCAAACGCAACATGGCACCCACTAACTATTCCAGCAAATTTTGCATTTAAAAAGTGAAATGGTGCTTTTTCCTTTCTGAGCCCTGTCATGCACCCAGTGTTTTTTTCCCCACATATGGAGTATGAGGATACTCAGGAGAAATTCCACACCAAATCTGGAGTCCATTTTTTCTTGTTAACCTTGCGAAAATAAAAAAAATTGTTTCTATAGTAAAATATATTTTTAAGAAAGAGTTAAATGTTCATTTTATCCTTCCAGATTCCAAAAAATCCTGTGAAGCACCTGAAGGGTTACTAAACTTCTTGAATGTGGTCTTCAGCACCTTGAGGGGAGCAGTTTTTAGAATGGTGTCACTTTTGAGTATTTTCTTTCATATATAGAACCTCAAAAATGAGAAATCGCTGGTCAACTTTTAACCCTTATAATTCCTAACAAAAAAAAATTATGTTGTGTGACACCACTCCCTGATTTAAGGACATAAAAATTCAAAGTTTGAAAATTGCAAAATTTTCAAAATTTTCACCAAATTTCCATTTTTGTCACAAATAAACACAAATCTTATCAAATACATTTTACCACTATCATGAAGCGCACAAAAAAAAAAACAATCTAAGAATCAGTGGGATCTGTTGAAGTGTCCCAGAGTTAGTACTTCATAAAGGGGCACTGGTCAGAATTGTAAAATTTGGCCTGGTCATGAAGGTGAAAACAGGCCTGAGGGGTGAAGGGGTTAATTTACGTTTGTTGGTAGAAAACACTGAGGAAATGAGCGATGTAAAGCACATTTATTCAAATCTGAATAGCACTTACAATGTTGAGTTGTTCTTTGGGGGGCCAAAATGTCCCATTATCATTATCGTTCGATCCTGTTATGGAAATTTGGAAAGTATGTCCATGTTATAACTTATAAACAAAGGAGACCAAATATGGGATTGAGATCAACTGTCTAGTGTCATATTCAAAGGGGTCGTAAAAAAAAACATGTCTGCTATTGTAACACCCCAGGTAACCGGTTGTTACAGTGATGTTGCCTTCCTTTCGGGGAGGGTAATATCATGCTTGGAGGCAAGGGGTATTCTCTTTACCAGGTAAGGCACCCACACACAACACATTCTGAATCCAGACCAGAAGCAGGAGCTCTGAACCCAGATTTAAGGGAGCTTCCCTCAGATAGATATATCCTGGTCTGGAGGAGGAGTTAGGACAGTTAGTTGGAGGGAGAGGAGAGAGAAGGAAGTCTGGAACTGAGAGCAGACAAAGGAGCCATACAGCCAGGATTTGAGCTGCAGCTCCAGGAAAGAATGAGAACCTGAGGGGTTGAACCTGGTGGAGCTACAGAGGGAAGCAGAATAGACGAGAACTGCGACCGGGCACCCTCAGAGCCAAAGCGCAGGAACTGGGCACCGGGAGCCCGAGGTCATGTCGTATTCCAGGACGCACGACAGAACCGGTTGGCTCAGAACTGTATGTGATTTGCCCACACCACACCTGAAGGCGAAGCAGCACCTGAAGACCCCGGGTCGTGATAGAGACCCTGTAAAACAGCTCAAGCTGCCCACCATACAGGTACCTGTCCCAGGACAGGAGGGAGTGGACTTTGCCAGTAAGCTTCAGGCAGCAGGGACCTCATATAACAGCGCAAGTAGGAAAGGTTGACGGACCTCAACTGGAAAAGGGATTCGCCTATTGCCTCTGAACCACAGGACACCTGTACCTGGTACCCTGGACTGAGATGGACTGCTACCATCAGTAAACCAGGTAAAGACTATCATACTGTGTCCTCCATATATTTATCGGCAAACTATCATCCCTGCCAAACAACTTGGGAGCACTGGGGACCCCGCTTCACCTGTGGGAAGCATCACCAACTAGCCACCATGCCATCACCCCCAGAGGACCCCTTTTAGCGGCGTCGGTCCCCCACTGACCGAACACCACAGGTGGCATCACGAATACGAATTATTCCAAAAAAACCCTTTAAGAACATTTCCTTTAACAATGGGCGCACGGGCCACGGAGCGGGTCGCCGCCATCGTGACATCCCCCTGTAAATACCAGACCCGGTACCAAGTACCCCACAAGCCCAGGCGGGCGACTCACTATTGCCCTTAAACAGTGCCACCCCAGTTTATAGGTTGTATGCGGTATTACAGCTCAGCTCCATTCTCTACGACCAGAAGACCAGAAGAGGACGTCATCTGATGAAGATGGGAGGCGCCGGACCTGGACCAGCAGCAGGACTGCCCCTGGGTGAGTATAATCTAACTTCTTTTCTAATCGTTCAGGATACATCGGGGTCTTATCTACAGCATTCCAGAATGCTGAAGATAAGCCCCTGATGCCGGTGGGCTTACCTCACCCGCGATTTTGGGGGTGACAGGTTCCCTTTAAAATGTATTATCACTAATCGGACTGAGTACTGCTACGCATTAAGCGTATTACTCTTTGTGAATTTGTTGAAATGTATAATATGTTTTGCCATTATATGCACACTGTTAGGGAAAGTAAGTGCCCCGGGCCTGTATAGTGTTAGGGAAGTAGTACCCCAACTTGGCCACTAGATGGGGGCATTATAGATATAGGATAGGATAGGGAATAGTTAGAATAGGAGGGGCACGGTGGGAATAAGTTAGTAAGAGATTCCTGCTTTAGTTCAGTTGGGGCCTGGGCGGCCGTGCAGCTCAGAGAGGGCAGGCTGGCCCACGGCACATCATGCCCTGTAACGTTCTTCTAGGAAGACTGAGCCCAGCAGTAGTATCCAGGGAGGCAGAACTAAGAACATAAAGTACAGCAACCACAGAATCAACAGTGCAGTATTACAGGGACTGCAGCTGATGGACAGAAGAAGGCTGAGCAAAGTGGGAGAAAGTGCACCAAGACGTGGCAGATTTTTGCGTGGGCCGCCATTCTCAGGACCGGGGCGAAACAGCAGGGAATGCCCCCACAGAAGGCAGAAATACTGGACATTGAGGACACTGTGGGATCGTATAGTATGGACCGTCCTGAACGCATGCTTAGCGACAGGCAAGGGTGAGAGACACCGATGCTCCATGCTGTAGCAGTGTGTGCCCTGGATGACAAGTTGCTGAGTAAACATGTTGAAGTGAAACCGGACAGTGACTCTTTATTCTTGCAATCGTCTGCAGAGGTAACTGTCCTGTACCGGGAACACCATGACGGCACAGAGAAGCAGCATCAAGGTACTGTACTTTAAAGGGTTGGGGCCAGGGAGCAATACAAGGATTGTTGACGTCCATGACTACAGCCCTGGCCCCGCCATCCTTCATCATCACTTCACTTCTGTGCTCTATCAGATTGACGTTCCATCAATTGCTCATGAGGAAATAAGCTGTCCCGAGGTCTACAGCAAGGCAGCCACAAAGCAGCTGAACGTCATCTTTTCGAGGGATAGATCTACCCCCGACTTACAATATCTACTTCCATCATTATTACACTAATTCTTCTACTGCTCCAGACCGATTCCAGCACATTGAGCGCCACATACAAACCATGAGCTGTTGCCGGACACTCAGGTATGCGATCAAGAGGAACATCGCCAGCCTGGGCCGGTGTCTTCTGGCGACACTGGGCTTCATAGTGGTGGGAATATGTACAGTCTGTCAGAAGGACCATCAGAGATGTCAAGAAGAAATATCAATGGCTAAATAAGTTGACAGGAAAAAGTTTGAATAAATAATTCCCTGAAGGGCAGCTGCGGTATCCGGTCAATGGTTCCAAAAGATGAAACAGGCCTCGTTGCCCGTAGCAACATGAAAGCTGCTAGGTTGCTGGGGCAGCTATGCAGGCCTCATTTATAAAAAAAAATAAAAATAAAATTATAGGAAATGGGGCCTAATTTAGGGTAGATATTTTTTGTGATTTTTTTAGGGACCGTTTTCATTCAATTAACCATTATTTAGTTATTGGAGGCAAAATTAATATCTCTCCTTTGGGCCCCTCTATATGTAAAGTCAGCCATACATCATGGAAGGAGCAGAATAACACCCCTGTCCTCTCCAGACCCCCCTAACTGCAGGTGACCTTTCAAAGGAACACACGATAAAGCATGTAGGATTCCTCTCAAAATATTCTGTTGGTGGTGGTGGTTGTCTGGAGACCCTCATTAGGCTGTGTCTACATCTGTCCACATCACTCTACTGGTGGAATAGAAAGCTGCATATTTTTAGTAAGGTGTCACTAATTGAACAATCTTTGTAATTACAGGTACAATTAATATTAAAAACATCCGGTCACAAAAACAAAGAATGTAAATGATGAATCGGGACCTTCATTTTTTTTTTTAACGGTGGCCCCTGCGACATGTTGCGAGGAAAGAAAATTTCTTATAATTACAATTTTTTTGTGCCAGGTGACACAGGAAAAGTTTCTTGCTCTCAGACACTGAGTGTATCTATTGCCAACAATTTTTCGTTTTTAGAAAGCCATGGTACGTAAAGGAAACCTCTTACCGCTTTTTTCCATCTAATCTGAAAGCAGCAAAGTGTAGAGACAAAGACCCCGATTGCAGCAATGTATGACTAGAATATTTGCTGCAGTCTTGATACAATCACAGTTTTATCAGCAGGAGAGTATCGCTACAGGACTAGTAAACCTGCTACCATGTAGTCCTCCATATTAATGAGCTCTGTATAACACTCTGGCCACCACTGATTGGCAGCTTTCTGCCTATGCACAGTGGAAACAGAAAGCTGCCAATCAGTGGTGTGGTTGAGGAAAAAATGGTGATTTTATCAAAAATGCAACAGCCAGCTTAATAAGTGACACATCACAGGAATCAGGGTCTGCTCTCAGATATGGTAACAAAAGCCCGATGAGAGATTCCCTTTAAAGCCACTGGGAAGCCACCTGATTTTCTATCCAGGAGACATGCCAGGCACGGTTTATGGGAGTATTGTTCAGTTAGTATTACTGTACATACTTTTGAAGAATTCTTTATTCCTCTTCTCCTGTCAACAGTGGGTATTGAAAAACTATAAGGTTGCACTATGATTAAGAATGATTACTCTAGAATATCGAAACTGCATTACTGCCATAGAAAATGAGAAAAAAGGAAAAACGCTATATAATGTATATATGAAATCTGCAAAATTGCTATAGAAAATTACAGTAAAAAAAGAAGGAACTTAGCACATAGATTGGCCAACGTATGAGCCCGACTGCCAAAACAAAGGCTTCCTTCATGGTGCAGCCTTATACCGTAGTTGTGTTGTTTGGTTGGCACCTGTTCACACTGGCTTGGATGGTCTGGTCCTTTTTCTCTATTTGTCTCAAATCCTTTTTTGGACATGTGCACTCCTACTCTCATCAGCCACAGGTGATTTTAAGAAGTTAGCTGATTCATTCCTGCCCCATAAATTGTAGGCTTATCTGCCCAGGAGAGGTGACATATCAGGTCAGGGACCCAACTTTGAAGGACGCTTTGACGTTGGCAGTTGGGCTCACATGTATTAGCCAATCTATGCGCCAAGTTCCTTCTTTTTTACGGTATTTTTCATAGCAATTTTGCAGCTTCATATTTTATATATACATTATATAGCGTTTTTTTCTTATTTTCTATGGCAGTAATGCAGTTTCAATTGTCTAGAACAGTGTGGTATTGTCATGACTGCCAAAGCACATTCTCACCGGCAGCGTACAAACCATACCTCAACCTGACAGGTCTCCGTTCAGACTAGGAAAAAACATTCCCTGTCCCTGCCTGACAGTGGAGGTTGTCATCCTAATATAATGCAATGGCACCCCCACTCAAAGGGGGCTTACCCTGATTGTCCTTAGCAGCTCCTAGGATCGCTAGAGTAGCAGTTCCCCAAGGAGTAAAGGAATCACACACAAAAAAACTCCAACCAATACAAACTACAGCAAAGTGAATGAAGCCAACAAAGTGTATCACCAGCAGGAAACATAGGGAGGGGAAGGTATTTAACGCTGCACCCGAAAGGTGATAGGACAGACAAACAGAGTAAATGGAAAACACCTGTTATACAAAACCAATCGAAACAAAGACAATGGAGCTAAAACACCAAAAGAAAAGGTGTGTGTGTTGTGGCTCAGCGGAAAGAGACGCCGACCACAGAACATGGATTAGAATCCAGAACAAAACCGGTATATTATGTTTCCTAGCTTTCACCTTTCTAAATAGTTGACCAGTCTGGCTCCTTTAACGGGGCAATGTATGTAAATTTATCAAAAGCGCCACCACAGGGCAAATGACGTATTACACAGTGTTCATTCAAATTAATAAGTTGTCTGTGCGGTACAGGACGGGACCTCCGAAGAGAGAGACGCTCTTTGCAAACTTTTTTCTTTCTGGTTAAGTAATGAGAATCCTGATTAGAGGACGCTCCCCCCCTTTTAACTCCTTAAGGTATATGCACCTGCGTTTTTCTAAAATATCCAGCCCCTTTAATGACAAAGCACTCATTCGTTTAGAGAACTGGATGATAAAATGAGTATATATATATATATATATATATATATATATATATATATATATATATATATATATATATATATATATATATATATACGTATATATCACAGAGTATAGAGGTGGCTTTCTGTATTCTGGTGCTTTCTGCATTGGGAAGGATGAATGGCACCAATGACTTCTGTGCTCTGATAAGATATTTTCAGTACTATGGCAACAAGAATGTGGAGAACAATAGAAAACAGACAGTGTTCTTCCATCATTGGGGTCTGTGAGGTCAACTCCACTGTACGTTCTGTTGTCGTCTTACATAATACTTTTTTATTACAGTGAAGGAATGATGTCCGGTACTGACAAAAGCTTCACTGGTAGGGAGATGTAGATATCACATATTTGACTGGTACTTTTCGCAGATACATTTTTGTAGCACAAAATTCCAATTTTTGTAAGACTGTGACCATGTAAATATCTAGAAACATAATAATCATATTTTTATATACTTATTCTCTTCTGCATTAGATTAGGACCCCAACTGCCAAGTTGTCTTATGCACTTATGCACAAATGTTGATACCTCAACGCTGTCATTTAGTGCCAAATAATCAATACATATAATTCTTATATATTATTGTTAAAGTGCCAAATAGTTCCGTACAATTACTACAAAATATTGCCAATCGGTGCCCATATAATACTACCATACATGTCTAAATATTTAAAATGTTAAAGGGGTTGTCAAGGCTTGGGGCTCAAGTCTGCAATCACTCTATGTGACCTCAGACTTGTGAATCCTCACATTGTGCAGTGTCAGGATTCTCCCGTGCATCGGCATTGAGCTGTCAAGTGACTGCAAGTATCCAATTTGCACATTACTGGACACATTCCGACTAGACGTGTCCGGCCTGGCTCAATAGAAGTGCACGTCTAGGCGTCATGTGACTGCATATTTGCAAGTCGCCGGCATCGGAGAATCCTGACAGCGCGTACACTTAACACTGTCAGTAGTCACATAGAGGACTGCCGACTTAAACAAAAAGCATGGACAACCTTTTTAATGTCTGATCATATAGAGACGTGAGGGAGATAATAGTAAAGTCCCTGGTGATCAAGAGGAGTGAAGGGGATAGTAACAAGGTCCCAGGTGATGGAAAGCAGTGAAGAAGGAAGTGGTAAATTTCCTGCAGCTGTAAAGGAGCTAAGAGTATAATAGTAAAGTCCCTGTTGGTACAGAACAGTGAATGGTATAATGGTAAATCCCTGGGGATCTAGAGCTGTGAATAGGAAAATGCTAAAGTCCCTCTAGATGTACAATAATGATAAAGCCCCTTGTGATTTACAATAGTAAAAAGGATAATAGACAAGTCCCTGATGAAGAAGTGAAGGGAATGATAGTGCAGTCCCTGATGATCTGTAGAAGTGAAGGGGATAATAGTACAGTTCCTGATAATCCATAGAAGTGAAGGAGATAATAGTACAGTCCCTGATGATCAATAGAAGTGAAGGTGATAATAGTACAGTCCCTGATGATCTATAGAGGTGAAGGGGATAATAGTACAGTCCCTGATGATCTATAGAGGTGAAGGGGATAATAGTACAGTCCTTGGTGATCTGTAGAAGTGAAGGGGATAATAGTACAGTTCCTGATAATCCATAGAAGTGAAGGGGATAATAGTACAGTCCTTGGTGATCTATAGAAGTGAAGGGGATAATAGTACAGTCCCTGATGATCTATAGAAGTGAAGGGGATAATAGTACAGTCCCTGATGATCTATATAAGTGAAGGGGATAATAGTACAGTCCCTGGTGATCAATAGAAGTGAAGGGGATAATAGTACAGTCCCTGATGATCTATAGAAGTGAAGGGGATAATAGTACAGTCCCTGATGATCTATAGAAGTGAAGGGGATAATAGTACAGTCCCTGATGATCTATAGAAGTGAAGGGGATAATAGTACAGTCCCTGATGATCTATAGAAGTGAAGGGGATAATAGTACAGTCCTTGGTGATCTATAGAAGTGAAGGGGATAATAGTACAGTCCCTGATGATCTATAGAAGTGAAGGGGATAATAGTACAGTCCCTGATGATCTATAGAAGTGAAGGGGATAATAGTACAGTCCCTGATGATCTGTAGAAGTGAAGGGGATAATAGTACAGTTCCTGATAATCCATAGAAGTGAAGGAGATAATAGTACAGTCCCTGATGATCAATAGAAGTGAAGGTGATAATAGTACAGTCCTTGATGATCTATAGAAGTGAAGGGGATAATAGTACAGTCCCTGATGATCAATAGAAGTGAAGGTGATAATAGTACAGTCCTTGATGATCTATAGAAGTGAAGGGAATGATAGTGCAGTCCCTGATGATCTGTAGAAGTGAAGGGGATAATAGTACAGTTCCTGATAATCCATAGAAGTGAAGGAGATAATAGTACAGTCCCTGATGATCAATAGAAGTGAAGGTGATAATAGTACAGTCCCTGATGATCTATAGAGGTGAAGGGGATAATAGTACAGTCCTTGGTGATCTGTAGAAGTGAAGGGGATAATAGTACAGTTCCTGATAATCCATAGAAGTGAAGGGGATAATAGTACAGTCCTTGGTGATCTATAGAAGTGAAGGGGATAATAGTACAGTCCCTGATGATCTATATAAGTGAAGGGGATAATAGTACAGTCCCTGGTGATCAATAGAAGTGAAGGGGATAATAGTACAGTCCCTGATGATCTATAGAAGTGAAGGGGATAATAGTACAGTCCCTGATGATCTATAGAAGTGAAGGGGATAATAGTACAGTCCCTGGTGATCAATAGAAGTGAAGGGGATAATAGTACAGTCCCTGATGATCTATAGAAGTGAAGGGGATAATAGTACAGTCCTTGGTGATCTATAGAAGTGAAGGGGATAATAGTACAGTCCCTGATGATCTGTAGAAGTGAAGGGGATAATAGTACAGTCCCTGATGATCTATAGAAGTGAAGGGGATAATAGTACAGTCCCTGATGATCTATAGAAGTGAAGGGGATAATAGTACAGTCCCTGATGATCTATATAAGTGAAGGGGATAATAGTACAGTCCCTGGTGATCAATAGAAGTGAAGGGGATAATAGTACAGTCCCTGATGATCTATAGAAGTGAAGGGGATAATAGTACAGTCCCTGATGATCTATAGAAGTGAAGGGGATAATAGTACAGTCCCTGATGATCTATAGAAGTGAAGGGGATAATAGTACAGTCCCTGATGATCTATAGAAGTGAAGGGGATAATAGTACAGTCCCTGATGATCTATAGAAGTGAAGGGGATAATAGTACAGTCCTTGGTGATCAATAGAAGTGAAGGGAATAATAGTACAGTCCCTGATAATCTATAGAAGTGAAGGTGATAATAGTACAGTCCCTGCTGATCAATAGAAGTGAAGGGGATAATAGCACAGTCCCTGATAATCTATAGAAGTGAAGGTGATAATAGTACAGTCCCTGCTGATCAATAGAAGTGAAGGGGATAATAGCACAGTCCCTGGTGATACGGTGGGGCAAAAAAGTATTTAGTCAGTCAGCAATAGTGCAAGTTCCACCACTTAAAAAGATGAGAGGCGTCTGTAATTTACATCAAAGGTAGACCTCAACTATGGGAGACAAACTGAGAAAAAAAAATCCAGAAAATCACATTGTCTGTTTATTTATCATTTTATTTGCATATTCTGGTGGAAAATAAGTATTTGGTCAGAAACAAACAATCAAGATTTCTGGCTCTCACAGATCTGTAACTTCTTCTTTAAGAGTCTCATCTTTCCTCCACTCATTACCTGTAGTAATGGCACCTGTTTAAACTTGTTATCAGTATAAAAAGACACCTGTGCACACCCTCAAACAGTCTGACTCCAAACTCCACTATGGTGAAGACCAAAGAGCTGTCAAAGGACACCAGAAACAAAATTGTAGCCCTGCACCAGGCTGGGAAGACTGAATCTGCAATAGCCAACCAGCTTGGAGTGAAGAAATCAACAGTGGGAGCAATAATTAGAAAATGGAAGACATTCAAGACCACTGATAATCTCCCTCGATCTGGGGCTCCACGCAAAATCCCACCCCGTGGGGTCAGAATGATCACAAGAACGGTGAGCAAAAATCGCAGAACCATGCGGGGGGACCTAGTGAATGAACTGCAGAGAGCTGGGACCAATGTAACAAGGCCTACCATAAGTAACACACTACGCCACCATGGACTCAGATCCTGCAGTGCCAGACGTGTCCCACTGCTTAAGTCAGTACATGTCCGGGCCCGTCTGAAGTTTGCTAGAGAGCATTTGGATGATCCAGAGGAGTTTTGGGAGAATGTCCTATGGTCTGATGAAACCAAACTGGAACTGTTTGGTAGAAACACAACTTGTCGTGTTTGGAGGAAAAAGAATACTGAGTTGCATCCATCAAACACCATACCTACTGTAAAGCATGGTGGTGGAAACATCATGCTTTGGGGCTGTTTCTCTGCAAAGGGGCCAGGACGACTGATCCGGGTACATGAAAGAATGAATGGGGCCATGTATCGTGAGATTTTGAGTGCAAACCTCCTTCCATCAGCAAGGGCATTGAAGATGAAACGTGGCTGGGTCTTTCAACATGACAATGATCCAAAGCACACCGCCAGGGCAACGAAGGAGTGGCTTCGTAAGAAGCATTTCAAGGTCCTGGAGTGGCCTAGCCAGTCTCCAGATCTCAACCCTATAGAAAACCTTTGGAGGGAGTTGAAAGTCCGTGTTGCCAAGCGAAAAGCCAAAAACATCACTGCTCTAGAGGAGATCTGCATGGAGGCATGGGACAACATACCAACAACAGTGTGTGGCAACCTTGTGAAGACTTACAGAAAACGTTTGACCTCTGTCATTGCCAACAAAAGATATATTACAAAGTATTGAGATGAAATTTTGTTTCTGACCAAATACTTATTTTCCACCATAATATGCAAATAAAATGATAAAAAAACAGACAATGTGATTTTCTGGATTTTTTTTTCTCAGTTTGTCTCCCATAGTTGAGGTCTACCTATGATGTAAATTACAGACGCCTCTCATCTTTTTAAGTGGTGGAACTTGCACTATTGCTGACTGACTAAATACTTTTTTGCCCCACTGTATATTGAAGTGAAGGTGATAATAGAACAGTCCCTGATGATCTATTGAAGTGAAAGTGATAATAGTACAGTCCCTGGTGATATATTGAAGTGAAGGTCATAATAGTACAGTCCCTGGTGATCTATTGAAGTGAAGGGGATAATTGTACAGTCCCTGGTGATCTATTGAAGTGAAAGTGATAATAGTACAGTCCCTGGTGATATACTGAAGTGAAAGTGATAATAGTACAGTCCCTGGTGATCAATAGAAGTGAAGGTGATAATAGCACAGTCATTTTTGGTCTATTGAAGTGCAGGTGATAATAGTACAGTCCCTGGTGATATATTGAAGTGAAGGTGATAATAGAACAGTCCCTGGTGATCTATTGAAGTGAAGGGGATAATTGTACAGTCCCTGGTGATCTATTGAAGTGAAAGTGATAATAGTACAGTCCCTGGTGATATACTGAAGTGAAAGTGATAATAGTACAGTCCCTGGTGATCTATAGAAGTGAAGGGGATAATAGTACAGTCCCTGGTGATCTATTGAAGTGAAGGTGATAACAGTACAGTCCCTGGTGATCTATAGAAGTGAAGGTGATAACAGTACAGTCCCTGGTGATCTATAGAAGTGAAGGTGATAACAGTACAGTCCCTGGTGATCTATAGAAGTGAAGGGGATAATAGTACAGTCCCTGGTGATATATTGAAGTCAAGGTGATAATAGTACAGGCTTGGTGGTCTATTGAAGTGAAGGTGATAATAGGACAGTCCCTGGTGATATACTGAAGTGAAGGTGATAATAGGACAGTCCCTGGTGATATACTGAAGTGAAGGTGATAATAGTACAGTCCCTGGGGATATATTGAAGTGAAGGTGATAATAGAACAGTCCCTGGTGATCTATTGAAGTGAAGGGGATAATAGTACAGTCCCTGGTGATCTATAGAAGTGAAGGGGATAATAGTACAGTCCCTGGTGATCTATTGAAGTGAAGGTGATAACAGTACAGTCCCTGGTGATCTATAGAAGTGAAGGGGATAATAGTACAGTCCCTGGTGATATATTGAAGTCAAGGTGATAATAGTACAGGCTTGGTGGTCTATTGAAGTGAAGGTGATAATAGGACAGTCCCTGGTGATATACTGAAGTGAAGGTGATAATAGTACAGTCCTTGGTGATATATTGAAGTGAAGGTGATAATAGGACAGTCCCTGGTGATATACTGAAGTGAAGGTGATAATAGTACAGTCCTTGGTGATATATTGAAGTGAAGGTGATAATAGGACAGTCCCTGGTGATATACTGAAGTGAAGGTGATAATAGTACAGTCCTTGGTGATATATTGAAGTGAAGGTGATAATAGTACAGTCCCTGGTGATATATTGAAGTGAAGGTGATAATAGTACAGTCCCTGGTGATATACTGAAGTGAAGGTGATAATAGTACAGTCCTTGGTGGTCTATTGAAGTGAAGGTGATAATAGTACAGTCCCTGGTGATCTATTGAAGTGAAGGTGACAATTGTACAGTCCTTGGTGGTCTATTGAAGTGAAGGTGATAATAGTACAGTCCCTGGTGATATATTGAAGTGAAGGTGATAATAGTACAGTCCCTGGTGATATATTGAAGTGAAGGTGATAATAGTACAGTCCCTGGTGATCTATTGAAGTGAAGGTGATAATAGTACAGTCCCTGGTGATCTATTGAAGTGAAGGTGATAATAGTACAGTCCCTGATGATCTATAGAGGTGAAGGTGACAATTGTACAGTCCTTGGTGATCTTCAGCTATGAAGACTATAACACTAAAGTACCCGGGAGTGTACAGCAATAAAGGGACTAATGGTAAAGTCCCTGGTGATCTCATTCAGTGAAGAAGATAATGGAGAAGTCCCTGGAAGGGTAGAGCAGTTAAGAAGATACAGTAAAGTTCCTGTGGATGTAGAACAGTGAAACAATTAATGATAAAGTCCCTGGTGATGTAGAACACTGACGAGAATAGTGGTAAAGTCCCTGTTGCTCTAGATCAGTGAAGTTGATGGCAGTAATGGTCCCTGTTGAGCTATTGAAGAGGACAATGGTAAACTTGTTGGGAATGTAGAGCAGTGAGTTGAATAATGGTAAAGTCCTTGGTAATGTAGAGTATTGATGAGGATAATGGTAAATTCCCTAGTTGGGTAGAGAAGATGATAATGGTGAAGTCTCCGAGGGTGTAGTGCAGTGAAGATAACTATGGTAATGTCCCTGGGATTTGAGAAGTATAATGGCAAAATCCCTACCTACTAATCTAGAAAACTGATCGGCACAATGGTAACATTCCTGGTGATTTAGAAAAATGAAGATGATAACAAGAAAAAAGGCAGCCATATTTACCAGCACCAGCATAATACTAATGCAATACAGGATGCAGCAGCCTCCATGATAAAGGGTGAAGGTGGCACAGGTGCAAAATACTGAGGAACAACCACTCACACACCAACCATTCATGCAGAGGGTGATTGGCTAGTGTTATTAATGTACTCAGATAAGGCTTGCATAGGGGGCCAGTCAAAATATAACTTAGCAGCTGCCCCCTCCATGAAGGGTTGGCGTGTGAGTGGTCGTACATCAGTATTTTGCATCTGTGCTGCCTCCGGGGTCGTTATTCTAATCTGGTATTAGTAAATACGGATGATCATTTTTATGTGATTTTTTTTTTTTGTATTTTATGCCCTATTCAGTAAGTTGCTGATAATAATAAAGTCCCTAGTGAGCTGGAGGAGAGAAGAGGATAATAGTAAAGCCACTGGTGGTGTAGAGCAGTGAATGGTATAACGATAAAGTCCCTGGTGATGTAGAGCAGTGTGAAGTATCATGGTAAACTAGTGTTTGCAAGAAAAATGTGGAGCACTCACCGGATTGCTGTTAACCAGAGTCCTTTATTATGCCATCCAAGGCTTGAACAAGGAGACCGAGGGTGTGGGCAGGTGTGTAGAGGAATGCGGGGAACACAGACAGCCGTTTCGCGTGCATGACGCTTCAACGGGTCCCACACCCCCGTTCTCCTTGTTCAAGCCTTGGATGGCATAATAAAGGACTCTGGTTAACAGCAATCCGGTGAGTGCTGCACATTTGTCTTGCAAACACTAGCATACGTATTTGTTTTTTTCACGTGAGCACCGTATACCGGCTGAAAGAAACCGACTTGCATCAGTTCTAAGGATCGTTTGTGGACCCACTTTCAGGGTGAGACCTTTGTGCCGTTCACTTGTGGACTTCTTTTGCTGTAGTATCATGGTAAAGTTGAAGCGCCCGCTAGGGCCTAGGTGATACTCGGTACCGGGTTCGGTAGTCATAAAAGGGGTAGTGACGGTGGCAGTGACCCGGTCCGAGGCCCTGGGCGTCCAAGTTAAAGGGAAGGTCTTTAAAGGGGTTGTTTTGAATAAAGAATGTTTGTGACGCCACCTGTGGTATTCGGTCAGGGATGACCGACGCTGCTTAAAGGGGACCCCTGGGGATGGTGTTATCGCAGCAGGGATGGTGTGGCTTCCCACAGGTGAAGCTTAGTCCCCAGGGCTCCCGATGTAGTGGCAAAGATGATAGATGGTGTGATGCCAGAAAGAATGAGAGGACACAAGGTTGCAGTCTCTTTACCTTTTACTGGTGGTATTCAGCCACAGTCCAGGGTACGGATCACAAGTGCTGGCATTTCTGAATCCCCCTAGCCAGGTGGGGTTGGAAGCCTTCCTTACAGCGCTGTGTTATAGTCGCTTGCTGCCTGAGGCTTCACACAAGGTCCTCTCTCTCTCTCTGTCCTATATGTAGGACAATACCCACATGGCAGGCAACTCAAGCCTTTTTACAGGTGTCTCTATGATGACACCGGGCTCTATGTGCTGCTGTGCTTTCGGGTGAAATGGTGGCCAGGAGACTTAAAATCTCCTGCCCGCCAGTTTCTGCTGTTGGGCATACAGTTACCCCCACAACCTCGGTCTTCCGGCCACCGGTTTCTTGCGCTGATTCTGGAGTGAGCTCTCTCTCGCAGCTCCACTCCCAGTATCTTTCCTCTCCTTCGCTTCTTCTCCCCTCACAGTCTGATCTGTCTCTCTTTTGGCTCTTTCCAGGACCTGCAGAACCTCATGTCTGCATGGCCCCAGCTTTTCTCAAGACTGTTTGTCAGGAACTGCAGAACCTCGTGTCTGCACGGCTCCAGTTCTTCTCTCGTCTGACTACCTAACTCCTCCTCCAGCCAGAATATATATAGGGAAGCCACCCACAAACTGGATCAGACCTCCCACTTCTGGCCTGGAGTCAGAACAGTGTTGTATGTATGTATTACCTGTTAAAGGGATCTTTCCTCGCTTCCAGGCATGGCATCACCCTCCCAGTGAGGTAGGCAATACAACTGCGACAACCGAACTCCTGGGGTGTCACAAAGTCATTGGTATCTATGGTGCCTTCAAAAAGTATTCATAATCAGCAAACTTTTCAACATTTTTTCACGCCACATCCCCAAAACTAAATGTATTTCATTGGGATTTTATGTGATATACCAACACTGGCAAGTATTTGTTGAGTATACAGGACGTTATACATGGCTTTCTAATAATTTTGAAAATATAAATCTAAAAATTGTGAAGTGCATCAGGCTCATGTAGTCTGATACCCCTAAATAAAATCCTGAGTGACCAAGTGCCTTTAGAAGTCACACAATTAGTAAATTGAGTCCACCTGTGTGAAATTTCTTCTCAGCATAACTACAGCTGTTCTAAGAGGTTTGAATATTAGGATCAAACAGAACCATGAAAAGCAAGGAACACACCACCCAGGTCAGTGATAAAGTTGTGGAGAAAAGTAAAGCACAGTTAGGTTATAAAAAAATAGCTCAAGCTCTGGACATCTCTCGGAGTACTGGTCAATTCAATGTGCAAAAATGGATGGAGTATGGCACAACTGCAAATCTACCAAGAAGTGGCTGTCCACATCAAGAAGGGTACAAATTACAGAATCAGTCAAGAGGACCATGGTCACTCTGGAGGAGCTGCAGAGTTCTACAGCTCAGGTGAGAGATTGTTCACAGGACAATTACAGGTGCTTCTCACAAAATTAGAATATTATCAAAAAGTTCATTTATTTCAGCTCTTCGATACAAAAAGTGAAACACATGTATTATGTGCAGTCATTACAAACAAGGTGAATTATTTCAAGTGTTTATTTCTGTTAATATTGATGATTATGGCTTACAGCCAATGAAAACCCCAAAGTCATTATCTCAGTAAATTAGAATAATTAACAAAACCACTTGCAAAGGCTTCCTAAGCTTTTAAAAAGGTCCCTTAGTCTGTTTCAGTAGGCTCCACAATCATGGGGAAGACTGCTGACTTGACAGATGTCCAGAAGGCAGTCATTGACTTACTCCACAAGGAGGGTAAGCCACAAAAGGTCATTGCTAAAGAAGCCGGCTGTTCACAGTGTGCTGTATCCAAGCATAATATTGGAAAGTTCAGTGGAAGGAAAAAGTGTGGTAGAAAAAGGTGCACAAGCAAATGGGATAACCGCAGCCTTGAAAGGATTGTTAAGAAAAGGCCATTCAACAATTTGGGGGAGATTCACAAGGAGTGGACTGCTGCTGGAGCCATTGCTTCAAGAGCCACCACATACAGATGTATCCAAGACATGGTCTGCAAGTGTCACATTCCTTGTGTTAAGCCACTCATGACCGATAGACAACCCCAGAAGCGTCTTACCTGGGCCAAGGAGAAAAAGAATTGGCCTGTTGCTCAGTGGTTCAAGGTGCATTTCATTTGGAAATCAAGGTCCCAGAGTCTGGAGGAAGAGTGGAGAGGCCACAATCCAAGCTGCTTGAGGTCTAGTGTGAAGTTTCCACAATCAGTGATGGTTTGGGGAGCCATGTCATCTGCTGGTGGAGGTTCACTGTGTTTTATCAAGACCAAAGTCAGCGCAGCCATCTACCAGGAAATTTTAGAGCACTTAATGCTTCCCTCTGCCAGCAAGCTTTTTGGAGATGGAAATTTCATTCTCCAGCAGGACTTGGCACCTGTCCTAACTGCCAAAAGTACCAATACCTGGTTTAAAAACAACAGTAGCACTGTGCTTGATTCGCCAGCAAACTTGCCTGACCTTAACCTCATAGAGAATCTATGGGGTATTGTCAAGAGGAAGATGAGAGACACCAGACCCAACAATGCAGAAGAGCTGAAGGCTGCTATCAAAGCAACCTGGGCTTCCATAACCCCTCAACAGTGCCACAGGCTGATCGCCTCCATGCTACGCCGCATTGATGCAGTAATTGATGCAAAAGGAGCCCCAACCAAGTATTGAGTGCATTTACTCAACATACATTTCAGTAGACCAACATTTCAGATTTTAAAATCATTTTTTAAGCTGGTGTTATAAAGGAATCTAATTTACTGAGATAATGACTTTTGGGTTTCCATTGGCTGTAAGCCATAATCATCAACATTAACAGAAATAAACACTTGAAATAGATCACTCTGTTTGTAATGACTGTATAATATATGAGTCTCACTTTTTTTTACTAAAGAACTGAAATAAATGTTTGATGATATTGTAATTTTGTGAGAAGCACCTGTATTAGTCGTATACTCCACATATGTGGCATTTATTGAAGAGTGATAAGACGAAAGCCATTTTTTAAAACAAGTCATAAGATGTCCCATTTGCAATTTGTAAAAAAAATGTATGGGACACAGCGAACATGTGGAAGAAGGCGCTCTAGTCAGATGAAATCAAAGGAGAACTTTTGGGCTGAATAGAAAATGCTATGTGTGGCGGAAAATTTACACTTCATATCACCCTGAAAACAACATCCCCACTGTCACACATAGTGGTGGCAGGATTATAGGGAGGCTTTTCTTCAGTAGGGACAGTGAAGCTGTTCGGGGTTGATGGGAAGATGAATGATGCTAAATACAGGGCAATTTAGAAGCAGCAAAATACTTAAGACTGTGTCATAGGTTCACCTTTCAGCAGGACAACGACCCTAAACATACATGGATGGTTTAGATCAAAGCATATTCATGCGTGTAAACAGCTCAATAACAGTGCTCACCAAAATCCCATTGAGAATCTGTGGCAAGACTTGAAAACTGCAGTTCACAGATGCCTCCATCCAATCTCACTGAGCGAGAGCAAGTGTGCAAAGGAGAAGAATAACTACTATAATACTGCCCCTATGTACAAGAATATAACTACTACTAGATGGTAGCATGATTCTAACGCATCGGGTATTCTAGAATATGTATGTAGTTTATTTATGAAGATTTTAGAATAATACATTGAATACACAGGATTCGGACTGCGCCTGTCGCTGATTGTTCGCGGCCGGTTACGCTGTATATTGCACAGCCACGTAGTATATAACAGCCCACGTAGTAAATAGCACAGCCCACGGAGTATATAGCACAGCCCACATAGTATGTTGCACAGCCCACGTAGTATATTGCACAGCCCACGCAGTATATAGCACAGCCCATGTAGTATATTGCACAGCCTAAGCAGTATATTGCACAGCCCACGTAGTATATAGCACAGCCCACGGAGTGTATAACAGCCCACATAGCATATAACACAGCCACGTAGTATATAACAGCCTACACACGCAGTATATAACACAGGCCACGTAGTGTATAACAAAGGCCACGTAGTGTATAACACAGGCCACGTAGTATATTGCACAGCCCACATAGTATATTGCACAGCCCACGTAGTATATTGCACAGGCCACGTAGTACATTGTACAGCCCACGTAGTACATTGCACAGCCCACGTGGTATATCGCACAGCCCACGTAGTATATAGCACAGCCTGATTCTAACGCATCGGGTATTCTAGAATATGTATGTAGTTTATTTATGAAGATTTTAGAATAATACAATGAATACACAGGATTCGGCCGTCCACAACCAATTAGCAAAGCGTGGTTCACATAGTATATAGGACAGCCCACGGAGTGTATAACAGCCCACATAGCATATAACACAGCCACGTAGTTTATAACAGCCCACATAGCATATAACACAGCTCACGAAGTAGATAACAGCCCACGCACGCAGTGTATAACACAGCCCACGTAGTGTATAACACAAATCCACGTACTGTATAACAAAGCCCACATAGTATATAACACAGGCCACGTAGTGTATAACACAGGCCATGTAGTGTGTAACACAGGCCACGTAGTGTATAGCACAAGCCACGTAGTGTATAACAGAGGCCACGTAGTGTATAACACAGCCCACGTAGTATATTGCACAGCCCACGTAGTATATAGCACAGCCCACGCAGTATATTGCCCAGCTCACGTAGTACATTGCACAGCCCACGTAGTACATTGCACAGCCCACGTAGTATATTGCACAGCCCATGTAGTATATTGCACAGCCCATGTAGTATATTGCACACCCCACGTAGTACATTGCACAGCCCCCTGAGGAAGGAGCGCTAAGCTCCGAAACGTACGTCGGTGTTGTGATTTTGCTTTTTGCTCCCTCTAGTGGTCATTAGTGATTTGACTCTGGAGCTTCTGTCTTTTCCTATATCCTCACCTGGGCCGTTAGTTCAGGGGCGTTGCTATATAAGCTCCCTGGACCTTCAGTTCAATGCCTGGCATCGTTGAAATCAGAGCTAATCTGTTGTGCTTTTGTCCTATGATCCTGGTTCCTGTATTTCAAGCTAAGTCTACTTCCTTGCTTTTTGCTTTTGTTTTGTTTGGTATTTTTGTCCAGCTTGTTCCAATCTGTATCCTGACCTTTGCTGGAAGCTCTAGGGGGCTGGTGTTCTCCCCCCGGACCGTTAGACGGTTCGGGGGTTCTTGAATCTCCAGCGTGGATTTTTATAGGGTTTTTGTTGACCAGATAAGTTATCTTGCTATATTCTGCTATTAGTAAGCTGGCCTCTCTTTGCTGAACCTGGTTCATTTCTGTGTTTGTCATTTCCTCTTACCTCACCGTTATTATTTGTGGGGGGCTTGTATCTTGCTTTGGGGTCCCTTTCTCTGGAGGCAAGAGAGGTCTTTGTTTTCTTCTCCTAGGGGTAGTTAGATTCTCCGGCTGGCGCGAGTCATCTAGCGATCACCGTAGGCATGATCCCCGGCTACTTCTAGTGTTGGCGTTAGGAGTAGCTATTTGGTCAACCCAGTTACCACAGCCCTATGAGCTGGATTTTTGAATCTCGCAGACTTACACGTTCCTCTGAGACCCTGTCCACTGGGGTCATAACAGTATGCCAGGCCAGTATTAAATGTTTAATGCATTGCAGAAGTGGGATTATAAGAAAGAAAATTTTGAGTTTTTTTTTTCCCTCTCTCATTTTTTTTTTTTTTTCCTTTTCCCCTTTACCTCAGAGTGGCTTAAGCTTGCTGCAGACATGAATGTCCAGACCTTGATTACAAGTGTGGACCAGCTTGCCGCTCGTGTGCAGGGTATACAAAATTATGTTACCAGAAATCCTAGGTCTGAACCCAAGATTCCGATTCCTGAACTGTTTTCAGGAGACCGATTTAAGTTTAGGAATTTCAGGAATAATTGTAAATTGTTTTTGTCCCTGAAACCTTGTTCGTCTGGAGACTCTGCTCAACAAGTAAAAATTGTTATTTCATTCTTACGGGGTGACCCTCAAGATTGGGCTTTTTCGTTGGCGCCAGGAGATCCGGCATTGGCTGATATTGATGCGTTTTTTCTGGCGCTCGGTTTACTTTATGAGGAACCCAATCTTGAGATTCAGGCAGAGAAAGCCTTGCTGGCTATGTCTCAGGGCCAGGACGAGGCTGAGGTGTATTGCCAAAAATTTCGGAAATGGTCCGTGCTGACACATTGGAACGAGTGTGCACTGGCCGCTAATTTTAGAAATGGCCTTTCTGAGGCCATTAAGAATGTTATGGTGGGTTTTCCCATTCCCACAGGTCTGAATGATACCATGTCCCTGGCTATTCAAATTGACCGGCGGTTGCGGGAGCGCAAAACCGCAAATTCCCTCATGTTGTTGTCTGAACAGACACCTGATGTGATGCAATGTGATAGAAAAACCGCAAATTCCCTCATGGTGTTGTCTGAACGGACACCTGATTTGATGCAATGTGATAGAATCCTGACTAGAAATGAGAGGAAAATTCATAGACGCCGGAATGGCTTGTGCTACTACTGTGGTGATTCTACACATGTTATCTCAGCATGCTCTAAACGTATATCTAAGGTTGTTAGTCCTGTCACCGTTGGTAATTTGCATCCTAAGTTTATTCTGTCTGTAACTTTGATTTGCTCACTGTCATCTTATCCTGTCATGGCGTTTGTAGATTCAGGTGCTGCCCTGAGTCTTATGGATCTCTCATTTGCTAAGCGCTGTGGTTTTATTCTTGAACCATTAGAAAATCCTATCCCTCTTAGGGGTATTGATGCTACGCCATTAGCAGAAAATAAACCGCAGTATTGGACACAGGTTACCATGTGCATGACTCCTGAACACCGCGAGGTGATACGTTTTCTCGTTCTACATAAAATGCATGATTTGGTTGTTTTGGGGCTGCCATGGTTACAGACCCATAATCCAGTCCTTGACTGGAAGGCTATGTCAGTGTCTAGTTGGGGCTGTCGTGGTATTCATGAGGATTCCCTGCCTGTGTCTATTGCTTCTTCTACGCCTTCGGAAGTTCCGGAGTATTTGTCTGATTATCAGGATGTCTTTAGCGAGTCCAGGTCCAGTGCATTGCCTCCTCATAGGGAATGTGACTGTGCAATAGATTTGATTCCAGGCAGTAAATTTCCTAAGGGAAGACTGTTTAATCTGTCGATACCTGAACATACCGCTATGCGTTCATATATCAAGGAGTCTCTGGAGAAAGGACACATCCGTCCGTCTTCTTCCCCTCTTGGTGCGGGATTCTTTTTTGTGGCTAAAAAGGACGGATCTTTGAGGCCTTGTATTGACTATCGGCTTTTAAATAAGATCACTGTCAAATTTCAGTATCCTTTGCCGCTGTTGTCTGACTTGTTTGCCCGGATTAAAGGTGCCAAGTGGTTTACCAAGATAGACCTTCGTGGTGCGTACAACCTTGTGCGCATTAAGCAAGGGGATGAATGGAAAACCGCATTTAATACGCCCGAAGGTCATTTTGAGTACTTGGTGATGCCTTTTGGGCTCTCTAATGCCCCTTCAGTTTTTCAGTCCTTTATGCATGACATTTTCCGGAACTATCTGGATAAATTTTTGATCGTTTATCTGGATGATATTCTGGTTTTTTCTGATAATTGGGACTCGCATGTGGAGCAGGTCAGGATGGTCTTTAAAATTTTGCGTGAAAATTCTTTGTTTGTCAAGGGCTCAAAGTGTCTTTTTGGTGTACAGAAGGTTCCCTTTTTGGGGTTCATTTTTTCCCCTTCTGCTGTGGAGATGGACCCAGTCAAGGTCCGAGCTATTCTTGATTGGACTCAGCCCTCGTCAGTTAAGAGTCTTCAGAAGTTCTTGGGTTTCGCTAACTTCTACCGTCGTTTTATCGCTAACTTTTCTAGCATTGTGAAACCTTTGACGGATATGACCAAGAAGGGCTCCGATGTGGTTAATTGGGCTCCTGCTGCCGTGGAGGCTTTCCAGGAGTTGAAACGTCGGTTTACTTCGGCGCCTGTTTTGTGCCAGCCTGATGTCTCGCTTCCCTTTCAGGTTGAGGTGGATGCTTCAGAGATTGGAGCAGGGGCCGTTTTGTCGCAGAGAGGCCCTGGTTGCTCTGTTATGAGACCTTGCGCCTTTTTCTCTAGGAAGTTTTCGCCTGCGGAGCGAAATTATGATGTGGGCAATCGGGAGTTGTTGGCCATGAAATGGGCATTTGAGGAGTGGCGTCATTGGCTCGAGGGTGCTAAGCATCGTGTGGTGGTCTTGACTGATCACAAAAATCTGATGTATCTCGAGTCTGCTAAACGCCTGAATCCTAGACAGGCCCGCTGGTCATTGTTTTTCTCCCGTTTTGACTTTGTTGTCTCGTATTTACCAGGTTCAAAAAATGTGAAGGCCGATGCTCTTTCCAGGAGCTTTGTGCCTGATGCTCCTGGAGTCGCTGAACCTGTTGGTATTCTTAAGGATGGTATTATCTTGTCAGCTATTTCTCCAGATCTGCGACGTGTGTTGCAGAGATTTCAGGCTGATAGGCCTGATTCTTGTCCACCTGACAGACTGTTTGTGCCTGATAAGTGGACCAGCAGAGTCATTTCCGAGGTTCATTCCTCGGTGTTGGCAGGTCACCCAGGAATTTTTGGCACCAGAGATCTGGTGGCCAGATCCTTTTGGTGGCCTTCCTTGTCTAGGGATGTGCGGTCATTTGTACAGTCCTGTGGGACTTGTGCTCGAGCTAAGCCTTGCTGTTCTCGTGCCAGCGGGTTGCTCTTGCCCTTGCCTGTCCCTAAGAGACCTTGGACACATATCTCCATGGATTTCATTTCTGATCTTCCAGTGTCTCAAGGCATGTCTGTTATCTGGGTGATATGTGATCGCTTCTCCAAGATGGTCCATTTGGTTCCTTTGCCTAAGCTGCCTTCCTCTTCCGATCTGGTTCCTGTGTTTTTCCAGAACGTGGTTCGTTTGCACGGCATCCCTGAGAATATTGTGTCAGACAGAGGATCCCAGTTCGTTTCCAGATTCTGGCGATCCTTTTGTAGTAGGATGGGCATTGACTTGTCGTTTTCGTCTGCTTTCCATCCTCAGACTAATGGACAGACGGAGCGAACTAATCAGACTTTGGAGGCTTATTTGAGGTGTTTTGTCTCTGCTGATCAGGACGATTGGGTGACCTTCTTGCCGTTGGCTGAGTTTGCCCTTAATAATCGGGCTAGTTCCGCCACCTTGGTTTCGCCGTTTTTCTGCAACTCTGGTTTCCACCCTCGTTTTTCTTCCGGTCATGTGGAACCTTCTGACTGCCCTGGGGTGGATTCTGTGGTGGATAGGTTGCAGCGGATCTGGAATCTTGTGGTGGACAACTTGAAGTTGTCACAGGAGAGGGCTCAGCGCTTTGCCAACCGCCGCCGCGGTGTGGGTCCCCGACTACGTGTTGGGGATTTGGTGTGGCTTTCTTCCCGCTTTGTTCCTATGAAGGTTTCCTCTCCCAAATTTAAACCTCGTTTTATTGGTCCTTACAAGATATTGGAAATCCTTAATCCTGTATCCTTTCGCCTGGATCTTCCTGTGTCGTTTGCTATCCACAACGTGTTTCATAGGTCCTTGTTGCGGCGGTACGTTGTGCCTGTGGTTCCTTCTGCTGAGCCTCCTGCTCCGGTGTTGGTTGAGGGCGAGTTGGAGTACGTGGTGGAGAAGATCTTGGATTCTCGTCTCTCCAGGCGGAGGCTTCAGTACCTGGTCAAGTGGAAGGGCTATGGTCAGGAAGATAATTCCTGGGTGGTCGCCTCTGATGTTCATGCGGCCGATTTAGTTCGTGCCTTTCACGCCGCTCGTCCTGATCGCCCTGGTGGTCGTGGTGAGGGTTCGGTGACCCCTCACTAAGGGGGGGTGTCATGATCTCCATGGCCAGAGAACTAGCATAAGCCTCTATAGGAACAAGCTCTTGGAAGATGTAACTGTACTGACCATGAACTAAACCTACCGCATCATCTAGAAGTAGCCAGGTAGCATGTCCTACTTTTTATCCCTATATGCCCAGCGCCGGCCGGAGAACTAAATAATGCTAGCAGAG
The DNA here is from genome assembly GCF_051348905.1 of Ranitomeya variabilis. NCBI lineage: Eukaryota > Metazoa > Chordata > Amphibia > Anura > Dendrobatidae > Ranitomeya > Ranitomeya variabilis. The sequence continues at coordinate 49,435,930 of NC_135232.1, read as the reverse complement.
GGAAATATAAGACCTGACTCACCTCTAGAGAAATGCCCAAAAGGAGACAGAAGCCCCCCACATATATTGGCGGTGATATGAGATGAAACAACAAACGCAGCAGGAAAATAGTTTTAGCAAATTTGAGGTCCGCTTTCTAGATAGCAGAAGACAGAAAGCATACTTTCATGGTCAGTAGAAAACCCTAACAAAACACATCCAGAAATTACTTTAGGACTCTGGCATTAACTCATAATACCAGAGTGGCAATTCCTGATCAACAAGAGCTTTCCAGACACAGTAACGAAACTGCAGCTGTGAACTGGAACCAAAATACAAAAACAAAACATGGACGAATGTCCAACTTATCTAGTTGATGTCTGGGAGCAGGAACAAGCACAGAGAGGCTTCTGATAACATTGTTGACCGGCAAGCATCTAACAGAGAAGCCAGGTTATATAGCGACACCCAGATCTAATCAGAACAGGTGAACAGGGAAGATGATGTCACAAGTTCAATTCCACCAGTAGCCACCGGGGGAGCCCAGAATCCAAATTCACAACAGTACCCCCCCCTCAAGGAGGGGGCACCGAACCCTCACCAGAACCACCAGGGCGATCAGGATGGGCCCTGTCATGATCTCTGCAGGCAGAGATCATAGCAAGCCTATAGAGGGACAAGCTCTCGGAAGATGGAACTATACTGACCATGAACTAAGCCTGCCGCGCAACTAGAAATAGCCAGGTAGCATTTCCTATTTATCGCTAGATGCCCAGCTCTGGCCTAAGACCTAAATAGCTAGCAGAGGGAAATATAAGACCTGGCTCACCTCTAGAGAAATATTTCAAAAGAAGACAGTAGCCCCCCACATATAATAACGGTGAGTTCAGATGAAACAACAAACGCAGCAGGAAAATAGTCTTAGCAAATTTGAGGTCCGCTTACTAGATAGCAGAAGACAGATAGTATACTTTCATGGTCAGCAGAAAAACACTAACAAAACACCATCCAGAGATTACCTTAAACTCTGGCATTAACTCATAACGCCAGAGTAGCAATCCCTGATCAACGAGAGCTTTCCAGACACAGTAACAAAACTTCAGCTGTGAACTGGAACAAATAGGCAAAACAAAACAAGGACAAAAGTCCAACTTATCTAGTAGTAGTCTAGAAGCAGGAACAAGCACTGAGAGGCATCAGATAACATTGTTGACCGGCAAGAAACCACCAGAGAAATGAGCTTAAATAGCGACACCCACTACTGATGGAACCAGGTGAAACAGGAAAGAGGATGACAAGTCCAATTCCACAAGCGGCCACCGGGGGAGCCCAGAATCCAAATTCACAACAGTACCCCCCCCTCAAGGAGGGGGCACCGAACCCTCACCAGATCCACCAGGGCGACCAGGATGAGCCCTATGGAAGGCACGAACAAGATCAGAAGCATGAACATCAGATGCATTGACCCAAGAATTATCCTCCTGGCCGTAACCCTTCCAGTTAACCAGATACTGGAGTTTCCGTCTGGAAACACGAGAGTCCAAAATTTTCTCCACAACGTACTCCAACTCACCCTCAACCAACACCGGAGCAGGAGGCTCAACTGAAGGTACAACAGGTACCTCATACCTGCGCAATAACGACCGATGAAAAACGTTATGAATGGAAAAGGACGCAGGGAGGTCCAAACGGAAAGAAACAGGATTAAGAATCTCCAATATTCTATAAGGGCCGATGAACCGAGGTTTAAACTTAGGAGAAGAGACCCTCATAGGGACAAAACGAGAAGACAACCACACTAAATCTCCAACACAAAGCCGAGAACCAACACGACGATAACGGTTGGCAAAACGCTGAGTCTTCTCCTGGGACAACTTCAAATTGTCCATAACCTGCCCCCAGATGTGATGCAATCTCTCCACCACCGCATCCACTCCAGGACAATCCGAGGATTCCACCTGACCGGAGGAAAATCGAGGGTGAAACCCCGAATTACAGAAAAACGGGGACACCAAGGTGGAAGAACTGGCCTGATTATTGAGGGCGAACTCTGCCAATGGCAAAAAAGCAACCCAATCATCCTGGTCAGCAGAGACAAAACACCTCAGATATGTCTCAAGGGTCTGATTAGTCCGCTCGGTCTGGCCATTAGTCTGAGGGTGAAAAGCAGATGAAAAAGACAAATCTATGCCCATCCTAGCACAGAATGCCCGCCAAAATCTAGACACAAATTGGGTACCTCTGTCAGAAACAATATTCTCAGGAATACCGTGCAATCGGACAACATTCTGAAAAAACAGAGGAACCAACTCAGAAGAAGAAGGCAACTTGGGCAGAGGAACCAAATGGACCATTTTAGAGAAACGGTCACAGACCACCCAGATGACAGACATCTTCTGGGAAACAGGCAGATCTGAAATAAAATCCATCGAGATGTGTGTCCAAGGCCTCTTAGGAATAGGCAAGGGCAACAGCAGTCCGCTAGCCCGAGAACTACAAGACTTGGCCCGAGCACAAACGTCACATGACTGCACAAAGACTCGCACATCTCGTGACAGGGAAGGCCACCAGAAGGATCTTGCCACCAAATCCCTGGTACCAAAAATTCCGGGATGACCTGCCAATGCAGAAGAATGTACCTCAGAGATGACTCTGCTGGTCCAATCATCCGGAACAAACAGTCTATCAGGCGGACAACGATCCGGTCTATCCGCCTGAAACTCTTGCAAGGACCGCCGCAGATCAGGAGAAACGGCCGACAAAATTACTCCCTCCCTAAGGATACCTGTGGGTTCAGAATTACCAGGAGAGTCCGGGTCAAAACTCCTAGAAAGGGCATCTGCCTTAACATTCTTAGAACCCGGTAGGTATGACACCACAAAATTAAAGCGAGAAAAAAATAAAGACCAGCGCGCCTGTCTAGGATTCAGGCGTCTGGCAGTCTCAAGATAAATCAAATTTTTGTGGTCAGTCAATACCACCACCTGATGCCTAGCCCCCTCGAGCCAATGGCGCCACTCCTCAAACGCCCACTTCATGGCCAAAAGCTCCCGATTCCCAACATCATAATTCCGCTCTGCGGGCGAAAATTTGCGAGAAAAGAAGGCACAAGGCCTAATGACGGAGCAGTCGGAACCTTTCTGCGACAACACTGCCCCAGCTCCGATCTCCGAAGCGTCCACCTCAACCTGAAAAGGCAGATTCACATCAGGCTGACGCAACACAGGGGCAGAGGCAAAACGGCGCTTAAGCTCCTGAAAGGCCTCTACAGCATGAGGGGACCAATTAGCAACATCAGCGCCTTGTCTGGTCAAATCAGTCAGTGGTTTAACGACATCCGAAAAACCAGCAATAAATCGGCGGTAAAAGTTGGCAAAGCCCAAAAATCTCTGAAGACCCTTAAGAGAGGAGGGCTGAGTCCAGTCACAAATAGCTTGCACCTTGACGGGATCCATCTCAATGGAAGAGGGAGAAAAAATATACCCCAAAAAGGAAATTTTCTGGACCCCAAAAACGCACTTAGACCCCTTCACACATAAAGAATTAGACCGCAGAACCTGAAAAACTCTCCTGACCTGCTGGACATGAGAGTCCCAGTCATCAGAAAAAATCAGAATATCATCCAGATATATTATCATAAATTTATCCAGAAAATCGCGGAAGATATCATGCATAAAAGACTGGAAAACTGAAGGGGCATTAGAAAGACCAAAAGGCATGACCAAATACTCAAAGTGGCCCTCGGGCGTATTAAATGCGGTCTTCCACTCATCCCCCTGCCTGATCCGCACCAAATTATACGCCCCACGAAGATCAATTTTAGAGAACCACTTAGCACCCTCTATACGAGCAAACAAATCAGTAAGCAATGGCAATGGGTATTGATACTTAACAGTGATCTTATTCAGAAGCCGATAATCAATACATGGTCTCAAAGAGCCGTCTTTTTTTGAGACAAAGAAAAACCCAGCTCCCAAGGGAGAAGAAGATGGACGAATATGTCCCTTTTCCAAAGACTCCTTTATATATTCCCGCATAGCAGCATGTTCCGGCACAGACAAATTAAACAAACGACCCTTTGGATATTTACAACCCGGTATCAAATCTATGGCACAATCGCACTCACGGTGCGGAGGTAACGACCCAAGCTTGGGTTCGTCAAAGACGTCTTGATAATCAGAGAGGAACTCAGGGACTTCAGAGGGAATGGACGACGAAATAGAAACCAAAGGTACGTCCCCATGAATACCCTTACATCCCCAGCTCAACACAGACATTGCTCTCCAGTCCAAGACTGGGTTGTGAGACTGCAACCATGGCAATCCCAGTACCAAATCGTCATGTAAATTATACAGCACCAGGAAACGAATAATCTCCTGGTGATCCGGATTGATACGCATGGTTACTTGTGTCCAGTATTGTGGTTTATTATTAGCCAATGGGGTGGAGTCAATCCCCTTCAGAGGAATAAGAGTCTCCAAAGGCTCTAAATCAAAACCACAACGATTGGCAAAGGACCAATCCATAAGACTCAGAGCGGCGCCAGAGTCAACATAGGCGTCCGTGGCAATGGATGACAAAGAGCAAATCAGGGTTACAGACAAAATAAACTTAGACTGAATGGTGCCAATGGAAACAGACTTATCAAGCTTCTTTGTACGCTTAGAGCATGCTGATATAACATGAGTAGAATCCCCACAATAGAAACACAATCCATTCTTCCGTCTAAAATTCTGTCGCTCGCTCCTGGACAGAATTCTATCACACTGCATACTTTCTGGCGTCTTTTCCATAGACACCGCCAGATGGTGCACCGGTTTGCGCTCCCGCAGACGCCTATCAATCTGAATAGCCATTGTCATGGACTCATTCAGACCTGCAGGCAAAGGGAACCCCACCATAACATCCTTAATGGCATCAGAGAGACCTTCTCTGAAAGTTGCCGCCAAGGCGCACTCATTCCACTGAGTAAGCACAGACCATTTACGGAATTTTTGGCAGAAAACTTCAGCTTCGTCTTGCCCCTGAGATAGTGCCATCAAAGTTTTTTCTGCCTGAAGTTCCAAATGAGGTTCCTCATAAAGCAAGCCCAAGGCCAGAAAAAACGCATCCACATCGCGTAACGCAGGATCCCCTGCTGGCAATGAGAAGGCCCAATCTTGAGGGTCACCCCTGAGCAAGGAAATCACAATCCTAACCTGCTGAGCAGGGTCTCCAGCTGAACGAGACTTCAGGGACAAATAAAGCTTACAATTATTTCGGAAATTCTGGAAGCTAGCTCTATTCCCTGTGAAGAACTCCGGCAAAGGAATTCTCGGCTCAGATACCGGAGCATGTACCACAAAATCTTGTAAATTTTGTACTTTCGTGATGAGATTATTCAAACCCGCAGTTACACTCTGGAGATCCATTATTGTCAGGTGCACACAGAGCATACAGAGATTAGGAGGAGAGAGAGAAAAAAGACTGCAGCAAGGCAGACTGGAGGAAAAAAAAAAAAAAAAAAAATTCCAGCAGACTTCTTATAACTCTCCTTTCTAAACCTGGGTCTTTAACACTTTAGTGGCCGGTCAAACTGTCATGATCTCTGCAGGCAGAGATCATAGCAAGCCTATAGAGGGACAAGCTCTCGGAAGATGGAACTATACTGACCATGAACTAAGCCTGCCGCGCAACTAGAAATAGCCAGGTAGCATTTCCTATTTATCGCTAGATGCCCAGCTCTGGCCTAAGACCTAAATAGCTAGCAGAGGGAAATATAAGACCTGGCTCACCTCTAGAGAAATATTTCAAAAGAAGACAGTAGCCCCCCACATATAATAACGGTGAGTTCAGATGAAACAACAAACGCAGCAGGAAAATAGTCTTAGCAAATTTGAGGTCCGCTTACTAGATAGCAGAAGACAGATAGTATACTTTCATGGTCAGCAGAAAAACACTAACAAAACACCATCCAGAGATTACCTTAAACTCTGGCATTAACTCATAACGCCAGAGTAGCAATCCCTGATCAACGAGAGCTTTCCAGACACAGTAACAAAACTTCAGCTGTGAACTGGAACAAATAGGCAAAACAAAACAAGGACAAAAGTCCAACTTATCTAGTAGTAGTCTAGAAGCAGGAACAAGCACTGAGAGGCATCAGATAACATTGTTGACCGGCAAGAAACCACCAGAGAAATGAGCTTAAATAGCGACACCCACTACTGATGGAACCAGGTGAAACAGGAAAGAGGATGACAAGTCCAATTCCACAAGCGGCCACCGGGGGAGCCCAGAATCCAAATTCACAACAGGGCCCTATGAAAGGCACGAACCAGATCAGAGGCATGAACATCAGATGCAGTGACCCAAGAATTATCCTCCTGGCCGTATCCCTTCCACTTGACCAGATACTGGAGTCTCCGTCTGGAAACACGGGAGTCTAGGATTTTTTCCACAACGTACTCCAACTCACCCTCAACCAACACCGGAGCAGGAGGCTCAACGGAAGGCACAACCGGTGCCTCATACCTGCGCAATAACGACCGATGAAAAACGTTATGAATAGAAAAGGATGCAGGGAGGTCCAAACGGAAGGAAACAGGGTTAAGAATCTCCAATATTTTATACGGACCGATGAACCGAGGCTTAAACTTAGGAGATGAGACCCTCATAGGGACAAAACGAGAAGACAACCACACCAAATCTCCAACACAAAGCCGAGGACCAACACGACGGTGACGGTTGGCAAAAAGCTGAGTCTTCTCCTGGGACAACTTTAAATTGTCCATCACCTGCCCCCAGATATGATGCAATCTCTCCACCACCGCATCCACTCCAGGACAATCCGAGGATTCCATCTGACCGGAGGAAAATCGAGGATGGAACCCCGAATTACAGAAAAACGGGGAAACCAAGGTGGCAGAGCTGGCCCGATTATTGAGGGCGAACTCCGCCAATGGCAAAAAAGCAACCCAATCATCCTGGTCAGCAGACACAAAACACCTCAGATATGTCTCCAGGGTCTGATTAGTCCGCTCGGTCTGGCCATTAGTCTGAGGGTGAAAAGCAGACGAAAAAGACAAATCTATGCCCATCCTAGCACAAAATGCCCGCCAAAATCTAGACACAAATTGGGTTCCTCTGTCAGAAACGATATTCTCAGGAATACCATGCAAACGAACAACATTTTGAAAAAACAGGGGCACCAACTCGGAAGAAGAAGGCAATTTGGGCAGGGGAACCAAATGAACCATCTTAGAAAAACGGTCACACACCACCCAGATGACAGACATCTTCTGAGAAACAGGCAGATCTGAAATAAAATCCATCGAGATGTGTGTCCAAGGCCTCTTAGGAATAGGCAAGGGCAACAATAATCCACTAGCCCGAGAACAACAAGGCTTGGCCCGAGCACAAACGTCACAAGACTGCACAAAGCCTCGCACATCTCGTGACAGGGAAGGCCACCAGAAGGATCTTGCCACCAAATCCCTGGTACCAAAAATTCCAGGATGACCTGCCAACGCAGAAGAATGCACCTCAGAGATGACTTTACTGGTCCAATCATCAGGAACAAACAGCCTATCAGGCGGACAACGATCCGGTCTATCCGCCTGAAACTCCTGCAAGGCCCGCCGCAGGTCTGGAGAAACAGCTGACAAGATAACTCCCTCCTTAAGAATACCTGTGGGGTCAGAGTTGCCAGGTGAATCAGGCTCAAAACTCCTAGAAAGGGCATCCGCCTTAACATTCTTAGAACCTGGTAGGTACGATACCACAAAATTAAACCGAGAAAAAAATAATGACCAGCGCGCCTGTCTAGGATTCAGGCGCCTGGCGGTCTCAAGATAAATCAAATTTTTGTGGTCAGTCAATACCACCACCTGATGTCTGGCCCCCTCGAGCCAATGGCGCCACTCCTCAAACGCCCACTTCATGGCCAAAAGCTCCCGATTCCCAACATCATAATTCCGCTCAGCGGGCGAAAATTTACGGGAAAAGAAGGCACAAGGCCTCATCACGGCGCAGTCAGAACTTTTCTGCGACAACACTGCCCCAGCTCCGATCTCAGAAGCGTCGACCTCAACCTGAAAAGGAAGAGTCACATCAGGCTGACGCAACACAGGGGCAGAAGAAAAACGGCGCTTAAGCTCCTGAAAGGCCTCCACAGCATCAGGGGACCAATTAGCAACATCAGCACCCTGTCTAGTCAAATCGGTTAATGGCTTAACGACATCCGAAAAACCAGAAATAAATCGACGATAAAAGTTGGCAAAGCCCAAAAATTTCTGAAGACTTTTAAGAGAAGAGGGCTGCGTCCAATCACAAATAGCTTGAACCTTGACAGGATCCATCTCAATGGAAGAGGGAGAAAAAATATATCCCAAAAAGGAAATTCTCTGAACCCCAAAAACGCACTTAGAACCCTTGACACACAGAGAATTAGACCGCAAAACCTGAAAAACCCTCTTAACTTGCCGGACATGAGAGTCCCAGTCATCCGAAAAAATCAGAATATCATCCAGATACACTATCATAAATTTATCCAAAAAATCGCGGAAAATATCATGCATAAAGGACTGGAAGACTGAAGGGGCATTAGAAAGACCAAAAGGCATCACCAAATACTCAAAGTGGCCCTCGGGCGTATTAAATGCGGTTTTCCACTCATCCCCCTGCCTGATCCGCACCAAATTATACGCCCCACGGAGATCAATCTTAGAGAACCACTTGGCCCCCTTTATGCGAGCAAACAAATCAGTCAGCAACGGCAATGGGTATTGATATTTAACCATGATTTTATTCAAAAGCCGATAATCAATACATGGTCTCAAAGAGCCGTCTTTTTTTGACACAAAGAAAAAACCGGCTCCTAAGGGAGATGACGATGGACGAATATGTCCCTTTTCCAAGGACTCCTTTATATATTCTCGCATAGCAGTATGTTCAGGCACAGACAGATTAAATAAACGACCCTTTGGGTATTTACTACCCGGAATTAAATCTATAGCACAATCGCACTCACGGTGCGGAGGTAGTGAACCCAGCTTGGGTTCTTCAAAGACGTCACGATAATCAGACAGGAACTCAGGGATTTCAGAGGGAATAGATGATGAAATGGACACCAAAGGTACGTCCCCATGAGTCCCCCTACATCCCCAGCTCAACACAGACATAGCTCTCCAGTCAAGGACTGGGTTGTGAGACTGCAGCCATGGCAATCCCAGCACCAAATCCTCATGTAGATTATACAGCACTAGAAAACGAATAGTCTCCTGGTGATCCGGATTAATACACATAGTCACTTGTGTCCAGTATTGTGGTTTATTATTAGCCAATGGGGTGGAGTCAATCCCCTTCAGAGGAATAAGAGTTTCCAAAGGCTCTAAATCATACCCACAACGATTGGCAAAGGACCAATCCATAAGACTCAAAGCGGCGCCAGAGTCGATATAGGCGTCAGTAGTAATAGATGACAAAGAGCAAATCAGGGTCACAGACAAAATAAATTTAGACTGTAAAGTGCCAATGGAAACGGATTTATCAAGCTTTTTAGTACGCTTAGAGCACGCTGATATAACATGAGTAGAATCCCCACAATAGAAACACAACCCATTTTTCCGTCTAAAATTCTGCCGCTCGCTTCTGGACAGAATTCTATCACACTGCATGCTTTCTGGCGTCTTCTCAGTGGATACCGCCAGATGGTGCACAGGTTTGCGCTCCCGCAGACGCCTATCGATCTGAATGGCCATTGTCATGGACTCATTCAGACCTGCAGGCACAGGGAACCCCACCATAACATCCTTAATGGCATCAGAGAGACCCTCTCTGAAAGTAGCCGCCAAGGCACACTCATTCCACTGAGTAAGCACAGACCATTTACGGAATCTTTGGCAGTAAATTTCAGCTTCATCTTGCCCCTGCGATAGGGACATCAAAGTTTTTTCTGCCTGAAGTTCCAAATGAGGTTCCTCATACAGCAAGCCCAAGGCCAAAAAAAACGCATCCACATTGCGCAACGCAGGATCCCCTGGTGCCAATGCAAAAGCCCAGTCTTGAGGGTCGCCGCGGAGCAAGGAAATCACAATCCCAACCTGCTGTGCAGAGTCTCCAGCAGAACGAGATTTCAGGGACAAAAATAGCTTACAATTATTTCTAAAATTCTGAAAGCTAGATCTATTCCCTGAGAAGAATTCCGGCAAAGGAATTCTCGGCTCAGATACCGGAGCATGAATAATAAAATCTTGCAAATTTTGTACTTTCGTGGTGAGATTATTCAAACCTGCAGTTACACTCTGAAGATCCATTATTAACAGGTGAACACAAAGCCATTCAAAGATTATAAGGAGAGAGAAAAAAAAGAAAGACTGCAGCATAGACAGACTGGCAAGTGATCCAATTAAGAGCACAGAGGAAAAAAAAAAAAAAAAAAAAAAACTCTCAGCAGACTTCTTATTTCTCTCCTTTCTCAGCCAAGGATTTTAACCCTTTAGTGGCCGGTCAAACTGTCATGATCTCCATGGCCAGAGAACTAGCATAAGCCTCTATAGGAACAAGCTCTTGGAAGATGTAACTGTACTGACCATGAACTAAACCTACCGCATCATCTAGAAGTAGCCAGGTAGCATGTCCTACTTTTTATCCCTATATGCCCAGCGCCGGCCGGAGAACTAAATAATGCTAGCAGAGGGAAATATAAGACCTGACTCACCTCTAGAGAAATGCCCAAAAGGAGACAGAAGCCCCCCACATATATTGGCGGTGATATGAGATGAAACAACAAACGCAGCAGGAAAATAGTTTTAGCAAATTTGAGGTCCGCTTTCTAGATAGCAGAAGACAGAAAGCATACTTTCATGGTCAGTAGAAAACCCTAACAAAACACATCCAGAAATTACTTTAGGACTCTGGCATTAACTCATAATACCAGAGTGGCAATTCCTGATCAACAAGAGCTTTCCAGACACAGTAACGAAACTGCAGCTGTGAACTGGAACCAAAATACAAAAACAAAACATGGACGAATGTCCAACTTATCTAGTTGATGTCTGGGAGCAGGAACAAGCACAGAGAGGCTTCTGATAACATTGTTGACCGGCAAGCATCTAACAGAGAAGCCAGGTTATATAGCGACACCCAGATCTAATCAGAACAGGTGAACAGGGAAGATGATGTCACAAGTTCAATTCCACCAGTAGCCACCGGGGGAGCCCAGAATCCAAATTCACAACAGGGGGGGTACTGTTGTGATTTTGCTTTTTGCTCCCTCTAGTGGTCATTAGTGATTTGACTCTGGAGCTTCTGTCTTTTCCTATATCCTCACCTGGGCCGTTAGTTCAGGGGCGTTGCTATATAAGCTCCCTGGACCTTCAGTTCAATGCCTGGCATCGTTGAAATCAGAGCTAATCTGTTGTGCTCTTGTCCTATGATCCTGGTTCCTGTATTTCAAGCTAAGTCTACTTCCTTGCTTTTTGCTTTTGTTTTGTTTGGTATTTTTGTCCAGCTTGTTCCAATCTGTATCCTGACCTTTGCTGGAAGCTCTAGGGGGCTGGTGTTCTCCCCCCGGACCGTTAGACGGTTCGGGGGTTCTTGAATCTCCAGCGTGGATTTTTATAGGGTTTTTGTTGACCAGATAAGTTATCTTGCTATATTCTGCTATTAGTAAGCTGGCCTCTCTTTGCTGAACCTGGTTCATTTCTGTGTTTGTCATTTCCTCTTACCTCACCGTTATTATTTGTGGGGGGCTTGTATCTTGCTTTGGGGTCCCTTTCTCTGGAGGCAAGAGAGGTCTTTGTTTTCTTCTCCTAGGGGTAGTTAGATTCTCCGGCTGGCGCGAGTCATCTAGCGATCACCGTAGGCATGATCCCCGGCTACTTCTAGTGTTGGCGTTAGGAGTAGCTATTTGGTCAACCCAGTTACCACAGCCCTATGAGCTGGATTTTTGAATCTCGCAGACTTACACGTTCCTCTGAGACCCTGTCCACTGGGGTCATAACACGTCGGGTGTGCTCGGAGCGGTCGGCTGTCTCTGCATCAGGTAGTCACATATGTTATACACTTGTTGTGCAATGCTATGCTATTATGTGCGCTGCTTGGGGTATTGATTTTACATAGTATTTATTATGGCCCCAAATTGTATGTACTATACTGATTGCAGTATACTGGTGCCGTGGCAGTTAATCTGCTCTGAGCCTATGGGCACTCTGACTGACATGTAGTGCGTGCTTGTTTTCCCCTTCTTGTCCAATTCCCTGGTTTACAGCCTTTTTATGTATGTATTTTTGTATTAATAAAGCTATTTTTATGGGAAGTTTCGACTGCTAGTGCAGTGTGTTTTGTACCATATGGTTGGCAGGTTTTTCCTGACTGATGTCTGGATATACATGCATTGAGATACCTCTATGATTGTCTATAACTATATGTGGGTAACTCTGCATGATTATGTACTTAACAATCTTTTTGTCCACGTAGTACATTGCACAGCCCACATAGTATATTGCACAGCCCATGTAGTATATTGCACAGCCACGTAGTATATCGCACAGCCCACGTAGTACATCGCACAGCCATGTAGTACATCGCACAGCCCACGTAGTACATCGCACAGCCCATGTAGTACATCGCACAGCCCACGTAGTATATTGCACAGCCCACGTAGTATATTGCACAGCCCACACAGTATATAGCACAGCCCACATAGTATATCATAGCCCAAGCAGTATATTGCACAGCCCACGTAGTATATTCCACAGCCCACGTAGTATATTGCACAGCCCACGCAGTATATTGCACAGCCCACATAGTATGTTGCACAGCCCACGTAGTATATTGCACAGCCCACGCAGTATATAGCACAGCCCATGTAGTATATTGCACAGCCTAAGCAGTATATTGCACAGCCCACGTAGTATATTGCACATCCACGTAGTATATTGCACAGCCCACTTAGTATATTGCGCAGCCCACGTAGTATATTGCACAGCCCACGCAGTATATAGCAATGTGGGCATCATATCCCTGTTAAAAACAAGAATTTAAATAAAAAATAGTTCTATACTCACCTTCCGTTGGCCCCGGATCCAGGCGAAGCGGTTACCGATGCTCCTCGCGCGCTCCAGTCCCAAGAGTGCATTGCGGTCTCGCGAGATGATGAAGTAGCGGTCTCGTGAGACCGCTACGTCATCATCTCGCGAGACCGCAATACATGGAGCAGTCACTGGAGCGTCACAAGGAGCGGGAAAGGCCGATCTGGATCCAAAGGGGCCGACGGACGGTGAGTATCCTTGGCCTTCTGTCTAGGCCTCTGACAGGATCCCACCCCTGTCAGGGGCCAACTAACTGAGCGGAGCTCAGCTAGCAGCTGCCTGAGTCAAGCTCAGTCAGCTTCTGTCTGCCTCACTTCCTATCCAGACCACCAGTTTTACCTAATTGTGAAGAGTGCCCTAATAAATAGGAGCATAGCTCCCCCTGGTGGACTGGAGTATAAAATGTGTTGTGTGTTGGTGTTACCTGGTAGAGATCTCCTTTATTGCCTTCAAATGTAACATCACTCCCCCTGGTGGAAGAATAACATTACTGCAACGACCAGGACCCTGGGGCGCTGCAATACTGCCCGTATGTACAAGAATATAACTACTATAATACTGCTCCTATATACAATAATATAACTACCATAATACTGCTCCTATGTACAGGAATATAACTACTATGATACTGCCCCTATGTACAAGAATATGTCACGGGGAGACTAGGTGGGCAAGAGCTAATAACCCGGGCCCCTGCAATTTCCCTCAGACTAGGGAAATCCTGACTGACCCTCTACCTAGAGTTTACACTGATGGTGTGCATGTCTAGGCCTCGACCCTCGCTCTGTCTCCTGTTTCAACCCTAGGCTGACACCAAGCGCCCACCACCCAGTGAAGAGGTAATACACCAATACCCACAGTTAGCACAGACAAGGATAAAGGAAAATATACACCACGCCGCAGTCACTCAGGAATACACTATAAATGTGCAGGGCAAAATAAATACATATATAGGAAGGAGTAAATAAGACAAAGGGAAATACACCACCAGCAACGAATCTCCAACAACCAGCTCTCCACTCCAGACCAAGATAACAACGCACAAGACAGAAGCTATAATCGGCGACGCCCAATGATCAGGAGAACTATTTAATGGCAGTGGGCATGGCCCAGCTTCCAATCCGAGGATCAGGTAAATTAACCCCGGACCCGCTAGATAAAATCTAGCCGACGCCAATGAGCACATAGTGGTCAAAAGCGGAATTACCGCTGTCTGTCGGATGACCTGGTCTGAACAGCGTCCGACATGACAGAATATAACTACTATAATGCTGCCCCTATGTACAGGAATATAACTACTATAATGCTGCCCCTATGTACAGGAATATAGCTACTATAATACTGCGCCTATGTACAAGAATATAACTACTATAATGCTGCCCCTATGTACAAGAATATAACTACTATAATGCTGCCCCTATGTACAAGAATATAACTACTATAATACTGCTCCTATGTATAAGAATATAACTACTATAATACTGCTTCTATGTACAAGAATATAACTACTATAATACTGCTCCTATGTACAAGAATATAACTACTATAATACTGCTCCTATGTACAAGAATATAACTACTATAATACTGCTCTCTATGTACAACAATATAACTACTATAATACTGCCCCTATGTACAAGAATATAACTACTATAATACTGCTCTCTATGTACAACAATATAACTACTATAATACTGCCCCCTATGTACAAGAATATAACTACTATAATACTGCCCCTATGTACAAGAAAAATATATCTACTATAATACTGCCCCTATGTACAAGAATATATCTACTATAATACTGCCTCCTATGTACAAGAATATATCTACTATAATTCTGCCCCCTATGTACAAGAATATAACTACTATAATACTGCCCCTATGTACAAGAATATAACTACTATAATACTGCTCCTATGTACAAGAATATAACTACTATAATACTGCTCCTATGTACAAGAATATAACTACTATAATACTGCTCCTATGTACAAGAATATAACTACTATAATACTGCCCCCTATGTACAAGAATATAACTACTATAATACTGCTCCTATGTACAAGAATATAACTATTATAATACTGCCCCTATATACAAGAATATAACTACTATAATACTGCTCCTATATACAAGAATATAACTACTATAATACTGCTCCTATATACAAGAATATAACTACTATAATACTGCTCCTATATTTAAGGATGTAGTTAGTATACTGTAAAAATATTTAAGTTAAGCGATAATATTAAATATTCCTGGTATCTAAGTTTGTCAGTAATTTGGTTGTTTACATGTTAATCCCGGGTCTTTCCTCCTCAGGATTATAGTATAACTTTTACCGCTGCAGCGCATATAATAATCTGCGAATTTCTGAATAAGCTTCTCCATAACCAGGTTAGTATATGTGGAAATCTGCAGCACTGGTTAATTTACATGGCTGCGGTCTGAAGTTTTCATTAGCATGCCGAGTTAAAGGGCGACGTGGGAGCTTTATAGAAGAATAATCCTATGTATTTATTACGCCGGTGTCTTTCCTAAGGGTCTGAGAATTATTCCGTTCCTTGCTTGCAGGGATAAATTCAGGCAGCTGGGAATAAGGATACGTTGAAATCCACATTATTTCTGCGAGATGATTACAGAGTGCGGCCAGCAAAGAACAAAAAAAAAGTCCCAATGCAAAAAATATATATAAACCACCTAAGGTAGCGCTCTTTACTGGAGGGGGTGACTGTGGGGTCACCTTCTTGGCGCCTTGGGGGCGACCGATGTCACTTTTAATGAAAACAAGTGTGAGAGATGGAATCGGAGAGAGAAAATAGTGTAAGTGGGAGGAGAGGAGGGCTTGGGGGAAATAAAGAAGATGTATAGACAGAGGCTGGGAGGGCAGGGGAGAGGGTAGGATGGATATCTGTGGGAGATGAGAGTCCAGAACGGTGAGGGACAGACAGAAAAAAAAAAGAAGTGAGACGAAAGAAAAAAAAAACCATGCATGGGAGGGGGCAGAATGGAAAGGACAAGCAGGGGAGGGAGAGACACA
Organism: Ranitomeya variabilis; assembly: GCF_051348905.1. NCBI lineage: Eukaryota > Metazoa > Chordata > Amphibia > Anura > Dendrobatidae > Ranitomeya > Ranitomeya variabilis. The sequence continues at coordinate 49,419,834 of NC_135232.1, read as the reverse complement.
GAGAGATGAGTCTGTGCAACCAGGGACAAGCAATCCAGACTGAGATCAGGGAGGCTCAAGCAATGTCCAAGGAGGCAGACAGCCAGTGTGAGACAGACAGCCTCCTCTGCTCAGTGCACTGCACCTCTGCAAGCCAAGACAAGAAGAAGAAGAAGCTCTGAAGACATCACATCTCTTCTGTATCCTGTCATTAGCAGCTGCAGAGAGATTCCTGAGTGCTGGAGCAGACACCCACCACAGGCTTACACTGGCAGCCAGCACAGAGGTGAGCGCCTCACCCAGGCCACTCTCATTATCCCAATTAATGCATCATTTTGGGGTCTTCTGCACTGCTGATTGGGGTTCTTTGTCTGTTTTTGAATTCTATATGACAAAGTTTCTGCACGTCTGGAGGAAGTTGAGGTGTCTTATACATTCAGGGGGAGGTATGGTGGGGCACAGGGGGACCTGTGGGGTGCAGAACTTTTTTTCTGTATGGGAAATGAAGGAGAGCTCAGTCACCTTTGCATTGTCGGTGTGTAGCGGGATGTAGCAGAGTGGAAGTTGTCCCATGGCACAGATCAGGCTAGAGGTTTTGTCAATAGTTAGAAGCTTTAGAAATGGCGTAAACGGTTAGATACGGATGGGCGATTGTACGGAATGGTCAAAGCCAACTTATGTAAGTTATTATAGTAATAGTCATATTCCGGATACTACATATAGGCAACTGTAGATTATACTATATACATGCTGTGATATTACTATAATGTATATTATAGTACAGCGGACCTTCAGAAAAGTCACCTGAACTTACCTGTAATTAGGGTAAAGCACCTGCAGGAGGGCGACCCAAAATCAATGCGGACATAACATCCGCTAACTATCACTTTGTGATATTTTTCTTTCGAAGACAGATAGGAAATAGATAGATAGAAAATAGATAGATAATAGATAGATAGATAGATATATAATATACAGTATACATAGATAATAGATAGATAATAGATATATGATATATAATAGATAATAGATAGATAATAAATAGATAATATATAATAGATAGATAGATAATAGATAGACAGATGATATATAATAGATAGATAACAGAAAGATAATAGATAGATAGATAGATAATAGATAATATATAATAGATAGATAACAGATAGATAGATAATAGAAAGATAGATAGATAGATAGATAGATAATAGAGAGATAGCTATGAGACATATGATAGATAATAGACAGATGGATACATAGATATGAGATAGATAGTTGATAGATAATAGATAGATATGAGATCTATGATAGATATGATATATAAGGAGAGATATACATAATAGATATAGATATATGTCACATCGAATAATCTACAAAGTTGTCTATCCTAAATCATCTGTGTATCTATCAATCTTTTTAGTAACTGTCTTTGATGGATACATATAGATACAGGTAGATAACTAGATCCTATTAATATCGATCTATCTACAATTTATAGACATTAAATAGATAAATATACCATATATATTATAAATGTCATCAATATATCTTTATAATGATAGATATACAGTATATCAAAATTATATTTATATATAAAAAGATGATTGATTGAAAGATAGATATTAGATAGATATATTCAATGAAGAAAAAGGCAGCACTCCAAAAATTCCAAAAAGAAATATTGACACCAGGTCATAATGGTGACGTTTCGTGTGTAACTTTCTCAAGGCTTGAGAGTGCTGCCTTTTTCTTCATTGGATCTATTCAAGGTCTGGAAATACCTGTGAGGCCTTGCACCTGCCATCTCCTTTAGCTGTCCTGTGCTGCATCACATTTTCTTAAAACCTAGAAAGATAGATAGATAGATAATAGATATATAGATAGATTATAGATAGATAGATAGATGATAGATAGATAATAGATAGATAGATAATAGATAGATAGATAATAGATAGATAAAGATAGATAGATAGATAGATAGATAGATAGATAGATAGATAGATAGATAGATAGATAGATAATAAATATATGGATGATAGATAATAGATAGATGATAGATAGATAGATAGATGATAGATAGATAATAGATAGATAGATAATAGATAGATAATAGATAAAGATAATAGATAGATAGATAGATAATAGATAGATAATAGATAAAGATAGATAGATAGATAGATAGATAGATAGATAGATAGACGATAATGCAGTGTGCCATGTGACACAACTCTCGATGACACGTGTGCGTCCTTGGACATATGACAGTAGATAAACCTATTCTGTACCGGTTGGATTTCTATCTCAAGGCTGTTGTTTTGCACAATGTCCTCACCTTGGGTGAAGAATAGATCCCACCATATAAATATTGTCTTGTTTGTATTTTTTCAAACTCTGCTTAACTCTGGTGGTCTAAGGAGGCAATGTTTCTGGAGCTGGGGGCTGGTTAAGGGGTTAACGCCAACATTCCTGGTGGTCTAGTTTGGTGACTATGTTTTCGGAGATGATTTAGGCTATGTGCACACGTTGCGGTTTTTGCTGCGGATCCGCAGCGTTTTTGATGCTGCGGATCCGCAGCAGTTTTCCATGCGGTGTACAGTACAATGTTAACCTATAGAAAACAAAAACCGCTGTGCACATGCTGCGGAAAAAAACGCGCGGAAACGCTGCGGTTTATTTTCTGCAGCATGTCAATTCTTTGTGCGGAATCCGCAGCGGTTTGGCACCTGCTCCATATTAAAAAACCGCAGGTGTCTAAAACCGCAGTGGAAACCGCACAAAAAAACGCAATAATTCCGCAGTACTTTTTGCACTGCGGATTTAATCAAATCCGCTGCGGAAAATTCCGCAATGGAATCCGCAGCGTGTGCACATGGCTTTATAGAAACAGGACATCAGGGCCACATAATGAAATGTTGTGTTTTGAAGGATTTTCCCAGTGTCAAAAACTTAGAACATGTGAGTTTTCTACAGGTGATAAGAGTCTTATTAGAGGAGGGTTTCTCCAGTGACGCCCCCACTAATTATGAGAATGGGGGTCTTATGACCTTTGTGTGAATGAAGCTTCGATCAAGCTTGAAAGTCTATGGACCTGCGGAGAAAGCCGAGCGCTGTCCATTGTGATTTTGATTGCTAACATAACCAAAGCTGCTGTCATCTCTAAGACCATCTACCTGAGCCTTGTGCTGGTGGTCTCACACGCTCAGGAGCCTGGGCCAATTGCCTCGCTCCTCTCCTACATGATGCAGAGGAATGATTCCTGCTATTGTATGGAGAACCAAGACGAACCAGAACATTTGAGCGTCTTCTTGTCCCCAGAACTGAATATTTGCACATTTCTTGGGGCAGAAAGGGCGCAGGGCTCACACAAACCTCATGTAAAATAGGCCTACTCCAATGCTGGTAACTATGGTTCTGGTGGACATTCTCTGAGGGTACCTTAAGAACAGCAGGGGGCGCCGTATGTCTACACACAGGGGCAGTCTTTTGAGACTATGTTATATTTTGTATGATTTAAAAGATCATTTAATTGTGGGCAGCCCCTAGAAAGTATATAGTGTATCATAGGCTACTGTTAGGAATAATGTCGTAGTCCTTGTACATACTTTTTAGCTGATGTGCCATTTATCTGTTTTCTGATGCCTTCTATCCCTCTCATAAGGTTTCTTTTATGTGAACTAGATTTCCCATCACTCTCGTGCTGTTCTCATAAATCAGTGACATAGAACTGCTGTCCTGACTGCTGGAGTTGTGCACTGGCTCAGTGAGTGCTTGTCTGTTGCTGCCTATGCAGAGCACAGCACATGAGATGAGCTAGTAATTTGTATAAGCATCAACTGAAATAACAAAGCTCAGTATGATGAAATGAGCTTTGTCATCTGTCACTGTACACGCAGAGCATAGCAGCCTATGACAAACTCACCTCACCAGCTCTGCTCTGTATAGGCACTGGCAGTGTTCTAGATGACAGACGCCGAGCAGATAATAAATGAAGAAAGTATTGAATCATCCATGCTGTACACAATTCATTAGGGCTATGTTAGTGCTAGGATTAAAACTAAGGTTATTGCTATGGTTATGGCTATGTTAGTGCTATAGTTAGAGCTAAGGTTAGGGCTAGGTTACTGCTAGGGTTAGGGCTAGGTTACTGCTAGGGTCAGGGCTAAGGTTACTCCTAGGGTTAGGGCTATGTTAGTGCTAGGGTTAGAGCTAAGGTTACTGCTAGAGTTAGGGCTATGTTAGTGCTAGGATTAGGGCTATGTTAGTGCTATGGTTACGGCTATGTTAGTGCTAGGGTTAGGGCTATGTTAGTGCTAGGGTTATGGCTAAGGTTAAGGTACCGTTACACTAAACGATTTACCAACGATCACGACCAGCGATACGACCTGGCCGTGATCGTTGGTAAGTCGTTGTGTGGTCGCTGGAGAGCTGTCACACAGACAGCTCTCCAGCAACCAACGATGCCGAAGTCCCCGGGTAACCAGGGTAAACATCGGGTTACTAAGCGCAGGGCCGCGCTTAGTAACCCGATGTTTACCCTGGTTACCATTGTAAATGTAAAAAAAAAAAAAACAATGCATACTTACATTCCGGTGTCTGTCACGACCCTCGCCGTCCGCTTCCGTGTCATGATCCTCGCCGTCAGCTTCAGTGCGTGACTGTGATTGCCGGCCGTAAAGCAGAGCACAGCGGTGACGTCACCGCTGTGCTCTGCTTGTACTTTACGGCCGGCGCTCACAGTCAGTGCGGGAAGCTGACGGCGAGGGACGTGACAGACATCAGAATGTGAGTATGTAGTGTTTTTTTTTTACATTTACAATGGTAACCAGGGTAAATATCGGGTTACTAAGCGCGGCCCTGTGCTTAGTAACCCGATGTTTACCCTGGTTACAAGCGAACACATCGCTGGATCGGTGTCACACACACCGATCCAGCGATGACAGCGGGTGATCAGCGACGAAATAAAGTTCTGGACTTCTAGCTCCGACCAGCGATGTCACAGCGGGATCCAGATCGCTGCTGCGTGTCAAACACAACGAGATCGCTATCCAGGACGCTGCAACGTCACGGATCGCTGTCGTTCTCGTTGGAAAGTTGCTCAGTGTGACGGTACCTTTACTGCTAGAGCTAGGGCTATGTTAGTGCTAGGTTTAGGGCTATGTTAGTGCTAGGGTTAGGGCTACGGTTACTGCTAGGATTAGGGCTATGTTAGGGCTAGGGTAAGGGCTAAGCTTACTGCTAGAGTTAGGGCTATGTTAGTGCTAGGGTTAGGGCTATGTTAGTGCTAGGGTTAGGGCTATGTTAGTGCTAGGGTTAGGGCTATGTTAGTGCTAGGGCTAGGGCTACGGTTACTGCTAGGGTTAGGGCTATGTTAGTGCTAGAATTAGGGATAGAGTTAATAATAGGAGTAGAGTATTAAAATAGTACATCAAAAAAGTAAAAAAGTAACAGATTGAGAAGCTAATAAATGGAGAAAGTATTCAATTATGCCTACTGCACATGATTCCATATTGTATTAATTTGTTAAGCACTGCTATTGTGTTTATACACATTTTACAACCCTAATTAAGATGAAGGCTAAGGATAGGGTGAGGGTTACTACTAGGGTTAGAGCTATAGTTGGTGCTAGGGTCACTACTAGGATTAGAGCTAAGGTTAGTGCTAGGGTTACTACTAAGGATAGGGAGAGGTTTACTACAAGGGTTAGGGTTATGATTGGTTCTAGGATTAATACTAGGGTTACTACTAGTGTTAGGGCTATGGTTGGTGCTAGGGTTACTACTAGGGATAGGGCGAGGGTTACTACTAGTGTTAGGACTATGGTTACTACTAAGGTTAGAGATATGGTTGGTGCTAGAGTTAATACTAGGGTTACTACTAGTGTTAGGGATATGGTTGTGCTAGGGTTAGAGCTATGGTTGGTGCTAGGGTTAATAGTTAGGTAACTACTAGGGTTAGGGCTCTGGTTGGTGCTAGGGTTAATACTAGGATTACTACTAGGGATAGGGCTATGGTTGGTGCTAGGGTTAATACTAGGGATAGGGTGAGGGATACTACTAGTGTTAGGACTAATGGTTACTACTAGGGTTAGAGCTATGGTTGGTGCTAGGGTCAATACTAGGATTAAAGCTAAGGTTAGTGCTAGGGTTACTTCTGAGGATAGGGAGAGGTTTACTACAAGGGTTAGGGCTATGGTTGGTGCTAGGATTAATACTAGGGTTACTACTAGGGTTGAGCGAAACGGATCGTTCATTTTCATAAGTCGCCGACTTTTGGCAAAGTCGGCGTCTCATGAAACCCGACCCGATCCCTGTGTGGGGTCGGCCATGCGGTACGCGATCTTGGCGCCAAAGTCGCGTTTCGTATGACGCGTTTAGTGCCATTTTTTCAGCCACTGAAGGAGTGTGGGCAGAGTGATGACATAGGGGTTAGGGGCGTGCACGGCTATCATCATTTTATCGCTTGTGCGCAGTAGGGATTTGCAATGTGTAAAACGAAAATTTCTGTGCTGGGACGGACGGAGGGGGGAGAGAGAGAGAGAGAGAGAGAGAGAGAGAGAAGAAAAAAAAAAAAAAAAAATCCTTCATTGGGTTTCGTGTTTCGGCCGAAACCCGACTTTTCACGGTGGTCGGCCGATTTCACTCGACTCGACTTTTAAGACAGTCGGGTTTCACAAAATCCGATTCGACCCTAAAAAACTAAAGGTCGCTCAACCCTAGTTACTACTAGTGTTAGGGCTATGGTTGGTGCTAGTGTTACTACTAGGGATAGGGAAAACCACCAAAAAGAGTTAAAATCCAAGTAATTTTATTAAGCAAAAATATTACATAAGTAAAATATAAGCCATACATAGTAGCACAGAGAGGGAAAAAAGGTAAGGATAAATGCTGATACAGCAGGAAAATGGTGAACAACAAAATAACCTGAGGCAGGCAAGATCATGAACCATATACCAAAATAAGTGCAAACAATAGTAGTAACAAGCACACAAAAAAAGGCTGGTGAATAGTCAGAAATTGTAGGTACATGCAACACCAGACTCATATGCTCAACAGGGTTAATCCCGCTTATCCATTATGACTGGTGGTGTCCACACGTCTCCCTGCTGGCCCCCTTGACGCGCGTTTCACGTGGCAACGTTTTCAAAAGCCATTACATCTGCTAAGCGGAAGACTCCATATTAGTGTCTATGGCTGTAGGATGGGAGGTCAGAAAAGCTCCTGGAGGGGAATGTGGAGGGGGCACATACTTTTATGTAAATAGTATATCTTCTTTTTCTCTTTCTGGACACTTATGGCTATAACGGATACTGCATATTGTATTGTACAGTGGTGTTTGAAAGTTCATGAACCATTTAGTTGTAGCATAACTTGAAACTCATGGGCCCCATTGCAAACTTTCCAACAAGGTTGCCAATGCAACTGGTCTTTAATAGTACTAGTTTTCTCCTATTGGCCAAAGGGTTCAGTGTTGGCCCCACTAGGCTCATGGGCCTGGGTGTGATTGCAACTTATTATAGTTATGGCCATACCCTTAAAAAATCCATATTTCTACATAAATTTGACCTTAAATCTGAACAAATCATTCAGCTGATGTATATTGCAGCGTGCAGTCCCATCGGGTCCATGTGCTGCAATACATGCGGCCAGCCAATCAGAGGCCAGCAGCTGATATTTACTTGCACGTGACCGGGGGCACATAGAAATTACGTCATGCTCTTCTGTTGACTGGGAGGGAAGGTAAGTGTTTTTTTAAATCACTGAGTACATGGTGCCCATGACCATTCTAGTACATGGATGACTATGGGCTGTGCATTATAATTTATGGAAGACTATGGGCTGTGCATTATACTTTATGGAAGACTATGGGCTATGCAATATACTTCATGGATGACTATGAGGGTGCATCATACTTTATGGAGGACTATGGGTTGTGCAATATACTTCATGGATGACTATGAGGGTGCATCATACTTTATGGAGGACTATGGGCTGTGCATTATACTTTATGGAAGACTATGGGCTGTGCAATATACTTTATGGATGACTATGAGGGTGCATTATACTTTATGGAGGACTATGGGCTGTGCATTATACTGTATGGATTACTATGGGATGTGCATTATACTGTATGGTTAACTATGGGCTGTGCATTATGCTACATGGATGACTATGGGTTATGCATTATACTGTATGGATGACTATGAGCTGTGCATTATACTACATGCATAACTATGGGCTGTGCATTATACTACACGAAGGACTATGGCTGTGCATTATACTGTATGGATGACTACAGGCTGTGTATTATGCAACATGGATGGCTATGGGCTGTGCATTATACTATATGGATGACTATGGGATGTGCATTATGATACATGGGTGACTATGGGCTGTGCACTATATACAGAGGTGCATTATACTATATGGATGAATATTATATGGATTGTGCATTATACTATGTGAAGGACTATGGGCTGTACATTATATTATATAAAAGATATAGGGTGTTGATTATACTAATATGGAGGGTTATGGGCCGTGCATTATATGTGGAGGTGCATTATAGTATATGGAGGAATATGGGGAGTTCATTATATTACATGAAAATCTGTTGGGCGCATTATATTATATGGAAGACTATAGAGTGTATTATGCTATATGAAGGACTATGGGGGTGCAGTATACTATATGGAGGACTCTGGTGGGTGCATTATATTATATGGAGGAATATGAGGGGTGCATTATACTATTGGAAGGACTATAGACTGTGCATTGTACTATATAGAGGACTATGGGGAGTACATTATACTTCTGATCTGGGGCCCCATGACTTCCATGTACGCCCCTGGTGACTATAGTTTTTTTTTTTACTATACATAAAAGAACAGCAGCAGAACGGGGGACATATACCAGGATGGGGGATATATACCAGGATGGGGCCCAGGATAAGCGACATATACCAGTATGGGGGCTATATACCAGGCCAGGATGAGGAACATACATACCAGGATGAGGGGCATAAATACCAGGGTGGAGGGCATATATATGTACCAGGATGAAGGAAATATATACCAGGATGGAGGACATGTAAATCAGGATGGGGGAGATATATACCAGGATGGGGGAGATATATACCAGGATGGGGGACATATATACCAGGATGGAGGGCATGTAAATCAGGATGGGGGAGATATATACCAGGATGGGGGAGATATATACCAGGATGGGGGACATATATACCAGGATGGAGGGCATGTAAATCAGGATGGGGGAGATATATACCAGGATGGGGGAGATATATACCAGGATGGGGGAGATATATACCAGGATGGGGGACATATATACCTGGATGGAGGACATGTATATCAGGATAGGGGGGTGTCCAAATCTTGCATCAGGGCCTATAAGACTCTAGTAACGCGACTGTACACCACATTGCTATAAGATTAAGGTCAGGACTGTGATTTGTCCTTTCTAAAACTTTACCTTTATTCTTCTTTAACCATTCTTTAAAAAAACAACTTGTCAGCTTTGGTCACTTTCTTGCTGCATGACCCATGTTCTCTTGAGATTAAGCTCATAGATAGATGCCATGCAGTTTTCCTTTAGGATTTTCTGGTTTTAGCAGATATTATGAGGTTTTGTGCGCTAATGCAGTATTTTTCTTTCTCCAAATGCTTGTCTTTTAAACCAAAAATCTCAATTGTGTTAAAATCCGTCCACTAAACATTGCTCCCATAACCTTCTGACTTGTCCATGTGATCTTTAGCAAACTTAACTAATTGCTGTCCTGCCATGTAGACAACATGGTTGTTCATTGTCCTCATGATGGTGGCTTCATGAACAGTAATATTACCAATATGAGAAAGGCCTTTAGTTGCATAGAAGTTTCCTTGGGTTCCTTTGTAACATCATGGACTATTACAGTTGTGCTCAAAAGTTTACATTCCCCGGCAGAATTTTTGCTTTCTTTTTTTTTTTTTTCAGACAATATGAATGATAACACCAAAACTTTTTCTCCACTCATGGTTAGTGGTTGGTTGAAGCCATTTATTGTCAAACTACTGTGTTTTCTCTTTTTAAATGCTAATGACAACCCAAAACATCCAAATGACCCTGATCAAAAGTTCACATATCCCATTTCTTAATACTGTGTATTGCCCCCTCTAACATCAATGACAGCTTGAAGTCTTTTGTGGTTGTTGTGGATGAGGTTCTTTATTTTCTCAGATGATAAAGCTGCCCACTCTTCTTGGCAAAAAAACTCCAGTTCCTATAGATTCCTAGGCTGTCTAGCATAAACTGCGCTCTTGAGGTCTCCCCAGAGTGGCTCAATGATATTGAGGTCATGAGACTGAGATGGCCACTCCAGAACCTTCACTTTGTTCTGCTGTAGCCAATGACAGGTCGACTTGGCCTTGTGTTTTGGATCGTTGTCATATTGGAATGTCCAAGTACGTCCCATGCGCAGTATTTGCTAATAATGTGCTGCATTCATCTTTCCTTCAACCTTGACCAAGTTTCCTGTGTCTTTGTAGCTCACACATCCCCAAACATCAGCGATACACCTCCGTGGTTTACAGTAGGAATGGTGCTCCTTTCATCATAGGACTTGTTGACCTCTCTCCAAATGTAATGTTTATGGTTGTGGCCAAAAAGTTCAATTTTGGTCTCATCACTCCAAATTACCTTGTTCCAGAAGTTTTTTTGAGGCTTGTCTTTGTGCTGTTTTGCATATTGTAGGCAAGATACTTTGTGGCATTTGCGCAGTAATGGCTTTCTTCTGGCGACTCCAACATGCAGCCCATTTTTTCTTCAAGTGCTTCCGTATTGTGCATCTTTAAACAGCCACACCTTTAGTATTCAGAGAGTCCTGTATTTCAGCTGATGTTATTTGTGGGTTTTTCTTTGCATCTTGAACAATTTTCCTGGCAGCTGTGGATGACATTTTTGTTGGCCTACCTGACTGTGGTTTTGTTTTTACAGAGACCCTGATTTTCCATTTGTTAATCACAGTTTGAATGCTGCTGACTGGCATTATCAATTCCTTGGATATCTTTTTGTATCACTTTCCTGTTTTATACAGTTCATCTACCTTTTCCCGTAGATCCGTTGACAATAACAATTCTTTTGCTTTCCCCATGACTCACAATCCAGAAATGTCAGTGGCTGGATGAAAGATGCAAGAGTCTGTCTGGATCCCAGAAACTCACTCAGCTTTTATGCACACACAAGCAAACAGGTCACAGGTGAGGATGTTACCTTTAGTAGCCATTCAAACCATTTGTGTCAACTTCTGTGCATGTTATCATGCCAAAATCACCAGGGTATGTGAACTTTTGATCAGAGTAATTTGGATGTTTTGGGTTGTCATTACGGTTTAAAAAGATAAAACACAGTAGTTTCACAATAAATGACTTCACCCAACCACTAACCATGAGTGGAGAAAAAGTTTTAGTGTTATCATTTATATTCTCTGAAAAAAGGCCATGAAAGCAAAAATTCTGCCGGGGTATGTAAATTTTTGAGCACAACTGTACATGTCTTGCTCTTGGAGGGATCTTGATTGGATTGGTCAATCAATCCTGGGTAGTTGTAATAACTGCGTGACTGTGAGTTGGTTCAGTCCAAAAACTTTAGCGATGATTTTGTAATCTTTTCCAGCCTGATGAGCAGTAACAACTTCTGAGGTCCTTAGAAATCTTCTTTGTTCAAACCATTGTACACTTCCATAAACTTATTGTGAAGATCAAAGTTTAATAGATCCCCGTTCTTTATAAAAACAAACAGCTCACCCACTCACACCTGATTGTCATCCCATTGATTGAAAAAAACAAACTCTAATTTCACCTTCAATCCTAAAGGTTCACATATTTTTGCCATTCACATACGTTATTTTCAATCACTTTCCTCTAAGTAAAATTGTCTAATATTTTTTGCTTGTTTGTTTGATTTGGTTCTCCTTATCTACTTTTCGGATTTGTGTTAAAATGTGATGTATTTTTAGGTTAAATGTATGCAAACATTTCTGGAAAATTCAGAAGGGTTGACAAATTCTTAAACATCGATGTATATTTAGATAATGCCTTTTATTTTAAAACTAGATGATGGCCCCATTCTAACGCATCGGGTATTCTAGAATATGCATGTCCACGTAGTATATTGCACAGCCCACGTAGTATATAGCACAGCCCACGTAGTATATTGCACAGCCACGTAGTATATTGCCCAACCACGTATTATATTGCCCAACCACGTAATATATTGCCCAGTTACGTAGTATATTGCCCACTGACGTAGTATATTGCCCAGCCACGTAGTATATTGCCCAGTTACGTAGTATATTGCCCAGTGACGTAGTATACAGCACAGAGCCACGTAGTATATTGCATAGCGACGTAGTATACAGCACAGAGCCACATAGTATATTGCCCAGTGAAGTAGTATACAGCACAGAGCCACGTAGTATATTGCCCAGCCACGTACTATATTGGCCAGTCACGTAGTATATTGCCCAGCCATGTATGTCACAGGTTACAAAATAAAAAATAAACATATACTCACCTTCTGAGGGTACCCTTGTAGTTCTGTCACCTCTGTGCAGTGCAGGCGGCAGCTTCCGGTCCCAGGGTGTGATGACGTCGCGGTCACATGACCGTGACGTCATGGCAGGTCCTTCTCATGCAGGCGCGCAGGACCTGTGATGACGTCGCGGTCACATGACCGTGACGTCATGGAAGGTCCTTCTCGTCATGGAAGATCCTTGCCACCGGAACCTGCCGCTTGCATGGAGCAGTCTCCGGAGCGTCGCGAGGAGCGGGAAAGGCGGTGTAGGTGAGTATATAATGATTTTTTATTTTTTTTAGTATTTTTAACATTAGATGTTTTTACTATTGACGCTGCATAGGCTGCCTCAATAGTAAAAACTTGGTCACACAGGGTTAATAACGGCGGTAACGGAGTGAGTTACCCGTGGCATAATGCGGTCCGTTACCGCCGGCATTAACCCTGAATAGCGGTGACTGTGGGGAGTATGGAGCGAGCACTGACTGCAGGGGAGTAGGGAGGCACTAATCGAACTGTGGCCGTCGCTGATTGGTTGCGGCAGCCATGACAGGCAGCTGGCGAGACCAATCAGCGACTTGGATTCCATGACAGAGGCCGCGACCAATGAATATCTGTGACAGACAGAAGGACAGACAGACAGAAAGACGGAAGTGACCCTTAGACAATTATATAGTAGATATTCTTAGCTACATCTCATTTGTAGGTGCCAGAAGTAATGCTCTGGTCCCATGTATGTTAGTCCTTTAATGTTGTTTTTTCATCATTAGAGCAGTTTACACATTCAGTGATGGTTTGGGGAGCCATGTCATCTGCTGGTGTAGGTCCACTGTGTTTTATCAAGACCAAAGTAAGCGCAGCCGTCTACCAGGAAATTTTAGAGCACTTCTTGTTTCCCTCTGCCGACAAGCTTTTTAAAGATGGAAATGTCATTCTCCAGCAGGACTTGGCACCTGTCCACACTGTCAAAAGTACCAATACCTGGTTTACAACAACAGTATCACTGTGCTTGATTGGCAGCAAACTCCCCTGACTTTAACCCCATAGAGAATCTATAGAGTATTGTCAAGAGGAAGATTAGAGACACCAGACCCAGCAATGCAGACCAGCTGAAGGCTGCTATCAAAGCAACCTGGGCTTCCATAACCCCTCAGCAGTGCCACAGGCTGATCGCCTCCATGCCACACCACACTGATGCAGTAATTGATGCAAAAGGAGCCTGACCAAGTATTGAGTGCATTTACTGAACATACATTTCAGTAGGCCAACATTTCGGATTTTAAAATCATTTTTCAAGCTGGTGTTATAAAGTATTCTAATTTACTGAGATGACGACTTTTGGGTTTCCATTGGCTGTAAGCCATAATCATCAACTATAACAGAAATAAACATGTGAAATAGATCACTCTGTCTGTAATGACTCTATATAATATAAGAGTTTCACTTCTTGTATTGAAGCACTGAAATACAGTAAATTAACTTTTTGACGATATTCTAATTTAGTGAGAAGCACCTGTATGTGAGCAGTGAGCGCAGTGCTATATGTGAGCAGTGAGCGCAGTGCTATATGTGAGCAGTGAGCGCAGTGTTATATGTGAGCAGTGAGCGCAGTGTTATATGTGAGCAGTGAGCGCAGTGTTATATGTGAGCAATGAGCGCAGTGTTATATGTGGGCAGTGAGCACAGTGTTATATGTGAGCAGTGAGCGCAGTGCTATATGTGAGCAGTGAGCGCAGTGTTATATGTGGGCAGTGAGCACAGTGTTATATGTGAGCAGTGAGCGCAGTGTTATATGTGAGCAGTGAGCGCAGTGCTATATGTGAGCAGTGAGCGCAGTGCCACATGTGAGCAGTGAGCGCAGTGCTATATGTGAGCAGTGAGCGCAGTGCTATATGTGAGCAGTGAGTGCAGTGCTATATGTGAGCAGTGAGAGCAGTGCTATATGTGAGCAGTGGGTGCAGTGCTATATGTGAGCAGTGGGTGCAGTGTTATATGTGAGCAGTGAGCGCAGTGTTATGTGTTATATGTGAGCAGTGAGCGCAGTGTTATATGTGGGCAGTGAGCTCAGTGCTATATGTGAGCAGTGAGCGCAGTGTTATATGTGGGCAGTGAGCGCAGTGTTATATGTGGGCAGTGAGCACAGTGTTATATGTGGGCAGTGAGCGCAGTGCTATATGTGAGCAGTGAGCGCAGTGCTATATTTGAGCAGTGAGCGCAGTGCTATATTTGAGCAGTGAGCGCAGTGCTATATGTGAGCAGTGAGCGCAGTGATATATGTGAGCAGTGAGCGCGGTGTTATATGTGAGCAGTGAGCGCAGTGATATATGTCAGCAGTGAGCGCAGTGCTATATGTGAGCAGTGAGCGCAGTGTTATATGTGAGCAGTGAGCGCAGTGCTATATGTCAGCAGTGAGCGCAGTGCTATATGTGAGCAGTGAGCGCAGTGCTATGTCAGCAGTGAGCTCAGTGCTATATGTGAGCAGTGAGCGCAGTGCTATATGTGAGCAGTGAGCGCAGTGCTATATGTGAGCAGTGAGCGCAGTGCTATATGTGAGCAGTGAGCGCAGTGTTATATGTGGGCAGTGAGCACAGTGTTATATGTGAGCAGTGAGCGCAGTGCTATATGTGAGCAGTGAGCGCAGTGTTATATGTGGGCAGTGAGCTCAGTGCTATATGTGAGCAGTGAGCGCAGTGTTATATGTGGGCAGTGAGCGCAGTGTTATATGTGGGCAGTGAGCACAGTGTTATATGTGGGCAGTGAGCGCAGTGCTATATGTGAGCAGTGAGCGCAGTGCTATATTTGAGCAGTGAGCGCAGTGCTATATTTGAGCAGTGAGCGCAGTGCTATATGTGAGCAGTGAGCGCAGTGATATATGTGAGCAGTGAGCGCAGTGCTATATGTGAGCAGTGAGCGCAGTGCTATATTTGAGCAGTGAGCGCAGTGCTATATTTGAGCAGTGAGCGCAGTGCTATATGTGAGCAGTGAACGCAGTGATATATGTGAGCAGTGAGCGCAGTGCTATATGTGAGCAGTGAGCGCGGTGTTATATGTGAGCAGTGAGCGCAGTGATATATGTCAGCAGTGAGCGCAGTGCTATATGTGAGCAGTGAGCGCAGTGTTATATGTGAGCAGTGAGCGCAGTGCTATATGTCAGCAGTGAGCGCAGTGCTATATGTGAGCAGTGAGCGCAGTGCTATGTCAGCAGTGAGCTCAGTGCTATATGTGAGCAGTGAGCGCAGTGCTATATGTGAGCAGTGAGCGCAGTGCTATATGTGAGCAGTGAGCGCAGTGCTATATGTGAGCAGTGAGCGCAGTGTTATATGTGGGCAGTGAGCACAGTGTTATATGTGAGCAGTGAGCGCAGTGCTATATGTGAGCAGTGAGCGCAGTGTTATATGTGGGCAGTGAGCTCAGTGCTATATGTGAGCAGTGAGCGCAGTGTTATATGTGGGCAGTGAGCGCAGTGTTATATGTGGGCAGTGAGCACAGTGTTATATGTGGGCAGTGAGCGCAGTGCTATATGTGAGCAGTGAGCGCAGTGCTATATTTGAGCAGTGAGCGCAGTGCTATATTTGAGCAGTGAGCGCAGTGCTATATGTGAGCAGTGAGCGCAGTGATATATGTGAGCAGTGAGCGCAGTGCTATATGTGAGCAGTGAGCGCGGTGTTATATGTGAGCAGTGAGCGCAGTGCTATATGTGAGCAGTGAGCGCAGTGTTATATGTGAGCAGTAAGCACAGTGTTATATGTGGGCAGTGAGCACAGTGTTATATGTGAGCAGTGAGCGCAGTGTTATGTGTTATATGTGAGCAGTGAGTGCAATGTTATATGTGAGCAATGAGCGCAGTGCTATATGTGAGCAGTGAGCGCAGTGCTATATGTGAGCAGTGAGCGCTGTGCTATATGTGAGCAGTGAGCGCAGTGCTATATGTGAGCAGTGAGAGCAGTACGCGCAGTGCTATATGTGAGCAGTGAGCGCAGTGCTATATGTGAGCAGTGAGTGCAGTGTTATATGTGAGCAGTGAGTGCAGTGCTATATGTGAGCACTGAGTGCAGTGTTATATGTGGGCAGTGAGCGCAGTGTTATATGTGAGCAGTGAGCGCAGTGTTATATGTGAGCAGTGAGCGCCGTGTTATATGTGAGCAGTGAGCGCAGTGCTATATGTGAGCAGTGAGTGCAGTGTTATATGTGGGCAGTGAGCGCAGTGCTATATGTGAGCAGTGAGCGCAGTGTTATATGTGAGCAGTGAGTGCAGTGTTATATGTGAGCAGTGAGTGCAGTGTTATATGTGGGCAGTGAGCGCAGTGTTATATGTGAGCAGTGAGTGCAGTGTTATATGTGGGCAGTGAGCGCAGTGTTATATGTGAGCAGTGAGTGCTGTGCTATATGTGAGCAGTGAGCGCAGTGCTATATGTGAGCAGTGAGTGCAGTGCTATATGTGAGCAGTGAGTGCGGTGTTATATGTGAGCCGTGAGCGCGGTGTTATATGTGAGCAGTGAGCGCAGTGTTATATGTGAGCAGTGAGCGCAGTGCTATATGTGAGCAGTGAGCGCAGTGTTATATGTGAGCAGTGAGCGCCGTGTTATATGTGAGCAGTGAGCGCAGTGCTATATGTGAGCAGTGAGCGCAGTGTTATATGTGAGCAGTGAGTGCAGTGATATATGTGAGCAGTGAGCGCAGTGCTATATTTGAGCAGTGAGCGCAGTGCTATATGTGAGCAGTGAGCGCAGTGCTATATGTGAGCAGTGAGCGCAGTGCTATATGTGAGCAGTGAGCGCAGTGATATATGTGAGCAGTGAGCGCAGTGATATATGTGAGCAGTGAGCGCGGTGTTATATGTGAGCAGTGAGCGCAGTGCTATATGTGAGCAGTGAGCGCAGTGTTATATGTGAGCAGTAAGCGCAGTGTTATATGTGGGCAGTGAGCACAGTGTTATATGTGAGCAGTGAGCGCAGTGTTATGTGTTATATGTGAGCAGTGAGTGCAGTGTTATATGTGAGCAATGAGCGCAGTGCTATATGTGAGCAGTGAGCGCAGTGCTATATGTGAGCAGTGAGCACAGTGCTATATGTGAGCAGTGAGCGCAGTGCTATATGTGAGCAGTGAGCGCAGTGCTATATGTGAGCAGTGAGTGCAGTGCTATATGTGAGCAGTGAGTGCGGTGTTATATGTGAGCAGTGAGCGCGGTGCTATATGTGAGCAGTGAGCGCAGTGCTATATGTGAGCAGTGAGCGCAGTGCTATATGTGAGCAGTGAGTGCAGTGCTATATGTGAGCAGTGAGCGCAGTGTTATATGTGAGCAGTAAGTGCAGTGTTATATGTGGGCAGTGAGCACAGTGTTATATGTGAGCAGTGAGCGCAGTGTTATGTGTTATATGTGAGCAGTGAGTGCAGTGTTATATGTGAGCAATGAGCGCAGTGCTATATGTGAGCAGTGAGCGCAGTGCTATATGTGAGCAGTGAGCGCAGTGTTATATGTGAGCAGTAAGCGCAGTGTTATATGTGGGCAGTGAGCACAGTGTTATATGTGAGCAGTGAGCGCAGTGTTATGTGTTATATGTGAGCAGTGAGTGCAGTGCTATATGTGAGCAGTGAGCGCAGTGCTATATGTGAGCAGTGAGCACAGTGCTATATGTGAGCAGTGAGCGCAGTGCTATATGTGAGCAGTGAGCGCAGTGCTATATGTGAGCAGTGAGTGCAGTGCTATATGTGAGCAGTGAGCGCGGTGCTATATGTGAGCAGTGAGCGCAGTGCTATATGTGAGCAGTGAGTGCAGTGTTATATGTGAGCAGTGAGTGCAGTGCTATATGTGAGCAGTGAGCGCAGTGTTATATGTGAGCAGTGAGCGCAGTGTTATATGTGAACAGTGAGCGCCGTGTTATATGTGAGCAGTGAGCGCAGTGCTATATGTGAGCAGTGAGTGCAGTGTTATATGTGAGCAGTGAGTGCAGTGTTATATGTGGGCAGTGAGCGCAGTGTTATATGTGGGCAGTGAGCGCAGTGTTATATGTGAGCAGTGAGTGCAGTGTTATATGTGGGCAGTGAGCGCAGTGTTATATGTGAGCAGTGAGTGCTGTGCTATATGTGAGCAGTGAGCGCAGTGCTAAATGTGAGCAGTGAGTGCAGTGTTATATGTGAGCAGTGAGTGCAGTGTTATATGTGAGCCGTGAGCGCGGTGTTATATGTGAGCAGTGAGCGCGGTGTTATGTGTGAGCAGTTAGCGCAGTGCTATATGTGAGCAGTGAGCGCAGTGTTATATGTGAGCAGTGAGCGCCGTGTTATATGTGAGCAGTGAGCGCAGTGCTATATGTGAGCAGTGAGCGCAGTGTTATATGTGAGCAGTGAGTGCAGTGTTATATGTGGGCAGTGAGTGCAGTGCTATATGTGAGCAGCGAGCGCAGTGTTATATGTGGGCAGTGAGCGCAGTGCTCTGTGAGCAGTGAGCGCATTGTTATATGTGAGCAGTGAGCGCAGTGCTATATGTGAGCAGTGAGAGCAGTGCTATATGTGAGCAGTGAGCGCAGTGCTATATGTGAGCAGTGAGCGCAGTGTTATATGTGGGCAGTGAGCGCAGTGCTATATGTGAGCAGTGAGCGCAGTGCCATATGTGAGCAGTGAGCGCAGTGTTATATGTAGGCAGTGAGCGCAGTGCTATATGTGAGCAGTGAGCGCAGTGCCATATGTGAGCAGTGAGCGCAGTGCTATATGTGAGCAGTGAGCGCAGTGCTATATGTGAGCAGTGAGTGCAGTGCTATATGTGAGCAGTGGGTGCAGTGCTATATGTGAGCAGTGAGCGCAGTGCTATATGTGGGCAGTAAGTGCAGTGCTATATGTGGGCAGTGAGTGCAGTGCTATATGTGAGCAGTGAGCGCAGTGCTATATGTGAGCAGTGAGTGCAGTGCTATATGTGGGCAGTGAGCGCAGTGCCATATGTGAGCAGTGAGCGCAGTGTTATATGTGAGCAGTGAGCGCAGTGCCATATGTGAGCAGTGAGCGCAGTGCTATATGTGAGCAGTGAGCGCAGTGCTATATGTGAGCAGCGAGCGCAGTGCTATATGTGAGCAGTGAGCGCAGTGCCATATGTGAGCAGTGAGCGCAGTGTTATATGTGGGCAGTGAGCGCAGTGCCATATGTGAGCAGTGAGCGCAGTGTTATATGTGGGCAGTGAGCGCAGTGCTATATGTGAGCAGTGAGCGCAGTGCCATATCTGAGCAGTGAGCGCAGTGCTATATGTGAGCAGTGAGCGCAGTGCTATATGTGAGCAGTGAGTGCAGTGCTATATGTGAGCAGTGGGCGCAGTGCTATATGTGAGCAGTGAGCGCAGTGCCATATGTGAGCAGTGAGCGCAGTGCCATATGTGAGCAGTGAGCGCAGTGCCATATGTGAGCAGTGAGCGCAGTGCTATATGTGAGCAGTGAGCGCAGTGCTATATGTGAGCAGTGAGCGCAGTGCTATATGTGAGCAGTGAGTGCAGTGCTATATGTGAGCAGTGGGTGCAGTGCTATATGTGAGCAGTGGGTGCAGTGCTATATGTGAGCAGTGGGTGCAGTGCTATATGTCAGCATTGAGCGCAGTGCTATATGTGAGCAGTGAGCGCAGTGCTATATGTGGGCAGTGAGCGCAGCGCTATATGTGGGCAGTGAGTGCAGTGCTATATGTGAGCAGTGAGCGCAGTGCTATATGTCAGCAGTGAGCGCAGTGCTATATGTCAGCAGTGAGCGCAGTGCTATATGTCAGCAGTGAGCGCAGTGCTATATGTCAGCAGTGAGCGCAGTGCTATATGTCAGCAGTGAGAGCGGTGCTATATGTGAGCAGTGAGCGCGGTGCTATATGTGAGCAGTGAGCGCGGTGCTATATGTCAGCAGTGAGTGCGGTGCTATATGTGAGCAGTGAGCGCGGTGCTATATGTGAGCAGTGAGTGCGGTGCTATATGTGAGCAGTGAGCGCGGTGCTATATGTCAGCAGTGAGTGCGGTGCTATATGTGAGCAGTGAGTGCGGTGCTATATGTGAGCAGTGAGTGCGGTGCTATATGTGAGCAGTGAGCGCAGTGCTATATGTCAGCAGTGAGTGCAGTGCTATATGTGAGCAGTGAGTGCGGTGCTATATGTGAGCAGTGAGCGCGGTGCTATATGTGAGCAGTGAGCGCAGTGTTATATGTGAGCAGTGAGTGCAGTGCTATATGTGAGCAGTGAGTGCAGTGCTATATGTGAGCAGTGAGCGCGGTGCTATATGTGAGCAGTGAGTGCAGTGCTATATGTGGGCAGTGAGTGCAGTGCTATATGTCAGCAGTGAGTGCAGTGCTATATGTGAGCAGTGAGTGCAGTGCTATATGTCAGCAGTGAGTGCAGTGCTATATGTCAGCAGTGAGTGCAGTGCTATATGTCAGCAGTGAGTGTAGTGCTATATGTCAGCAGTGAGTGCAGTGCTATATGTGAGCAGTGAGTGCAGTGCTACATGCGAGCAGTGAGCGCAGTGTTATATGTCAGCAGTGAGTGCAGTGCTATATGCGAGCAGTGAGTGCAGTGCTATATGTGAGCAGTGAGTGCAGTGCTATATGTGAGCAGTGAGCACAGTGTTATATGTCAGCAGTGAGTGCAGTGCTATATGTGAGCAGTGAGTGCAGTGCTACATGCGAGCAGTGAGCGCAGTGTTATATGTCAGCAGTGAGTGCAGTGCTATATGTCAGCAGTGAGTGCAGTGCTATATGTGAGCAGTGAGTGCAGTGCTACATGCGAGCAGTGAGCGCAGTGTTATATGTCAGCAGTGAGTGCAGTGCTATATGTGAGCAGTGAGTGCGGTGCTATATGTGAGCAGTGAGTGCGGTGCTATATGTGAGCAGTGAGTGCGGTGCTATATGTGAGCAGTGAGCGCAGTGCTATATGTCAGCAGTGAGTGCAGTGCTATATGTGAGCAGTGAGTGCGGTGCTATATGTGAGCAGTGAGCGCGGTGCTATATGTGAGCAGTGAGCGCAGTGTTATATGTGAGCAGTGAGTGCAGTGCTATATGTGAGCAGTGAGTGCAGTGCTATATGTGAGCAGTGAGCGCGGTGCTATATGTGAGCAGTGAGTGCAGTGCTATATGTGGGCAGTGAGTGCAGTGCTATATGTCAGCAGTGAGTGCAGTGCTATATGTGAGCAGTGAGTGCAGTGCTATATGTCAGCAGTGAGTGCAGTGCTATATGTCAGCAGTGAGTGCAGTGCTATATGTCAGCAGTGAGTGCAGTGCTATGTCAGCAGTGAGTGCAGTGCTATATGTGAGCAGTGAGTGCAGTGCTACATGCGAGCAGTGAGCGCAGTGTTATATGTCAGCAGTGAGTGCAGTGCTATATGCGAGCAGTGAGTGCAGTGCTATATGTGAGCAGTGAGTGCAGTGCTATATGTGAGCAGTGAGCGCAGTGTTATATGTCAGCAGTGAGTGCAGTGCTATATGTGAGCAGTGAGTGCAGTGCTACATGCGAGCAGTGAGCGCAGTGTTATATGTCAGCAGTGAGTGCAGTGCTATATGTCAGCAGTGAGTGCAGTGCTATATGTGAGCAGTGAGTGCAGTGCTATATGTGAGCAGTGAGCGCAGTGTTATATGTCAGCAGTGAGTGCAGTGCTATATGTGAGCAGTGAGTGCAGTGCTACATGCGAGCAGTGAGTGCAGTGCTATATGCGAGCAGTGAGTGCAGTGCTACATGCGAGCAGTGAGCGCAGTGTTATATGTCAGCAGTGAGTGCAGTGCTACATGCGAGCAGTGAGTGCAGTGCTATATGCGAGCAGTGAGTGCAGTGCTATATGTGAGCTTATGCACCTGACTTGGGGAATGTTTGCTTCCGGTTCCTCCATCTCCTGCTCCTTCCAGATGTAGCAGTTCTTCAGTCCCCCCTTCCTTTGGCTCAGCCTGGTGCAGAGGATCCCAGTCCTGCTCTTTGAAGCTGATGCTTTTATTGAAACCACAAGAAGTATTTTTAGGAGACTGCTGTTAGCTTCCTGGGGAGACATCACTTTGGAGGGTTAGAGACAAGGCACAATTAACCTCTTTACTGCCAGACTCGCGATAACAAACAGGTCTGCGCTCATTACTGTAGGATTGCTGGATTTACAGCTTCTGTCGCCTTTAGCACTTGTTCCTAATGATGTCTTGTGTTTTTTCATGGCTACAGAAGTGGTGTGTGTTCATGCTCTACCCTGTAACTGTAGACTTTAACAGTGAGGACATTTAAAGGCATATGGCGCTCATATATATCCTTAATGGTCGGTGTAATTTATATCACCTACAGACTCTACCACAGGATTCAAGGTGAACTGCACCCATATTATGTAGTTGTAGATAGCTGTTAGTTGTACATAGCTGTTACTCAGTTGTACATAGCTGTTACTCAGTTGCACATAGCTGTTACTCAGTTGTACATAGCTGTTACTCAGTTGTAGACAGCTGTTACTCAGCTGTACATAGCTGTTACTCAGTTGTACATAGCTGTTACTCAGTTGTACCTAGCTGTTAGTTGTAGATAGTTGTTACTCAGTTGTACATAGCTGTTACTCAGTTGTAGACAGCTGTTACTCAGCTGTACATAGCTGTTACTCAGTTGTACATAGCTGTTACTCAGTTGTACCTAGCTGTTACTCAGTTGTAGATAGTTGTTACTCAGTTGTACATAGCTGTTACTCAGTTGTACATAGCTGTTACTCAGTTGTACATAGCTGTTACTCAGTTGTACCTAGCTGTTACTCAGTTGTACATAGCTGTTACTCAGTTGTACCTAGCTGTTACTCAGTTGTACATAGCTGTTAGTTGTAGATAGCTGTTACTCAGTTGTACATAGGTGTTACTCAGTTGTAGATAGTTGTTACTCAGTTGTACATAGCTGTTACTCAGTTGTACATAGCTGTTACTCAGTTGTACATAGCTGTTACTCAGTTGTACCTAGCTGTTACTCAGTTGTCCTAGCTGTTACTCAGTTGTACCTAGCTGTTACTCAGTTGTACATAGCTGTTAGTTGTAGATAGCTGTTACTCAGTTGTACATAGGTGTTACTCAGTTGTACATAGCTGTTACTCAGTTGTACATAGCTGTTACTCAATTGTACATAGTTGTGCTCAGTTGTACATAGCTGTTACTCAGTTGTACATAGCTGTTAGTTGTACATAGGTGTTACTCAGTTGTGCATAGCTGTTACTCAGTTGTACATAGGTGTTACTCAGTTGTACATAGGTATACTCAGTTGTTCATAGGTGTTACTCAGTTGTACATAGCTGTTACTCAGTTGTACATAGCTGTTAGTTGTACATAGGTGTTACTCAGTTGTGCATAGCTGTTACTCATTTGTACAAAGCAGTTACTCAGTTGTACATAGGTATACTCAGTTGTTCATAGGTGTTACTCAGTTGTACATAGCTGTTACTCAGTTGTACATAACTGTTACTCAGCTGTACATAGCTGTTACTCAGTTGTAGATAGTTGTTACTCAGTTGTACATAGCTGTTACTCAGTTGTACATAGCTGTTACTCAGTTCTATATAGCTGTTACTCAGTTGTACCTAGCTGTTACTCAGTTGTACATAGCTGTTACTCAGTTGTACATAGCTGTTAGTTGTAGATAGCTGTTACTCAGTTGTACATAGGTGTTACTCAGTTGTACATAGCTGTTACTCAGTTGTACATAGCTGTTACTCAATTGTACATAGTTGTGCTCAGTTGTACATAGCTGTTACTCAGTTGTACATAGCTGTTAGTTGTACATAGGTGTTACTCAGTTGTGCATAGCTGTTACTCAGTTGTACATAGGTGTTACTCAGTTGTACATAGGTATACTCATTTGTACATAGAAGTTACTCAGTTGTACATAGGTATACTCAGTTGTTCATAGGTGTTACTCAGTTGTACATAGCTGTTACTCAGTTGTACATAACTGTTACTCAGCTGTACATAGGTTTTACTCAGTTGTGCATAGCTGGTACTCAGTTGTACATAGCTGTTACTCAGTTGTACATAGGTGTACTCATTTGTAATAGAGCAAAGCAAAGTCCAGCTCACCACAGTTGACATCTCTGGATACTCGGAGCACGGAACCGCTGTGTCAGGGCGTAGAAGGATCAAAGAAGAAGGAAACATCCAACTCAACGAGATAGTGAAAAAACGTGTCGTTCCCTTATTCACTTCAATAATATATGTGGAGGATAAAAACATCAGCAACAACAGGAATAAAAACAGTATCAACGCGTTTCTGGTGACAGAGCACCCTTAGTCATGACTAAGGGTGCTCTGTCACCAGAAACGCGTTGATACTGTTTTTATTCCTGTACTCATTTGTACGTAGCTGTTACTCAGTTGGACATAGGTGTACTAAGGCTAAGTTCACATTTGGGTTGTGCGGTGCAGCGTCGGCGACACAACGCACAACACAAATGTAAACGCATGCACAACGCAGCGTTTTTTGACGCATGTGTCCACTTTTACATGGTTTTTGGCGCAGAAAAAACTGCATCTTGCTGCGTCCTCTGCGCCCTGACGCATGCGTCACAAAACGCAAGTGCAACGCATGTCCATGCGCCCCCCATGTTAAATATAGGGGTGCATGACGCATGCGTCGCTGCGGCTGCGCCTTACACAACGCTAATGTGAACTTAGCCTAAGTTGTACATAGCTGTTACTCAGACCTAAAAGAGAAAAAGTTTGTAGAATGAACGGCACCAGAGGAGTACATCATCCGGACACGGATACACGTGAATCCAATTTAATAGCCTGCACGAAATCCCAGGGTTTGAGGTGATCAGCATAAAAGCCATGTAATCTGATAAATAGTAGAAAGAGATGTGGCACTCACCCTTTTTGCTTGTGAAATCATGCTGTTTTTATTTGGACCGACATGAAAAAGTTGTTACATGTCCATGTGATACATCAGGCATACAGGAGGGTGCGGGAAGAGAAGGTAGACGACGGCCGTTTCGCACAAAGTGTGCTTCAACGGGTCCTGGACCCGTCGAAGCACACTTTGTGTGAAACGGCCATTGTCCACCTTCTCTCTCCGCACCCTCCTGTATGCCTGATATATCACATGGACACATAGCTGTAACTCAGTTGTACATAAGTGTTACTCAGTTGTACATAGGTGTAGTCAGTTGAATATAGGTATTACTCAGTTGTACATAGCTGTTACTCAGTTGTACGTAGGTGTACTAAGTTGTACATAGCTGTTACTCAGTTGTACATAGGTGTTCTTAGTTGTACAAAGCCGTTACTCAATTGTACATAGCTGTTACTCAGCTGTACATAGGTGTACTCATATGTACATAGCTGTTACTCAGTTGTACATAGGTGTACTAAGTTGTACATAGGTGTTACTCGGTTGTGCATAGCTGTTACTCAGTTGTACATAGCTGTTACTCAGTTGTACAAAGGTGTTACTCAGTTGTACATAGGTGTTACTCAGTTGTTTATAGGTGTACTCAATTGAATATAGGTGTTACTCAGTTGTACATAGGTGTTAGTTGCACATAAGTGTACTAAGTTGTACATAGCTGTTACTCAGTTGTACATAGGTGTACTCAGTTGTACATAGCTGTTACTCAGTTGTACATAGGTGTACTTAGTTGTACAAAGCTGTTACTCAGTTGTACATAGCTGTTACTCAGCTGTACATAGGTGTACTCATATGTACATAGCTGTTACTCAGTTGTACATAGGTGTACTAAGTTGTATATAGGTGTTACTCGGTTGTGCATAGCTGTTACTCAGTTGTACATAGGTAAACTCAGTTGTACATAGGTGTACTCATTTGTACATGGCTGTTACTCAGTTGTACATAGGTGTTACTCAGCTGTACAGAGCTGTTACTCAGTTGTACCTAGGTATACTCAGTTGTACATAGCTGTTACTCAGTTGTACATAGCTGTTACTCAGTTGTACATAGGTGTACTCATTTGTACATAGCTGTTACTCAGTTGTACATAGGTGTACTCAGTTGTACATAGGTGTACTAAGTTGTACAAAGCTGTTACTCAGTTGAACATAGCTGTTACTCAGCTGTACATAGGTGTACTCATATGTACATAGCTGTTACTCAGTTGTACATAGGTGTACTAAGTGGTACATAGCTGTTACTCAGTTGTACATAGGTGTTACTCAGTTGTGCATAGCTGTTACTCAGTTGTACATACCTGTTACTCAGTTGTACATAGGTGTTACTCATCTGTACATAGCTGTTACTCAGTTGTACATAGGTGTTACTCAGTTGTTTATAGGTGTACTCAGATGAATATAGGTGTTACTCAGTTGTACATAGGTGTTAGTTGCACATAAGTGTACTAAGTTGTACATAGTTGTTATTCAGTTGTACATAGGTATACTAAGTTGTACATAGGTGTTACTCAGTTGTACATAGGTGTTACTCAGTTGTACATAGGTGTTACTCAGATGTACATAGCTGTTACTCAGTTGTACATAGGTATACTCAGTTGTACATAGCTGTTACTCAGTTGTACATAGGTATACTCAGTTGTACATAGGTGTACTCATGTCAGGACTCTGAACATTTGTTACCTTTTGTGCATTACTGCCCTTTTCCAAGATGGCGTCTTTGGTCTCATGTGCACTGTGTCTTCCTGCTATAAAACTCCACCCCAGCCTTCAGTCTGTGCTAGAGTATTCTGCCTTGCATCCAGCTCCTGACCTCTGATTACTCCCTGGCTATATACCTGCTCCTGTGAACCTGTGTGGTGATCCTGCTACTCTGCTCTGAGTTCCTGCTGCATACACCAGTTTCCAGTAATCCTCCTTCATCTGCTGCTCGTGTTTACTTCCATCTGCATTTGCTGGACATGTAAGCTGTTTCTGCTCTGCAAAAACCTGAGACTATTAACCAGGCCTCCCTGGTTGAGCTAAGATATGATTTGAACTGCCTTATAAGCTTATCTATCTGTGTTTGGACTAAGACAAGGATTTATTCGTGTCAAGTATCCTCAAGAATAACTGTGCTTCATAGACTTTCTGCGTGATTGCATTTTCCTCTGAAGTTTCCTATAGACTGCTGAGCTGCATTTGATATTTGCACCAAGTGTTGTGGACTTGAGTTTCTCTCTGCACCTGTTTGAATCACCGTGTGATAGTATAGGCTTTACCACTTATAAAACTGTGTCCTGTAGTTGTCTTGTTCTACGCAAAGAGTCTCCTGAGTTATCCCCTATAATTATTACAACTCACTTGTACATAGCTGTTACTTTGTTGTACATAGGTGTTACTCAGCTGTACAGAGCTGTTACTCAGTTGTACATAGCTGTTACTCAGCTGTACATAGCTGTTACTCAGTTGTACATAGGTGTTACTCAGTTGTACATAGCTGTTACTCAGCAGTACATAGGTGTTACTCAGCTGTACATAGCTGTTACTCAGTTGTACATAAGTATACTCAGTTGTACATAGCTGTTACTCAGTTGTACATAGGTGTACTCATTTGTACATAGCTGTTACTCAGTTGTACATAGGTGTACTCATTTGTACATAGCTGTTACTCAGTTGTACATAGGTGTACTAAGTTGTACATAGCTGTTACTCAGTTGTACATAGCTGTTACTCAGTTGTGCATAGCTGTTACTCAGTTGTACATAGCTGTTACTCAGTTGTACATAGCTGTTACTCAGTTGTACATAGGTGTTACTCATCTGTACATAGCTGTTACTCAGTTGTACATAGGTGTTACTCAGTTGAACATAGCTGTTACTCAGCTGTACATAGGTGTTAGTTGCACATAAGTGTACTAAGTTGTACATAGCTGTTACTCAGTTGTACATAGCTGTCACTCAGTTGTACATAGCTGTTACTCAGTTGTACATAGGTATACTCAGTTGTACATAGGTGTTACTCAGTTGTACATAGGTGTTACTCAGTTGTACATAGGTGTTACTCAGCTGTACATAGCTGTTACTCAGTTGTACATAGGTATACTCAGTTGTACATAGGTGTACTCATTTGCACATAGCTGTTACTCAGTTGTACATAGGTGTTACTCAGCTGTACAGAGCTGTTACTCAGTTGTACATAGCTGTTACTCAGCTGTACATAGCTGTTACTCAGCTGTACATAGCTGTTACTCCGTTGTACATAGGTATACTCAGTTGTACATAGCTGTTACTCAGTTGTACATAGCTGTTACTCAGTTGTACATAGGTGTACTCAGTTGTACATAGGTGTACTAAGTTGTTCAAAGCTGTTACTCAGTTGTACATAGGTGCACTCAGTTGTACATAGTTGTTACTCAGTTGTACATAGGTATACTCAGTTGTAGATAGCTGTTACTCAGTTGTACATAGCTGTTAATCAGTTGTACATAGGTATACTCAGTTGTACAAGGGTGTTAATCAGTTGCGCATAGCTGTTACTCAGTTGTACATAGGTATACTCAGTTGTACATAAGTGTTACTTAGTTGTACATAGCTGTTACTCAGTTGCATATAGCTGTTACTCAGTTGTACATAGGTGTTACTCAGCTAAACATAGCTGTTACTCAGTTGTACATAGCTGTATTCAGTTGTACATATCTGTTACTCAGTTGTGCATAGCTGTTACTCAGTTGTAGATATCTGTTACTCAGTTGTGCATAGCTGTTACTCAGTGGTACAGAGCTGTTACTCAGTTGTACATAGGTGTTACTCAGCTGTACATAGCTGTTACTCAGTTGTACATAGGTATACTCAGTTGTACATAGGTGTTACTCAGTTGTACATAGCTGTTACTCAGTTGCATATAGCTGTTACTCAGTTGTACATAGTTGTTACTCAGCTGAACATGGCTGTTACTCAGTTGTATATACTGTAGGTGTTCTAAGTTGTACATAGCTGTTACTCAGTTGTACATAGGTGTACTCAGTTGTACATATCTGTTACGAAGTTGTGCATAGCTGTTACTCAGTTGTAGATAGCTGTTACTCAGTTGTACATAGGTGTTACTCAGCTGTACAGAGCTGTTACTCCTTTGTACATAGGTGTTACTCAGCTGTACATAGCTGTTACTCAGTTGTACATAGGTATACTCAGTTGTACATAGCTATTACTCAGTTGCTTATAGCTGTTACTCAGTTGTACATAGGTGTTACTCAGCTGAACATGGCTGTTGCTCAGTTGTACATAGGTGTTCTAAGTTGTACATAGCTGTTACTCAGTTGTACATAGGTGTACTCAGTTGTATATATCTGTTACTCAGTTGTGCATAGCTGTTATTCAGTTGTAGATAGCTGTTACTCAGTTGTACATAGCTGTTATTCAGTTGTACATAGCTGTTAATCAGTTGTACATAGCTATTACTCAGTTGTAGATAGCTGTTACTCAGTTGTACATAGCTGTTACTCAGTTGTAGATAGCTGTTATTCAGTTGTACATAGTTGTTACTCAGTTGTAGATAGCTGTTACTCAGTTGTACATAGTTGTTACTCAGTTGTAGATAGCTGTTAGCTGCACATAGCTGTTACCAGTTGTAGATAGCTGTTAGTTGTAGATCGCTGTTACTCGGTTGTAGATAGCTGTTACTCAGTTGTACATAGCTGTTACTCAGTTGTACATAGCTGTTACTCAGTTGTAGATAGCTGTTAGTTGTACATAGCTGTTACTCAGTTGTAGATAGCTGTTGCTCAGTTGTAGATAGCGGTTACTCAGTTGTAGATAGCTGTTAGTTGTACATAGCTGTTACTCAGTTGTACAAAGCTGTTACTCAGTTGCACAAAGCTGTTACTCAGTTGCACATAGCTGTTACTCAGTTGCACATAGCTGTTACTCAGTTGTAGATAGCTGTTAGTAGTACATAGGTGTTACTCAGTTGTACATAGCTGTTATTCAGTTGTAGATAGCTGTTAGTTGTACATAGCTGTTACTCAGTTGTACAAAGCTGTTACTCAGTTGCACAAAGCTGTTACTCAGTTGCACATAGCTGTTACTCAGTTGTAGATAGCTGTTAGTAGTACATAGGTGTTACTCAGTTGTACATAGCTGTTACTCAGTTGTAGATAGCTGTTAGTTGTACATAGCTGTTACTCAGTTGCATTTTCTCCCTTACCTTGAAAACAATCAATTTGGTAGAAATCCAATAGAGAACAAAGTAGTGAAATCTGACTATCAGTTCCATCTTTGATTGTTATTTTTTCTCTGCAGCTGCTGGGGTGGCCATTTTATTTCCTAGTGTGTACGTTTCCGAGCTCTACACTTACACTTCGCAAATACTGCAGCCTCTGTACATAGGAGACTGCAGTCAGTATCTGACCGCATCTCCTGTACTGTGGCTGCCTCAGCTGTGAACTAGGCATGTCCCCTTGGCTGTCCTCTTCACAGCTGTAGGAGGAGCCAGTTCCCATCTTATTTTAGTCTAGAGTGGTGCTCTGAGCTACATTTTCCTCCTGTCGCTACTCACACAGTGTTCAGAAGCTATGTATATAAACCCTATCATATGACACAGTCACAAGTAATGGCTCCAAACTGTGATCCTAAACTTCATCCTCCCTTATCCCTGTGCAAATGCCTGGAGGAGGAGGAGAGGAGTGATGTCATACACAGGTGAGTAGACCCCGCCCACTTTTACTACAGTCGTAATCCGAGCTAGCACTACACCAAGTTTTCATGGCAAATTTCAGCAACTGCTAACCATAGTGTTTAAAAGTGGGAAATATCAAACTTTTAAAAATTATTTTTTCAGATTTTATACCATTAAAATATATATATATATATATATATATATATATATATATATATATATATACCGTATATATGTATATATATATATATATATATATATTAATTAATACATTAACACTTTACATTTTTTCAACTGTTGAGACAATTTTTTTATGATACATTCCCTTTAACGTACCATAGTGATCACCTCCCTATATAAGATTTGTTAATCAAATGTATTAAATTACCATGTTAGTTACATTTTATTTATGTTTTTTTTTAATTCCCAAACAAAAAGTTCACAATTGAAAAATGGCACAGGTACATCCAGGCAAATCTGTAATACTGATCCAGAGGGAGACAAAAGAACCCATGAGGTCGAAGCTGAAAAAAATGGCTAGATTAACGACGCCTTATCTACATTATTGTTGCTTTGTGGCAAATAGTAAAACAGAGTTAATAAAGGAGGTTCTCTGTTCAAGATCCTCATGTCTTGGCCCAGAGTGTGTTCTCGCTCTGGAGGACATGTCCTGTCTTGTATTACACAGAAAACCTAGTGATATATGGCGGCACTGCAAGAAATTTGAGTAGTAAATCTTAACTGTTTCCCACAACCCTCCCTACACATGCATCCTGCCCTTGGCCAACTGTAGCTTGGTTTTTAATGACAATGGGGGGGGGACAAGTAGACGTCTACTGTGGTGGCTTATCTCCAAGAAGATCTAAAGGATTGGGTATGTTAATATCCAAGAAAGAATCATAGAATGGTGGAGTTAGAAGAGACCTCCAGGGTCATCATGTCCAACCCCCTCCTCAAAGCAGTATTCACTAAACCATCTCAGACAGATGTCTGTCTAGCCTCTGTTTGAAGACTTCCATTGAAGGAGAACTCACCACCTCTTGTGGCAGCCTGTTCCACTCATTGATCACCCTCAGCGTCAAAACGTTTTTTTTATAACATCTAATCTGCATCTTCTCCCTTCAGGTTCATTCCATTGCTTCTAGTGTTTCCGTGTGCAAATGAGAATAATGATGATCCTTGTACAATGTGACAGCCCATCAGATTTTTGTAGACAGCTATTAAGTCTCCTCTTAGCCTTCTTTTTAGCAAGCTAAAAATTCCCAGATCCTTTAACCGTTCCTCGTAGGCCATACTTTGCAGTCCGCTCACCATCCTGGTAGCTCTTCTCTGAACTTGCTCCAGTTTTTCAATGTCTTTTTTAAAATGTGGCCCCCAGAACTGGATACAGTATTCCAGATGAGGCCTGACCAAGGAGGAGTAGGGGACAATAATGACTTCACGTGATCTAAACTCTATGCTTCACTTAATACATCCCAGAACTGTGTTTGCCTTTTTTGCTGCTGCATCACACTGTTGACTCATGTGCAGTCTGTGATCATATATGCCTCATCTTTATCTCCCCTGACATCTGCCTGTGGGGAAAACCCAGGATATCTCTATACACGTTAGTCAAATAGTGGTATCAAAAGTGACTGATTTGGTTGATAGTAAGCTAAGGTGTGAGGGTGAGGCCACTGATTCCTAAGGGTCCCAGTGTGGGGAGACTTTTTGATCTGAAGCAGAAAACCATTTCTAGCAGTGACAGATCTGCTTCTATGTGCACTGAATCTTGAAGAAACAGACCATAGGTGTGACCTTCCTGAAGATGGCGGACTCTTTATATTCACCTTTTAGGAGGTCATTTGGAAGCCACACAAGGCGCCACTCTGGTCCTTTGTATCTTTTCTGACAATGTTTGCCTCCTAGTCCTTACCAGTGATAATCAATGATTCCCCAATTATTCAACTGCATCGGTGTGAAAATATCCCGTACCAGATGGCTCAGAGCGGGAGCTGAGAACACGGAGGGAGATACACATCAGGAAATATTGCATCCACAAAGGAAATATTCAAGCTGTGTTATAAATGACATTTGGCATATGTGCAGAGGAAGTGGGGAAATAGTGAGAGTGAGCGGCTGCTGTGTTTATAGGAAAAGGTGCGTCCACAGATGTATTTTTAGCTTTTCTGGATGGGAAAAGCCTTTTCCTAGAACTTTTGGTTTCTGCAATGTTTTCTTTGCCTCGTTTGATGATAATTTCATCCCTTCTTCATGGTGTTTAGAGATATTCTAATCAGTCAGGTACTTTTTTTCAGAACCAGTTTCAGAGAAAATAGCTTTGCAGGAAGTACAGGGATTGGACTACGGAGGAGCGGGGTAAAGTTATGTTCTCTGATGAACTTTTGGCCACGACTATAGTGCAGCAAGCTAAAGTTTAGATACAGTGCCTTGAAAAAGTATTCATACCCCATAAACTTATCCACATTATTTAAAGTTAGTGTCATTAGCAAACGGTAGGGAATTTTTAAAACAAGTATATTAGAAAACGGCTTAGATTAAGGCATCACATACATAGGGATTCAGATAAAATGTACTTATGCCTTCGGACCACCCCTTTAAATGTATGTTATTGGGATTTTATGTGATACCGACACAAAGTAGTAAGTATTTGTGAAGCATAAATGAAATATTACAGAATTTTCTAAATATTTGAAAAATAAAAATGTGAAAATTGTGGCATGTATTTGTATTCGGCCATCCCGAGTCAACACTTTGTAGGACCACCTTTCGCTATAATTACTACTGCAAGGGACCTCTACCAGCTTTGCACATGTAGCAGCTGACATTTTTGTCCCTTCTTCTTTGCACACTCGCTCTCGCTCAGTGAGATTGGATGGAGACGTCTGTGAACAGCAATTTTCACATCTTCTAACAGATTCTGAATGTGAATAAGGTCTCGACTGTGACTGGACCATTCACACACATATGAATGTACTTAGATATAAACCATCTATTGTAGCTCTGGCTGTATGTTTAGGGTCCGTGTCCAGTATGATGCTGCCACCACCATGTGTGATGGTGGGGATGGTATTTTCAAAGTGATGTGCAGTGTTAGTTTTCTGCCACACCTAGTGTTTTGCATTTAGCCCCAAATGTTCTCCTTTGGTCTCATCTGACCAGAGCACCTTCTTCCACATGCTCACTGTGTTACATACATGGGTTTTTGCAAACAGCAAAACAGGGACTTATGACATGCGTTCAAAAATGGCTTTCTTCTTGTCACTCTTCCATAAAGGCCAGATTTGTGGAGTATATGACTAATAGTTGTCCCACCTGAGCTGTAGATCTCTGAAGCTCCTCCAGAGTGGCCATGGGCCTCTTGGCTGCTTCTCTAATGAGTGCTATCCTTGCTCGGGATGTCAGTTTAGGTAGACGGCCAGGTCTTGGTAGGTTTGCAGTTATGCCATACTCCTTTCGTTTTTGGATGAAGGATTGAACAGTGTTCCATGAGATGTTTAGAGATATTTTGTAATAATCTAACCCGGGTTTACTTTTCTCCACAACTTTATTCTTGACCTGTCTAGTGTGTTTCTTGGTTTTCATGAAGCTGTTTGATAATGTTCCCAAACAAACCTCTGATACTGTCACCACCTCGCGGTCCGGGGCACCTACTTTCTCTTCCCCGCCTGTTCTTACCTCCTCCGGTTCTGTCCTGAGCCAGCAGGGTCACGCTCCGGTCATCCGCCGGCGCTCCGGGGTCCATCCCTGCAGACATGCTGCCCGGGTCCTTGCTCCCATGTCTGCTGCACTTCCTCGTTCCTCTCCCTCTCCTAGGGAGTGCATAGGGGGCGGGCAGGCCAGCTCTCTGGCTTCTTAAACGGCCAGCCCGTTCCTACTCACTGCCCCTCCTCCCGGCCTATCACCTGCAGGCTGGAGGGATAAAAGGATCTCAGTCACTCCTGGACTCCGCCTGGGCAACTTCTATTATCCTGAAGTTGCTGCTCCAGGTCTTGTCCTGCTATGC
This sequence comes from Ranitomeya variabilis, assembly GCF_051348905.1. NCBI lineage: Eukaryota > Metazoa > Chordata > Amphibia > Anura > Dendrobatidae > Ranitomeya > Ranitomeya variabilis. The sequence continues at coordinate 49,384,792 of NC_135232.1, read as the reverse complement.
TTACCAATCCTGTTTGCCTGCCTTACTCTGTGTTCCTTTTTCCCCTAGGATCGTGTCTGGCCTTCTCGGCATCCTGTGTCCTGGATCCTGGACGATTCCCTGCAGTCTTCAGCCTGCTTCCTAGTTCCACGTTCTGCCCTGTCTTTTCAGTTCATTTCTCCCCAGCCTCCTAGGTCGGTTTAACACAGGTGTCTGCTTCATCGGACCCTCTATTGGTGGTCAAGGGGAAATCCCTGTATAGGGGTCACTCCAAGCCTTGGACTCCTTAGAGGCACCCTGGTGTTGTGGTCCTGTGGCCCTCCTTTGGGGAGTCTCCCCTAGTATTTGTATTACTTTACAATAAACCTTTTGAACCTGCTTTCTTGGTCTGGCTCTCCCTTCCTGGTATCAGCAACCGCTGTATTTGCGGTCCAGAGGGTCCACCCGATAGACCCATCTGTAGGGCGTGACAGATTTTGCCCAGGCCATGGACCCCGCTGATGCCAGGTTCGATGCTCAGAGGGAGCTTGCTAGTCTCCGCCAGAGCCAGGAACAGGTTGTTGTGTTCATGCGGACCCTGGAGGCCCGTCTAGGTTCCCCTCAGGGGGTGGATGCATCTTACTCCTCTCATCTTGCAGATCTACATCAGGAGCTGGATCAACAAGGACGGATACAGACCCAGATGCTGGAGTACATGACGTCTGTTGACGAGCGGCTCTCGAATCTACAGCGGTCTCCTCCTGCCCCGGTTACTGCACCCGTGTTGGATCCCGTTGCCATAGGAGGCGTCTTCTCTTCCCCTCGTCTCTGCAAACCCACCAGGTACTCTGGGGATCCAAAAATGTGCAGGGGTTTCATCAACCTATGCCAGCAGCATTTCAGGCTTCTCCCTCATCAATACCCTACGGATGTGGCGAAAGTGGCCTTTCTGGCATCACACCTGGAGGGCGAGGCCTTGGCCTGGTTCAACCCACTACTGGAGAGAGAGGACCCCATTGTATCTGATCTGCGGTCCTTCTTGGACACCTTCCGGAAGATCTTTGATGAGCCAGGTCGAGTGGCTTCGGCCACGGAGGAGTTGTTCAGCTTACAGCAAGGTACTCTCTCGGTTGGCCAATACGCCATACAGTTTCGCACTTTGGCTTCGGAGCTTCGCTGGTCTGACGAGCCCCTGATCGGTGTCTTCCGGAGAGGGTTATCCAGTCGCCTGAAGGACGAGCTTGCCGTACGAGACCTCCCCGATACCCTGGACGAATACATCTCCCTTGCCGTCCGGATGGACCGCCGCCTACAAGAACGCACCAAGGAGAGAGCCCAGGAGAGAAGACCACCTCGATTGGCACCCTCTTTACAGAGGCCCCTGTTACCAGGTAACGCCTCGTCTGCCGAAGCACCCGAACCCATGGAGGTGGATCGTCTCCGGCTGAGTCCCCGGGAGCGTGAGGAGAGAGTCGCCCGGAGGTTGTGTCTCTATTGTGGTGGCTCCAACCACTTCCGCCGGCAATGTCCCAGAAGACCGGAAAACTCCTCCACCTAGGACAGGTAAGAGAGGCCATCCTAGGTGAGAGTGATACCTCTCTACCATTAACTGTTTCCATACAGGTGAAAATTGGTGACAGGCGGTTCTCAGAGTTGGCGTATTTGGACTCGGGATCTGCAGGTAACTTTATTCAGCGAGACATGGCTCTCCGCCTCGGCATCCCTATACACCCCCTGCAGCATCCCCGCACCATTACCTCCGTTGATGGGAGACCCCTACAAGACTCCGTTGAGGGCATTACCAGTGAGGTGGAGATTCAGATCGGAGCTCTCCATACTGAGAGGATTGCCTTTCTCGTGCTACCTACTCTCTCCCCACCTTTCTTGCTCGGTCTGCCATGGCTGCGTATGCATGAGCCAGTCATAGACTGGCGAAGTGGGGAGATCCAGCGTTGGGGTTCGGCCTGCCATAGCCATTGCCTGCTGTCCGTCCGGCCTATCCGTTTGCCTCCCTCACCTACGTCCTTGCCTGGACTTCCGGAGGCCTACTGGGCATATGCGGACGTCTTCGATAAACGAGAAGCAGAGGTCTTGCCCCCGCACAGGCCTTATGATTGTCCCATCGATTTGGTTCCAGGTGCCTCTTTTCCTACAGGACGAATCTACCCACTGTCCCCTGCTGAGACCCAGGCGATGTCAGAATACGTCACAGACAGCTTGGCCCGGGGATTCATCCAGAGGTCCACATCCCCTGTCGGAGCCGGGTTCTTCTACGTGAAAAAGAAGGACGGGTCTTTGCGTCCTTGCATTGACTACCGTGGATTAAACGCCATCACGGTAAAGAATAAGTACCCTCTGCCTCTTATTCCAGAACTCTTCGATCGGCTCCGGGGAGCCCGGTTGTTCACCAAGCTGGACCTGCGAGGGGCTTACAACCTTGTCCGCATCCGGGCCGGTGACGAGTGGAAAACCGCCTTCAACACCCGTGATGGTCACTTCGAATACCGGGTGATGCCCTTCGGACTGTGCAATGCACCAGCCGTCTTCCAGGAGTTCGTGAACGACGTCTTCCGTGACTTGCTGTACGTATGTGTTGTGGTATACCTAGATGACATCTTGGTTTTCTCCCCAGACCTACCCACACACAGAAGAGACGTCCGACGAGTTCTCCTTCGATTACGGGAGAACCGCTTGTACGCCAAGTATGAGAAATGCCTCTTCGAGCGGTCTTCTCTGCCGTTCCTTGGATACATCGTCTCTGACTCTGGGCTGGAGATGGATCCTGATAAGGTGTCGGCCATCATGAACTGGCCTCGGCCGGTCGGGATCAAAGCCATCCAGCGCTTCTTGGGATTCGCCAACTACTACCGGCAGTTTATCCCGCACTTCTCGGATCTGGTCAAACCCCTCACTGCACTCACACGCAAGGGAACACCTGCTAATGGATGGGCTCCAGAGGCTGAGTGCTCCTTCCAGGCACTCAAACGGGCCTTCTCCTCCGCACCAGCCCTGCACAGGCCCGTCGCTGAGAAGCAGTTCTTTCTGGAGGTGGACGCATCCTCCACAGGTGCCGGGGCCGTCCTCACGCAGAGAGCCGCCTCCGGACGTAAGGTCTCTTGCGGCTTCTTTTCGAAGGCCTTTTCCCCCTGTGAGCGGAATTACTCCATTGGTGACCGTGAGTTGCTTGCCATCAAAATGGCCTTGGAGGAGTGGCGTTACCTCCTAGAGGGAGCAGTGCACCCGGTGGTGATCTACACTGACCACAAGAACTTGGCCTATCTCCACTCTGCCCAGAGGCTCAACCCTCGCCAGGCCTGTTGGTCTTTATTCTTTGCTCGGTTTGATTACCGTCTTCATTTTCGTCCCGCAGATAAGAATGTCAAGGCTGACGCCCTCTCCCGCTCTTTTCTTACCGACGATCATGAGGAGGAACCTCGTCCCATCATCGATCCATCCAAGGTGATCATGGTTGCACCGCTCCGACTGTCGCAGGTACCCCCAGGGAAGACGCTGGTGCCTGAACCTAATCGAGAACGCATCCTCCGCTGGGGACATTCCTCCTTACTAGCTGGGCACGCGGGTCTGACTAAGACCCTACAGTTGATCGGCCGGTACTACTGGTGGCCTGGGATGCGTCAAGAGGTGACAGACTACGTCTCTGCCTGTTCTTCCTGTGCCTGCAACAAGACCCCCAAACGGCTTCCCGCCGGTCAACTCTTGCCCTTGCCTGTACCATCAAAACCATGGCAACACATTGCGATGGACTTCATCACGGATCTTCCTGCATCCTCCGGGAATACTGTCATCTGGGTCGTGGTGGACAGATTTTCCAAGATGGGTCACTTCGTTTCTCTGCCTGGTCTTCCTTCGGCACCCAAGCTGGCCGAGTTGTTTGTTCTACATATCCTCCGGTTGCATGGGTTACCCTCCAACATTGTTTCCGATAGGGGAGTTCAATTCGTGTCCCGATTCTGGCGGTCTCTCTGCAGGAAACTCGATATTACCTTGGACTTCTCTTCGGCTTATCATCCACAGACTAACGAACAGGTGGAACGGGTAAACCAGGTGTTGGCAGGTTATCTACGGCACTTTGTCAACGCACACCACGACAACTGGACGTCCCTACTGCCTTGGGCGGAGTTCTCGTACAATAATCATGTTGGTGAGTCTTCACGTAACACTCCATTCTTTATTGTATATGGGCAGCACCCGAGGATCCCGACCCCCTTGGACATCGCTACTACCAATCCTGCAGCAGAGGCCGTGGCTCGTGACTTCGCCGACATCTGGAACAAGACTCGTGTAGCTCTTGAGAAAGCATCCCAGCGTATGAAGGACCAGGCCGACAAAAGAAGACTTGATGCCCAGATGTTTCAACCGGGTGACAAGGTATGGTTATCAGCCAAGTACGTCCGCCTTAAGGTGCCCTCCTTCAAGCTCGGACCTCGGTACATCGGACCGTTCGAGGTGTCCCGGAGACTCAACGATGTGTGCTATCAGCTACGACTGCCTCCTTCTCTGCGAATACATAATTCTTTCCACCGTTCCCTCCTCAAGCCTGTGATCCTCAACCGCTTCTCCCAGGATCCGGGAGAGCGTCCTCCTCCTATATCGGCCAATGACGAGTATGAGGTCAGTGCCATTCTGGACGTGAAGAAGAGAGGGCGTGCCACATGGTACCTGGTCGACTGGAAGGGGTTTGGTCCTGAGGAGAGGTCCTGGGAACCGGAGGGCAACATCCATGCTCCTCGTCTCCTACGTCGGTTCCTTGCCAGTCGCCGCCCGGGGGGGCCTGGAGGGGGGGGGTACTGTCACCACCTCGCGGTCCGGGGCACCTACTTTCTCTTCCCCGCCTGTTCTTACCTCCTCCGGTTCTGTCCTGAGCCAGCAGGGTCACGCTCCGGTCATCCGCCGGCGCTCCGGGGTCCATCCCTGCAGACATGCTGCCCGGGTCCTTGCTCCCATGTCTGCTGCACTTCCTCGTTCCTCTCCCTCTCCTAGGGAGTGCATAGGGGGCGGGCAGGCCAGCTCTCTGGCTTCTTAAACGGCCAGCCCGTTCCTACTCACTGCCCCTCCTCCCGGCCTATCACCTGCAGGCTGGAGGGATAAAAGGATCTCAGTCACTCCTGGACTCCGCCTGGGCAACTTCTATTATCCTGAAGTTGCTGCTCCAGGTCTTGTCCTGCTATGCTTACCAATCCTGTTTGCCTGCCTTACTCTGTGTTCCTTTTTCCCCTAGGATCGTGTCTGGCCTTCTCGGCATCCTGTGTCCTGGATCCTGGACGATTCCCTGCAGTCTTCAGCCTGCTTCCTAGTTCCACGTTCTGCCCTGTCTTTTCAGTTCATTTCTCCCCAGCCTCCTAGGTCGGTTTAACACAGGTGTCTGCTTCATCGGACCCTCTATTGGTGGTCAAGGGGAAATCCCTGTATAGGGGTCACTCCAAGCCTTGGACTCCTTAGAGGCACCCTGGTGTTGTGGTCCTGTGGCCCTCCTTTGGGGAGTCTCCCCTAGTATTTGTATTACTTTACAATAAACCTTTTGAACCTGCTTTCTTGGTCTGGCTCTCCCTTCCTGGTATCAGCAACCGCTGTATTTGCGGTCCAGAGGGTCCACCCGATAGACCCATCTGTAGGGCGTGACAGATACCTTCACAGAACAGCAGTAGTTATACTGAGAATAAATTACACTCAGGGGACTCAATGTACTAAATATATGGGAAATACGTTATACTATGTGAAGAACTATGGGGTGCATTATACTATGGGAAGTGAATTGTACTAAATGGATGACTATGGCGGTGCATTATACTATATGGAGCACTATGAGGAGTGTATTATGCTATATGGAGCACTATGAGGAGTGTATTATGCTACATGGAGGACTGAGCAGTGTATTTTAATATATGGAGGACTATAGGGAGTGTATTATACTATGTGGAGGACTGTGGTGCACATTATAATATATAGAGGACTATGGGGTGTATTTTACCAAACAAGTAAAATGCTGCATATTCAGATTGTTTTTGCTGGAACAAAAATCATTGTTCTCAGCAGCACATCGCCGGTGTAAACTGTAGATGTGCTGCTGATAACATGATACTGTATGGTGATCTGTTAGTGATCTATTAGGGATCGTTCTGTCCCATCATTATTCCTCAGCTGGTGGAAAGAGGCCGGGAAACAAGCGTTGAACAACTTCAGTATTGTCGATCAAACTCATTTAGCGGCCTGAACTCAGTGCTTGTAAATACAACCGAAATGCTTCTGTGTGATGTGCAATATGTTAGCATTTGGGGCCCCATTTTAAACTTTGCCTAGGGCCCCACTTTGCCTAAAACCAGCCCTGCCTACAAGTGTACAAAGATATTATACAGTCACCATGTGACAAGTGGGCCTGTGTGACTTCAAGTGCCAGGGCTGAATTTTTGTCCCAGTCCGGCCCTGCTTCAACACACCCAATCTAAAACCTTGAGACGTGATATGGGTAGATAGTTGGTCAAATTTTCATATTTTGAGGGCGTTTTGGTGTCTTGGCACTCGGTACCCCATGCACCTGGAAGCCCTCTTCACAAACTGCCATAGCATTTTATTATATACCATGTCTAAGAAATAAGTGGAAGCTTAAGGTGCTGATTATACACCCACATCTAGCACTGACCTGTGCGCTGTCAGCCAGTATAAATGGCAAAATATGTTTTTGGCAGCGCAGTCTTGTAATATTCCGCAGCATGGTTCTCACTTCCTGTTATGTTACCATTCCGCCGACATGCCGAGTGCCAGGATTCAAGAATAGGATGTTGTAAGCCGGCAGCTGCACCTCTGTGGTAAATCAGCTATTTCCACTCCTGTTTATTCTGTATATGACCTCTCTGCACAATGTAAGATCACTGCGAAAAGCTGCAACACCTGAGGGAAGACGACAAAGGAAAAGAACGTGCCGACAGTTATGGGTTCTAGACTTCAAGGTGGCAAGAAAATGTGTTATCTTATAGATGGGATAGTATATTTTCTTATAGTTAGGGACCAGTATTATAACATTTATATTCATTACATAGGGGCAGTATTATAGTAGTTATATTCTTGTACATAGGGGCAGTATTATAGTAGTTATATTCTTGTACATAGAGGCAGTATTATAGTAGTTACATTCTTGTACATAGGGGCAGTATTATAGTAGTTATATTCTTGTACATAGGGGCAGTATTATAGTAGTTATATTCTTGTACATAGGGGCAGTATTATAGTAGTTATATTCTTGTACATAGGGGCAGTATTATAGTAGTTATATTCTTGTACATAGGGGCAGTATTATAGTAGTTATATTCTTGTACATAGGAGCAGTATTATAGTAGTTATATTATTGTATATAGGGGCAGTATTATAGTAGTTATATTCTTGTACATAGGAGCAGTATTATAGTAATTATATTCTTGTACATAGGGGCAGTATTATAGTAGTTATATTCTTGTACATAGGGGCAGTGTTATAGTAGTTATATTATTGTATATAGGGGCAGTATTATAGTAGTTATATTCTTGTACATAGGAGCAGTATTATAGTAGTTATATTCTTGTACATAGGGGCAGTATTATAGTAGTTATATTCTTGTACATAGGGAGCAGTATTATAGTAGTTATATTCTTGTACATAGGAGCAGTATTATAGTAGTTATATTCTTGTACATAGGGGCAGTATTATAGTAGTTATATTCTTGTACATAGGAGCAGTATTATAGTAGTTATATTCTTATACATGGGGCAGTATTATAGTAGTTATATTCTTGTACATAGGGGCAGTATTATAGTAGTTATATTCTTGTACATAGGAGCAGTATTATAGTAGTTATATTCTTGTACATAGGGGCAATATTATAGTAGTTATATTCTTGTACATAGGAGCAGTATTATAGTAGTTATATTTTTGTACATAGGAGCAGTATTATAGTAATATTATTGTATATAGGGGCAGTATTATAGTAGCTATATTCTTGTACATAGGAGCAGTATTATAGTAATATTATTGTATATAGGGGCAGTATTATAGTAGTTATATTCTTATACATGGGGCAGTATTATAGTAGTTATATTCTTATACATGGGGCAGTATTATAGTAGTTATATTCTTGTACATAGGAGCAGTATTATAGTAGTTATATTCTTGTACATAGAGGCAGTATTATAGTAGCTATATTCTTGTACATAGGAGCAGTATTATAGTAGTTATATTCTTGTACATAGGAGCAGTATTATAGTAGTTATATTCTTTTACATAGGAGCAGTATTATAGTAGTTATATTCTTGTACATAGGAGCAGTATTATAGTAGTTATATTCTTATACATGGGGCAGTATTATAGTAGTTATATTGTTGTACATAGGGGCAGTATTATATTAGTTATATTCTTGTACATAGGGGCAGTATTATAGTAGTTATATTCTTGTACATAGGAGCAGTATTATATTAGTTATATTCTTGTACATAGGGGCAGTATTATAGTAGTTATATTCCTCTACATAGGGGCAGTATTATAGTAGTTATATATTTGTGCGTAGAAGTAGTGTTATGTTAGACATATTCTCATGTATCTGAAAGCAGTATTTTACATTCTATATCACTTACTATTGCTGGATGGGACATTTTTCAGAATTTTAAATATCTGGTGAGCTGATTTTTTCATTTTTTTAAGGAGATCAGTTTAACCCTTTTCTCGGAACATCCTCATGATTATTTACTGTATATAGTAGTTCACAATGAATGTTTCACCTCACTGTGATTAAGGCTGGGACTCTTGTACCTTGCGTTCTGCGCCCACTAAGGTAGCGGGTATCACGGTATTACCTATAGGTACCGTACATCCCAGTCTATTTTGGGTGTTGCATTTTTTTGGAGCTTTTATGATATCCACACAAGTTAGCGCTATGTATATATTCCCACTAGTATTTGACTTCTGCGCTGTGTAAATCTGTACGGCCGATATCAGGGTGGTTTCACACTGTGTTACATGCAGCTGTCGCTGTACTGGGCTGGGAAGGAAATCACTGTTAGATAAGACTTGGGAAATACTAGATGTAGCCTACTTTTAGGACACACTATAAATATTTCATACACTTTCACAGACAGATAATGCTGCCATCATTTCTCCTTTTTTTGGCGGCTGCTGATTTTCTATACTTTACAGCATGGATGGATTATATAAGTGTATTTTAAAGTTTAATATTTGGCTACCTTTTTTATGAAACATTGAAATATTGAAGGGAAAAGAACATCCAAGGGCAAAAATGTCACTGCTGGAACAAAAAGGCAGGTTGTTGTTTTTCTGCTTCTTTAGACCATGTTCCCAATCCGGTTTGTTGCTAATAGCAGTCTGCTGTGTTGCTTTTTTTGTTCTTTTTTTTTTTTTACTGCGGTTTCCCCTTTTTTTTATGCATTTTAGGTGTAGATTTGATGCCACTTTGCTATGAGTTTTTTATTGCAGAAATGTTTGGATTCTGCTCTTAAAAACGCAGTTGAATTTTTTATGCTTTTCTATTCGCTCGTTACCCCCCCCCCCAAAAAAAAAAGCTTATAAGGAAAACATGCACCAAAAAACGCACTCTAAGTTCACTAGTTCATACGATTTTTCTGCATTTTTCTGCACTTGTTTTCTTCTGAAAAAATACAGCATTTTACAATTACAGCAAAATGAAATCAGATCTCTAAAGTCTCATTCATTTTTTTTCCTTGCGGTTTTGGATCTGAAAAAAACATATTAAAAAAAACAAAACAAAAAAAAAAAAAACCCACAGCGTGTTAATTCTGGAATCTTTAACCCTTGATGTCCAGTAGGTTTGGACCTCAGTTCCTTCTTCCCATTGGCATGGACCTTTCTTCAATGATGTCTCTTTTGTCCAGTAAAATTTTACACTTTCCCGTTAGTTACGGTACACATATTTGATATTGCCGCATCTGGAACGACCCCACCTATAAAACTGTCCCACTAATTAACCCCTTTACTGAAAAGTGAGGCAAAAAACTATTCTTTATCATCATACCGCCAAATAAAAAGTGGAATAAAACGCTATCAAAAAGGCTAATGGTAAAAAGAAAACATAATCTTGTCCTGCAAAAAAACAATCCGCAATACAGCTCAATCAACAGAAAAATTAACCCCTTCATGACCGGGGGTATTTTCGTTTTTCGCTCCCCAGAGCCATAACTTTTTTATTTTTCTGTCAATTTGGCCATGTGAGGGCTTATTTTTTGCGGGACTAGTTGTACTTTTGAACAACACCATTGGTTTTTGCATGTCATGTACTAAAAAACGGGAAAAAAATTCTAAGTGCGGTGAAATTGCAAAAAAAGTGTAATCCCACACTGGTTTTTTATTTACCGTAGCTTTTTTCTAAGTTTATTAAATGGTAAAACTGACCTGCCATTATGATTGTCCGGTCAGTACGAGTTTATAGACACCTAACATGACTAGGTTATTTTTTATCTAAGTGGTAAAAAGAAATAACTTTGATAAAAAAAAATAACCAATTTTCCGAGACCTGTAGCGTCTCCATATTTCGTGATCTGGCATCGGGTGAGGGCTTATTTTTTGCGTGCCGAGCTGGCGTTTTTAATGATAGCATTTTGGTGCAGATATGTTCTTTTGATCGCCAGTAATTGCATTTTAATGCAATGTCGCAGTGACCAAAAAAAACGTAATTCTGAGGTTTCAAATTTTTTTCTCACCTTCCGCTTAGCGATCAGGTTAATGCTTTTTTTTATTGATCGATCGGGCGATTCTGAACGCGGCGATACCAAATATGTGTAGGTTTGATTTTTTTTATTGTTTTATTTTGAATGGGGCAAAAGGGGGGTGATTTATAAAATATGAAAAAAAAAATATATATATAAAAGTTTAAAACATTTTTTTTTACTTTTGCCATGCTTCAATAGGCTCATAGCCATGGGAGGCAAGAAGCTGGCACCACTCGATCACCTCTGCTACATAGGAGCGAAGCATAGATCGCTCCTATGCAGCTGAATTGCTGCATCGCTATGAGCGCCGACCACAGGGTGGCGCTCACAGCAATTCGGCATCAACTACCATAGAGGTCTCAAGGAGACATCTGGTTGTCATGCCGACGCATCGCTGAACCCCGATCACATGATGGGGGTCAGCAATGCACGCATTTCCGGCCCGATGGCCGGAAGAGCTAGTTAAATGCCGCAGCGGCATTTAACTAGTTAATTGCGGCGGCTGAATTGCGATTCCACCCGCTGCTATTGCGGGCACATGTCAGCTGTTCAAAACAGCTGACATGTCGCGGCTTTGATGCGGGCTCACCGCTGGAGCCCTGCATCAAAGCGGGGGATCTGACCTCGGACGTACTATCCTGTCCGAGGTCAGAAAGGGGTTAAAAAGTTATATTTTCTGGATGGCTTTGTTCTGAAACCTATATTTTTTTCTATAAAATAGTTTTTTATTGTGTAAAAGCGACAAAACATAAAAAAATATATATGTGGTATCACTGTAATTGTTATGCTGTAAGAATCAGGCTGCACTCAGATGTCAACCGAGTGCAGTCCTATTTAAGTGTGACGATTCAAAGAAGGAAAACGGAGAGTGGACCCTCTAGACCGCGACGACGAACCCCTCACGGACGAGCTGACCAGATAGACCGCCCCCTATACAGGGAGAGTTAGGGGCAGGCCCGTGAGGGACTATCGCCACGGAAGCTGGAGGACCAGGACGGGAGAAGACCAAGAAGAGGTGGAGATAGTAGGACCACAGGATAGGTGAGTACTGCAGAGACACAGGACTGGTGGGTAAAACAGGACTGATGGGTAAACTGCAGCAGTACAGGGACTGGCGGAGGAACTGAGGAAACGCAGAGGCTAGCAGGATACAGGAAAGACAGGATAAACCCAAAGTCAGAGGGAAAACGAACTTCACAGAGAACAAGAGCGGCCAGGAACACCTGAAGGAACAAATGATAACCAGGCACAGAGGGACGGCAGGAAGCAGTCTAAATACCTAAAGGCAGGGTAGCACTTCTGGGTAACAGACCTCCAGAACCATAGAGAGTACAATAAGGAGGACCGACTTCCTATACTAGTCCTCCAGGACCATAGAGGAGATGAAGAGGAGCGCCAACAGAAGATCAGAAGTGCACACGCGCAGCACTGAACCTGGTATGCGCGCGCGCACGAGAAGCAGAGGCCGGGAGCGAGCGAGGAGGCGGCAGCAGCGGTATGATAGTAATGATACTGAGCCGAAGAATAAAGCCCCTTTATCAATTTTACCTGACCTGTGGTCCAGCAGTGTCCGTCTTTTTAGGATTGCATAAAAGTGCTGTTTGCCCAATAAAAGCTTCAACTCAGTCAACAACAAAAAAGCAAGTCCTCATTCAGGTCCGTCGTCTATTAATGGAAGTATAGGGGGCTTCCATGTTACTGGCGGTACAAAGGCTCTGAAAAAGTGAAATGGCTTCTCGCTCCCCCAATAGAAATTCAGCAAATTCTGTGCTCCCAAATCCAAATGCCTCCTCCCTTCTGAACCCCAGCGTGCCTAAACCACATTTAGAGTCCACGTGTTTGGCTTTTCTGTAGGGATGATAGCCCACGTAATTTATGGATGCATGTCTCCAGAAGCATGAGCTGGGCATAAGGTACTGGGTACTACCACGTACTGGTCACTACAACGTACTGCTCACTGTAACGCTCTGGGCACTACAATGACAGTTTACAATTTTCACTCAGCAAAATCCACTACTGCCTGTTTCTGGAAAACACCCATGAAGTTAAAATCATCAATACACTTGTGGATACATTTCCAAAGGGGTATAATTTCCAAAATGGGGTCAATTGAGGTGGGACTCTGCTCTTATAGCACTTAAGGGCTCTGTATATGGAGTTCACAAACTATCCTTGGAAAATCTGCTCTCCAGGAGGCAAATAGCACTCCGTCCCTCCAGTGTCTTGCCTTGTGGCTAAGCAGTACTGAACAGCCACGTATGGGGTATTTCTACTTTCAGCAGAAATTCTGGGACACATTTTGGTGCCATTTTAACTAATTTCCCAGAGTGAAAATGTAAAATCTGGGGTGAAAACTTTTGGTGGTAAAAATATTTATATTATATATATATAATTATATTTTCTTCCCTGCCCAATGGTATAAAATTCTGTGACACTCCTGTGGTGTCAATATAATCACTGCACCCATAGATGAATTCATTGAAAGGTGCAGTTTGTTAAACCGGGATTCTAATGGAGGGTTCTGCTGTTCTGGCATCTCAGGGGCTCTGCCAATGTGACATGGCACCCTCAAACCAACCCAGCAAAATCTGAAATCCAATATGGTGCTTCTTCCCTTCTGAGCTTTGCACTGTACCTCAAACGTAGTTTTCAACCATATATAGGGTATTGGAAATTGCACAACAAATTTTGGGGTCCATTTTCTCCTGCTATCCTTGTGAAAAGGAAAAAAATGGAGCTAGAACAATATTTTTGTGGGAAAAATATATATATATATATATTTTTTCATTTTCACAGCTCAGTGTTGTAAAGTTATATGAAGCACGTGTGAGTTTAAGGTGCTCACCACACATCTAAATAAATTTATTGAGGGTTCTAGTTTCCAAAATGAGGTCACTTGTGATGATATTTCCACTGTTTAGGCACATCGGGAGCTCTCCAAAAGCCACATGACACCCTCAGACCATTCCATCAAAGTAGGTGTTCCAAAGCGTTACTCCTTCCTTTCTAAGCCCTGCTGTGCACCAAAACAGTAGTTTTCCTCCACATATGGGGTATCAGCGGAGTCAGGAGAAATTGTGCAGGAAATTTTTGTGGTACATTTTTCCTGTTACACTTTTTTATTATTATTATTATTATTTATTTATATAGCACCATTAATTCCATGGTGCTGTACATGTGAAAAGGGGTTACATACAGGGTTATAGATATCGTTAACAGTAAACAAATTTACAATGACAGACTGGTACAGAAGGGAGAGGACCCTGTCCTTGCGGACTTACATTCTTCAGGATAATGGGGAAGAGACAGGAGGTCGGTGTGCTGCAGCACTGGTGGTGGTGAGGCGGCAGTTCGGGTAGTTGGTGAGGCGGCAGCTCTGGCAGTGGCGATGTGGTAGCTCGGGTGGTTGGTGACGTGGCAGCGGGTCAGGTGGTTGGTGGGGCGGCAGCTCGGGTGGTTGGTGAGGCGGCAGCTCGGGTGGTTGGTGAGGCGGTAGCTCGGGTGGTTGGTGAGGCGGCAGCTCGGGTGATTGGTGAGGTTCACACTTGTGAAAATGCTAAATTTTGTGAAGCACTTGTGAGTTCAAGGTGCTCACCACACATCTAGATAAGTTCCTTGAGGGATCTAGTTTCAAAAACCGTGCAACTTCTAGGGCGTTTCCACTGTTTAGGGACATCAGGGGCTGTCCAAACCCGACATGGCATCTGCTAATTATTCCAGCAAATTTTGGATTCAAAAAGTCAAATGGTGCTCCTACCCTCTGAGTCAGGCCGTCTGCCCAAACAATAGTCTTTCTTCACATATCGGGTATCCACGTCCTCAGCAGAAATTGCATAATAAATTGGATGGTGCGATTTCTCCTGTTACCCTTGTGAAAATGCTAAATTTTTGACTAAAAAAACATTTTTGTGGGAAAATTTTTATTTTTTTATTTTCTTGGCTCATTGTTACAAACTTCGGTGAATCATCTAGGGGATCAAGATGCTCACATAGAAAAAAAAATGATTCAGCTCACCCTTAGTTGATTCCTTATGAACTCAGAAGAAGAAGAACAGGATTGTGTCTCTGCCAGACGCTGGGGTAATTACTTGTAGAAAGAGAAAAGATCCAGCTTCATCAAATAAAATCAAAAACTTTTATTCATATGCATTAAAATACCACATAGCTGCTATGACATTCTCTGCTGGTGTTAACTGGAGGAATTGTGCCAATAGAAGAACTGAAAGCATTTCGAACACGTGTGTGTTCTTAGACTCCCTTAGAACTGATATATCCTATCAAAAAGCAGGAAGCATATACCATAAAATAAAGAAATATTTATTGAAACAAATCAAGAAACAACATTAAAATAGGTAGGGACAAAGTTGCAAAAAAAACACCTAAAAATCAATGCTCAAATAATGGCTAGCGTTATAAGTAGTTCACCACATTAAAATTAAATTTAAAAGCTGATTCAATAGTTGACCAAATAGGTTCCCTTGAACAAATACTATAGTAGAAATATTTGCATAAATTACAATAGGCAATATGCCTTACCCAGATTACCGGTGTAAAACAAATAAATCTATGATGTGCATAACAGGGTTAAAAAGTTACTGGTCAATATAGTACAAAGAATATATGTCAAGGTATAAAAGTGCAAGAGTGCATGAAATTAATGAGCAAAAATAATGGTAGGTAAAATGCCTTACCATATTACATAAGTGTCTATACCAGCCATAAAAGATTTTTTTATATAAAGTGCAAATGTACAAATACCTGCCAGCAAGTATAGCAACTAAGGTTTGTACCTGAATGTGTTGTAACGGTAATGCAGCAAGTGCTGATGTGGCGAACTTCCCCTGGGATAAAGCTAACGCGAAACGCGCATCGGGGTCCATCTGTGCTGCCTTAGTCTTCTCAACAGGTCAGTTCGCCACATCAGCACTTGCTGCATTACCTTTACAACACATTCAGGTACAGACTGTACGGTCAGTAAACGCTGCATGTCAATTCATCCGCAAGATAAATGTACCCATACAATGTGTTGGATGCGGTGATTCCGCACGGTTCAATGAACACATGCGGAATCACCTGGGTTCAAAAGCCGGAAGCGCTTTGGACGGAGCGGACATGTGCTACAAATTGTTGTGCAATTTTTCCTGTTACCCATGTGGAAATGCAAAATTTGGGCTAGAAAACATTTTTGTTGGAAAAAAGTGAGTTTTTTATTTTCTCGGCTGAAGATTATAAACTTCTGTGAAGCATTTAAGGGTTCAATGCGCTCACAACACATCTTTATAAGTTCCCTGAGGGGTCTAGCTTCCAAAATGGTGTCACATGTGGGGGGTTTCCACTGTTTAGGCACATCCGGGGTTTTCCAAACGCGACATGGGGTCCACTCTCGATTCCGACCAATTTTGCTTTCAAAAAGTCAAACAGTGCGCCTACAGTGTCTACCGTGAGCCCAAACAGTTTCTCCCACATATTGGGTATCAGTGTACTCAGAAGACATTGGACAACAAATTTTGGAGTCCATTTTCTCCTTTTACCCTTGACACAGTTAGTAGGCCCAAATAATAAAGTGGGCTAAATGCAGTTCAAATGTGGTAACAGGACTAAACAGGCGGCATTGCTTTGTTCAGTGGACGACAACTGTAATGAGCGGCAGACACAGTTAGTAGGCCCAAATAATAAAGTTGGCTAAATGCAGTTCAAATGTGGTAACAGGACTAAACAGGCGGCATTGCTTTGTTCAGTGGAGGACAACTGTAATGAGTGGCAGACACAGTTAGTAGGCCCAAATAATAAAGTAGGCTAAATGCAGTTCAAATGTGGTAACAGGACTAAACAGGCGGCATTGCTTTGTTCAGTGGAGGACAACTGTAATGAGTGGCAGACACAGTTTGTAGGCCCAAATAATAAAGTGGGCTAAATGTCTGCCAAAAAATTGTTCATAAATAAACAGGTGGCATAGCTAGGTATAGGGGTGGGCTCCTCTGCTGAGTAGCAGACAGTGGTAGTAGGCGCAAAGTATTAACTGGTCTAAATGGAGGCCAGGGCCCCTGTATATTTTAACTATCATCTATCATTTCACCAAATTTGTATTGGCAGTGCCATTGAAGGATTTAACAGCCCAGACTACACAGTGGTGGAGCAGGGAGAGGTAAGTATTGCAAGTGGTAGAGCACTGTTTGAGCTGGGGGGAACACTCTCTCGTGGGCGGCGGTACTGGCACAGGGCCCCTCATATTACGATGGTGTGTCTGACGTTGGTTGTGCACCACCACCGTCAGAGACACTTCATTGCACTATGAGGGACCCTGTGCCAGTGCTGTCGCCCAAGAGTGGGCACACCCACCTGTCCAGGCAAACGGCACACGCACGAGTGCTTGCGCCAGGTGGTGACCACGGCCCTCTGGGGGGAGTCAGCCCATTTAGGGAGGTATAAAAATGGCCTATGGTGGACATTCAGCAGCTGCAAATGGAGGAATTGGAGCAGTCAGTAAGAGGAGGCCAAAAGCAAGACATTTTTTAGGCAAGCTACATGTCAGCAGGGGAAGGTGGGGCCAAATAATTTGAAATCCATGATTAGTTAATTTTAATGAAGGTTAGATCATCAACATTTCGGGTAGCCAGACGTGTCCTTTTTTCGGTCAGTATTGAACCAGCAGCACTGAAGACTCTTTCTGATAGCACACTAGCAGCAGGGCAAGCGAGCTCCTGTAATGCATGTTCTGCCAATTCAGGCCAGGTGTCTATTTTGGATGGATGAACATCGATAAGGGAGGAAAAGTAGTTCGTAACCATAATGGACAAATGTTGTCTCCTGTCACTTTGAATTGATGCTGCAGTACCTGTCGTGTCTGCGGTCATTGCGAAATCACTCCACAACGTGGTCATAAAACCCCTCTGTCCAACGCCACTTCTGATTTGTGCACCTCTAACACCTCTGCCATGTTGCCCCCTGCAGCTCGTGTGAGAACCATCACCGCCGCTGTGTGCTGGGAATGCCTGAACCAAACGGTCTACAAAAGTTGCTTGTTTGGTAACCAATATTTGGTCAAGGTTCTCATGTGGCATAATATTTTGTCATTTTCCTTCATATCGTGGATCCAGGAGGCAGGCCAACCAGTAATCGTCATCAGTCATCATTTTGATAATGCGGGGGTCCCTTTTTAGGATACGCAAGGCATACTCAGCCATGTGGGCCAATGTTCCAGGTGTCAATTCACTGCTTGTGCTGGGTTGAGGAGCACTTTCTTGCAAATCAACATCACTTGTGTCCCGCAAAAACCCTGTACCTGACCTTGCAACGCCACCAGTTTCTATTGCCCCCTGAGAAGCATCCTCCTCCCATAAATATTCATCCCCATCACCCTCCTCCTCCTCCTCTTTGTCCGCCACCTCGTCCAGGACAGTTCCCTGAGCAGACAATGGCTGACTGTCATCAAGGCTTCCCTCCTCCTCGGCTGCAGACGCCTGCTCCTTAATGTGCGTCAAACTTTGCATCAGCAGACGCATTAGTGGGATGCTCATGCTTATGATGGCGTCGTCTGCACTTACCAGCCGTGTGCATTCCTCAAAACACTGAAGTACTTGACAGAGGTCTTGTAGCTTCGACCACTGCACACCAGACAACTCCATGTCTGCCATCCAAGTGCCTGCCCGTGTATGTGTATCCTCCCACAAATAAATTACAGCACGCCTCTGTTCGCACAGCCTCTGAACCATGTGCAATGTGGAGTTCCACCTTGTTGCAACGTCGATTATTAGGCGGTGCTGGGGAAGATTCTGTGATCGCTGATGGTTCAGCATACGGCTGGAGTGTACGGGCGACCGGCGGATGTGCGAGCAAAGTCTTCGCACCTTCAGGAGCAGGGCTGGTAACCAGGTTCAAGGTGTGAGCCAAGCTAGGTATGTGTTTCAGTTCTGAAAGGGCTATGGCAGCCATAAAATTCCTTTCGTTATCACTGACTACCTTGCCTGCCTCAAGATGTACACTGCCCAGCCATGACTGAGTTTCTTGCTGCAAGTACTCGGCCAGTACTTCCGCGGTGTGTCTGTTGTCGCCCAAACACTTAATTTGTAACACAGCCTGCTGACGCTTACCACTAGCTGTTCGATAATGGGACACCTCGTGTGCAACACTGGCAGCTGCGGATGGAGTGGTCGTGCGACTGCGCTCTGTGGATGAACTTTCGCTTCTGGAGGAGGAGGAGGAGGAGGAGGGGTGGCGAACGCCTACAGCCAACTGTTTGCTAGACTGTGGGCTAGGCAGAACTGTCCCACTATGGCTGTCCCCTGTGGACCCTGCATCCACCACATTAACCCAGTGCGCCGTGATGGACACGTAACGTCCCTGGCCATGCCTACTGGTCCTTGCATCTGTTGTGAGGTGCAACTTTGCACTGACTGATTGCCTCAGTGCATGGACAATGCGGTCTTTGACATGCTGGTGGAGGGCTGGAATGGCTTTTCTCGCAAAGAAGTGCCGACTGGGTAGGTCATAGCATGGTACTGCGTAGGCCATCAGGTCTTTGAAAGCTTCGCTTTCAACCAACCGGTAGGGCATCATCTCTAACGAGATTAGTATAGCAATGTGTGCGTTCAAACCCTGTGTACGCGGATGAGAGGATGAGTACTTTCTTTTCCTAACGAGAGTCTCTTGTAGGGTGAGCTGGACTGGAGAGCTGCATATGGTGGAACTAGCAGTGGTGGTGGTGGTGGACATGGCGGATTGAGAGAGGGTTGGTGATGGTATTCTTGATGTTGGCCTACATACAGTGTTTCCTACCAAGAACCTTGTGATTCCCTGACTGCTTTGGCCTTGCGACGATACCTCCACATTTGCTACTGGTGGTGTCCTAACCGGTGGGCTTACAGTGAGGGAAGCAATGTAGCGTTGCTTTTAACCTTCATTCTGAGCAGGTGCACCAACGGTACGTGATGTTTGGTAGTTAGTCCAGGCTTGCAAGTGCATGCTGGTTAAATGTCTAAGCATGCACGTTGTATTTAAATTTTGAAGATTCTTCCCTCTGCTAAAGGTCTTTGAGCATTTCTTACAGATAACGTTTGACTGATCATTCGGATCTTGGTTAAAAAATTGCCACACTGCACTCTTCCTACTATCGAATACCTTTTCAGGCATTGCACGATGTGCTACTTTCACCGGATGGCCACGCTGTCCTAAAACTGTTTTTGTTTTTGACAAACGTTTTTGGCCTGATACGGGCCTGCCAGATGACAGCTGTTGCGATGTAGATGGCTGCTGCAGATCATCCTCCTCCGCTTCTGAGCTACTGGCAGCAGCACCCTCTTCCCCCAATGGCTGCCAATCTTGGTCAACAACTGGGTCATCTATCACCTCCTCTTCAATGTCATGTGCACCTTCCTCTGTGTCACCGTGTAAGCCGGTGCTATAGTGTTCGGGACGGGGCACCATAGTCTCATCAGGGTCAGATTCAGGCTCAGTAAGCTGCGAGGGCAATGTAGTGATCTGAGTCAATGGAACAGCATAATAATCTAGCTGTGGCTGTGCATCAGTGCACTCCTGTTGTGAATTTACTTTTTGCTCCCTCTAGTGGTTACTAGTTTTTTGACTCTGGTTTTTCTGTCATTCCTTTTATCCGCACCTGGGTCGTTAGTTAAGGGTGTTGCTATTTAAGCTCCCTGGACCTTCAGTTCAATGCCTGGCAACGTAGTTATCAGAGCTAGTCTGCTGTGCTCTTGTCTACTGATCCTGGTTCCAGTTATATCAGCTAAGTCCGCTTTTTGCTTTTTGCTATTTTGTTTTGGTTTTGTATTTTTGTCCAGCTTGTTCCAAATATATATCCTGACCTTTGCTGGAAGCTCTAGGGGGCTGGTGTTCTCCCCCCGGACCGTTAGACGGTTCGGGGGTTCTTGAATTTCCAGTGTGGATTTTGATAGGGTTTTTGTTGACCATATAAGTTACCTTTCTTTATTCTGCTATCAGTTAGCGGGCCTCTCTGTGCTAAACCTGGTTCATTTCTGTGTTTGTCATTTCCTCTTACCTCACCGTTATTATTTGTGGGGGGCTTCTATCCAGCTTTGGGGTCCCCTTCTCTGGAGGCAAGAAAGGTCTTTTGTTTTCCTCTACTAGGGGTAGCTAGATTCTCCGGCTGGAGCGTGTCATCTAGAATCAACGTAGGAATGATCCCCGGCTACTTCTAGTGTTGGCGTTAGGAGTAGATATATGGTCAACCCAGCTACCACTGCCCTATGAGCTGGATTTTTGTATTCTGCAGACTTCCACGTTCCTCTGAGACCCTCGCCATTGGGGTCATAACAGTTTGCCAGGCCAGTATTAAATGTTTAATGCATTGCAGAAGAGGGATTATAAGAAAGAAGATTCTGAGTTTTTTTTTTTTTTTCTTCTTCCCCTTTACCTCAGAGTGGCTATGCTTGCTGCAGACATGAATGTCCAGACCTTGATTACAAGTGTGGACCAGCTGGCTACTCGTGTGCAGGGCATACAAGACTATGTTATCAGTAATCCTAGGTCAGAACCTAAAATACCGATTCCTGAACTGTTTTCCGGAGACAGGTTTAAGTTTAGGAATTTTGTGAATAATTGTAAATTGTTTTTGTCCCTGAGACCCTGTTCATCTGGAGACTCTGCTCAGCAAGTAAAAATTGTTATTTCGTTCTTACGGGGCGACCCTCAGGATTGGGCTTTTTCGCTGGCGCCAGGAGATCCGGCATTGGCTGATATTAATGCGTTTTTTCTGGCGCTCGGTTTACTTTATGAGGAACCCAATCTTGAGATTCAGGCAGAAAAGGCCTTGCTGGCTATGTCTCAGGGGCAGGACGAGGCTGAAGTGTACTGCCAAAAATTTCGGAAATGGTCCGTGCTGACACATTGGAACGAGTGTGCACTGGCCGCTAATTTTAGAAATGGCCTTTCTGAAGCCATTAAGAATGTTATGGTGGGTTTTCCCATTCCCACAGGTCTGAATGATACTATGGCACTGGCTATTCAAATTGACCGGCGGTTGCGGGAGCGCAAAACCGCAAATTCCCTCATGGTGTTGTCTGAACAGACACCTAATTCGGTGCAATGTGATAGAAAAATCGCAAATTCCCTCATGGTGTTGTCTGAACAGACACCTGATTTAATGCAATGTGATAGAATCCTGACTAGAAATGAGCGGAAAATTCATAGACGCCGGAATGGCTTGTGCTACTACTGTGGTGATTCTACACATATTATCTCAGCATGCTCTAAACGTATAGCTAAGGTTGTTAGTCCTGTCACCGTTGGTAATTTGCAACCTAAATTTATTCTGTCTGTAACTTTGATTTGCTCACTGTCGTCTTTTCCTGTCATGGCGTTTGTAGATTCAGGTGCTGCCCTGAGTCTTATGGATCTGTCATTTGCTAAGCACTGTGGTTTTACTCTTGAACCATTAGAAAATCCTATTCCTCTTAGGGGTATTGATGCTACGCCATTGGCAGCAAATAAACCGCAGTATTGGACACAGGTTACCATGTGCATGACTCCTGAACACCGCGAGGTGATACGTTTCCTGGTTTTACATAAAATGCATGATTTGGTTGTTTTAGGGCTGCCATGGTTACAGACCCATAATCCAGTCCTGGACTGGAAGGCTATGTCAGTCTCAAGTTGGGGCTGTCGTGGTATTCATGGGGATTCCCTGCCTGTGTCTATTGCTTCTTCTACGCCTTCGGAAGTTCCGGAGTATTTGTCTGATTATCAGGATGTCTTCAGTGAGTCTGAGTCCAGTGCACTGCCTCCTCATAGGGACTGTGACTGTGCTATAGATTTGATCCCAGGCAGTAAATTTCCTAAGGGAAGACTGTTTAATCTGTCGGTACCTGAACATACCGCTATGCGTTCATATATCAAGGAGTCTCTAGAGAAAGGACATATTCGTCCGTCTTCTTCCCCTCTTGGTGCGGGATTCTTTTTTGTGGCAAAAAAGGACGGATCTTTGAGACCTTGTATTGATTATCGGCTTTTAAATAAGATCACTGTCAAATTTCAGTATCCTTTACCGCTGTTGTCTGACTTGTTTGCCCGGATTAAAGGTGCCAAGTGGTTCACCAAGATAGATCTTCGTGGTGCGTACAACCTTGTGCGCATTAAGCAAGGTGATGAATGGAAAACCGCATTCAATACGCCCGAAGGTCATTTTGAGTACTTGGTGATGCCTTTTGGGCTCTCCAATGCGCCTTCAGTTTTTCAGTCCTTTATGCATGACATTTTCCGGAAGTATCTGGATAAATTTTTGATTGTTTATCTGGATGATATTTTGGTTTTTTCTGATAATTGGGATTCGCATGTGGAGCAGGTCAGGTTGGTCTTTAAAATTTTGCGTGAAAATTCTTTGTTTGTCAAGGGCTCAAAGTGTCTCTTTGGTGTACAGAAGGTTCCCTTTTTGGGGTTCATTTTTTCCCCTTCTGCTGTGGAGATGGACCCAGTCAAGGTCCGAGCTATTCTTGATTGGACTCAGCCCTCGTCAGTTAAGAGTCTACAGAAGTTCTTGGGTTTCGCTAACTTCTACCGTCGTTTTATCGCTAATTTTTCTAGCATTGTGAAACCTTTGACGGATATGACCAAGAAGGGCTCCGATGTAGCTAACTGGGCTCCTGCTGCCGTGGAGGCTTTCCAGGAGTTGAAACGCCGGTTTACTTCGGCGCCTGTTTTGTGCCAGCCCGATGTCTCACTTCCCTTTCAGGTTGAGGTGGATGCTTCAGAGATTGGAGCAGGGGCCGTTTTGTCGCAGAGAGGCCCTGGTTGCTCTGTTATGAAACCTTGTGCCTTTTTCTCTAGGAAGTTTTCGCCTGCCGAGCAAAATTATGATGTGGGCAATCGGGAGTTGTTGGCCATGAAATGGGCATTTGAGGAGTGGCGTCATTGGCTCGAGGGTGCTAAGCATCGTGTGGTGGTCTTGACTGATCACAAAAATCTGATGTATCTCGAGTCTGCTAAACGCCTTAATCCGAGACAGGCCCGCTGGTCATTGTTTTTCTCCCGCTTTGATTTTGTTGTCTCGTATTTACCAGGTTCAAAGAATGTGAAGGCCGATGCTCTTTCTAGGAGCTTTGTGCCTGATGCTCCTGGAGTCGCTGATCCTGTTGGTATTCTTAAAGATGGAGTTATCTTGTCAGCTATTTCTCCGGATCTGCGACGTGTGTTGCAGAGATTTCAGGCTGATAGGCCTGAGTCTTGTCCACCTGACAGACTGTTTGTCCCGGATAAGTGGACCAGCAGAGTCATTTCCGAGGTTCATTCCTCGGTGTTGGCAGGTCACCCGGGAATTTTTGGCACCAGAGATCTGGTGGCCAGGTCCTTTTGGTGGCCTTCCTTGTCAAGGGATGTGCGGTCATTTGTGCAGTCCTGTGGGACTTGTGCTCGAGCTAAGCCTTGCTGTTCTCGTGCCAGCGGTTTGCTCTTGCCCTTGCCTGTCCCGAAGAGACCTTGGACACATATCTCCATGGATTTCATTTCTGATCTTCCGCTATCCCAGGGCATGTCCGTTATCTGGGTGATATGTGATCGCTTCTCAAAGATGGTCCATTTGGTTCCTTTGCCTAAGCTGCCTTCCTCTTCCGATCTGGTTCCTGTGTTTTTCCAGAACGTGGTTCGTTTGCACGGCATCCCTGAGAATATTGTGTCAGACAGAGGATCCCAGTTCGTTTCCAGATTCTGGCGATCCTTTTGTAGTAGGATGGGCATTGATTTGTCGTTTTCGTCTGCTTTCCATCCTCAGACTAATGGACAGACGGAGCGAACCAATCAGACTTTGGAGGCTTATTTGAGGTGTTTTGTCTCTGCTGATCAGGACGATTGGGTGACATTCTTGCCGTTGGCTGAGTTTGCCCTTAATAATCGGGCTAGTTCCGCCACCTTGGTTTCGCCTTTTTTCTGCAACTCTGGTTTCCATCCTCGCTTTTCTTCGGGTCATGTGGAGCCTTCTGACTGTCCTGGGGTGGATTCTGTGGTGGATAGGTTGCAGCGGATCTGGAATCATGTGGTGGACAACTTGAAGTTGTCACAGGAGAGGGCTCAGCGCTTTGCCAACCGCCGCCGCGGTGTGGGTCCCCGACTACGCGTTGGGGATTTGGTATGGCTTTCTTCCCGCTTTGTTCCTATGAAGGTCTCCTCTCCCAAATTTAAACCTCGTTTTATTGGGCCTTACAAGATATTGGAAATCCTTAATCCTGTATCTTTTCGTCTGGATCTTCCTGTGTCGTTTGCTATTCACAATGTATTTCATAGGTCCTTGTTGCGGCGGTACATTGTGCCTATAGTTCCTTCTGCTGAGCCTCCTGCTCCGGTGTTGGTTGAGGGCGAGTTGGAGTACGTGGTGGAGAAGATCTTGGATTCTCGCCTCTCCAGGCGGAGGCTTCAGTACCTGGTCAAGTGGAAGGGCTATGGTCAGGAGGATAATTCCTGGGTGGTCGCCTCTGATGTTCATGCGGCCGATTTAGTTCGTGCCTTTCATGCCGCTCATCCTGATCGCCCTGGTGGTCGTGGTGAGGGTTCGGTGACCCCTCACTAAGGGGGGGGTACTGTTGTGAATTTACTTTTTGCTCCCTCTAGTGGTTACTAGTTTTTTGACTCTGGTTTTTCTGTCATTCCTTTTATCCGCACCTGGGTCGTTAGTTAAGGGTGTTGCTATTTAAGCTCCCTGGACCTTCAGTTCAATGCCTGGCAACGTAGTTATCAGAGCTAGTCTGCTGTGCTCTTGTCTACTGATCCTGGTTCCAGTTATATCAGCTAAGTCCGCTTTTTGCTTTTTGCTATTTTGTTTTGGTTTTGTATTTTTGTCCAGCTTGTTCCAAATATATATCCTGACCTTTGCTGGAAGCTCTAGGGGGCTGGTGTTCTCCCCCCGGACCGTTAGACGGTTCGGGGGTTCTTGAATTTCCAGTGTGGATTTTGATAGGGTTTTTGTTGACCATATAAGTTACCTTTCTTTATTCTGCTATCAGTTAGCGGGCCTCTCTGTGCTAAACCTGGTTCATTTCTGTGTTTGTCATTTCCTCTTACCTCACCGTTATTATTTGTGGGGGGCTTCTATCCAGCTTTGGGGTCCCCTTCTCTGGAGGCAAGAAAGGTCTTTTGTTTTCCTCTACTAGGGGTAGCTAGATTCTCCGGCTGGAGCGTGTCATCTAGAATCAACGTAGGAATGATCCCCGGCTACTTCTAGTGTTGGCGTTAGGAGTAGATATATGGTCAACCCAGCTACCACTGCCCTATGAGCTGGATTTTTGTATTCTGCAGACTTCCACGTTCCTCTGAGACCCTCGCCATTGGGGTCATAACACACTCCATGTCCGATTCATCTTGTAATGGGCAGTTAACAATTTCCCTTTCTAACCCAGGCACGGTATGTGTAAAGAGCTCCATGGAGTAACCTGTAGTGTCGCCTGACGCATCCTTCACTTTTGGTTTGGGTGAAGGACACAAGGAAACGTCTTGTTCCTGACCGGGAGCATCCACTGACGACTCGCTGCTTTTATATTTGGAACTTTCTGAAGAGGAGGCGAAAGAGCTAGAGGCTGAGTCAGCAAGGAAAGCCAAAACCTTTTCCTGCTGCTCCCGCTTTAAAAGCTGTTTTCCTACTCCCAGATAAGGGAGCCTTCGAGGCCTTGAGTAGCCAGACGATGACGCTGGCTCAACACCTCCAGCCTTAGGTGCTATTGTGCTTTTCCCACTACCACCAGATGCACCACCACCACCACCATCAGTGCCAGCTGGCAATGACCGGCCACGGGCTCTTCCACCAGACTTCCTCATTTTTTGGAAAATCTTACCTAAATAACAACCGTTATATGGTACTGTAAAACAAGGTAGAAGGTGTATTTAAACTTGTTGAGAATTTAAATCTCCCTTTTTTGGGGGGGAGACTGAACCAAAACTCAGGCCCTGTGCATAAAACAACACAATGTAAGTGGCAGAAAGTGGCTGGAAGATATATGAAAAAATACAAGGACTGTAGTACAATTTCAATCTCCCTACAATGATCTCAGGACAAGTATGGCAGCAATAAAAAGGGCTGCTGCACACAAAAGTGGACAAATAAACAAGATAACTGTGCAGAAAGGAGCAACAGGATTTTTGCTTTTAAAAAAGCAGTTGGTTTGCACAGCAGCGTGCAAACAGCAATGCAGCTATCAGGGAGCCTAATAAGCTACAGAGCTGATGCACAAAAATCTAGCCTCCACTGTCCCTGCAAAAAAAAGGTGGTGTTGGACAGTGGAAATCACTACAGCACAAGCAGTTTGGGGGTTAATCTTCCCTCCCTAACTATGTCCCTGCTTCTGACGAAGCTGCAGCAACCTCTTCCTATGCTAAGATCGGCAGAAGTAAGATGGCGGTCGGCATGCATGCCCCTTTATAACCCCTGTGACGCCGCAGAAAGCAAGCCAATCACTGTCATGCCCTTCTCTAAGATGGTGGGGACCGAGACCTATGTCATCACGCTGCCCACACTCTGCGTCCTCCTTCATTGGCTGAAAAATGGCGCTGAAAGCGTCATACGAAATGCGACTTTGGCGTGGAGATCGCCGATTGCATGGCCGATCCCACACTAGGATCAGGTCGGGTTTCATGAAACCCGACTTTGCCGAAAGTCGGCGATTTTTGAATTTGTCCGATCCGTTTCGCTCAACCCTATTCATCACAATTCTTTGAACCTTAACATAACAATGATGACCAGCAGACAGCTCTACCTGGCAAAGTCTCCCGCAGGCCACGTGATGTGACTCAGAATCAGCAAAACTCCAGTAGTGTAGTGTACATGCATACTGACGTTTTAATACATTTGATCTATACAATGGGGTTCGGAGATGAATATACGTCGGTTTAGAAGTTCAGAATATTCAGGCTCTCAAGAGTCTCAGTATTGTGCAGATGTTCTTCATTTTCCACCTTTAAGAATCCTTGTTCTGCTTTTTGGAACACTTATCGGAAAAATACCCAGTGTGACTTTTTGTCCTATTGCTAGCCAGGCTTAATAGCGCGTATGGTGAAAGGATTAGAAGCGTTATTCTAATGTCCCTATCGATTCTGGTTTCGTTCATGATCTTATTACTTTGGAGATGTTGTCGATTTTTGAGAACTTTGTGTTTGTGAAATTTTTTTTTTGCATTTAATACAAAAAAAAGATTAGAATCACTTTTGTACTTTTGCAACATTATTTTCCTACATTAGCTGAGCACCTCCCATGCTGAGATCCTGCTCTCTCCACTATCCGCTGCTCTCCTGAAATCCTCTGTGCTGTCTAGCGCTTCTGATCCTTCCACTCTCTTTCTATGTGATTTCTCCCTCTGATTTCCATTCTCATATCCCGACACTGTTCATCTTCTCACTTTGCGTCTCTCTACTCACCAGCATCATTACATGAGTGAGCAGGTCGCTGCGCCCTATAAAATCAGTGCACTCTTCTAAAGTTCTTTGTGTTCCTAGGTTATCTCCATCCTTTCAGTATGTCTCCTGCACCCTATTATGATGATGTGCAACATATAATGCATTGTACAGTTTTTCTCTTTAATGGGGTGAAGGGTTTCGGGGGTTAAGTGCTGTGCAATGTCCAATTGATTCTGCATGTTGGGGGTCCGATGTGATTTTTTAGGAGATCGGTTCTGGCTGCATTCTCCCTATATATAAGTGACCTGCAGATGTGCTCACTAGCTCCCTCTGCTGGCAGCAACAAGAAAAGGGCAGAAGCACAACGCGTTTTTATTTTTCTGCATCAGATTCTGCATTTCTCAATAATCTCACATTTATGGACTTCTCAGTGTTTGAGAGCTCGTAACATTCCTGATTTAAGCTGTACGACTCCCACCTCCCGCGGGTTGCCTGGCAACTCTGGCCGCAGCCCCGTAATATGCTGTAGGTGTTACACCGTAGTTTGCTGTTTTATAGGTACTATATTTTTAGATTTAATTTCTGCAACAAACCAAATAGAGAAACAGTTAAAACAACAGACAGCAGCACGGCAGTGAGAGATAACAAAGGGGTAGCAAACGGCTGGGGAAAAGTATGTGACCCCTTGCAAATATTTTAAATTTTTGGCCCAGTAGTTTTTACTGCTTTTTTATGGAACAAAATTATGAAGCATTCATAGTATGCTCCTGGAAGAAGTAACTGCTCCCCCCCTAGACTGTAATATCTGGTTGCACACACTCTTGAAGCAATATTTGCATGCAAACCTTTTGTAGAATTTCTCT
This sequence comes from Ranitomeya variabilis, assembly GCF_051348905.1. Lineage (NCBI taxonomy): Eukaryota > Metazoa > Chordata > Amphibia > Anura > Dendrobatidae > Ranitomeya > Ranitomeya variabilis. The sequence continues at coordinate 49,355,907 of NC_135232.1, read as the reverse complement.
TTCATGTACTATTTTATATGCAATGTCAAGAGGCGGAAAAATTCTGAAATTATTTACGGTATGTCATTTTTTGTTGCATTGTAACAAAATAGAGCAATAGTAATAGAACCACCATGGGTCGGACTTACCCTGGAGGGACGTGACTAAGTGTCTAGTATTTACTAGAGCCTCTGATGGTGAGGATAGGCTGGGCCGCCCGGTAGACATTAGGCACCACTCCAGGGCAGTCCCCGGGACTGTAAGAGCTGACCCACGGATCATGGCAGGTGTACAAGGTACAGGAGGGGCAAGACATAAACATAGAGGGTCGGAGGAAGGCAGCAAAACTAAGCCGGCGTCAGGAGTAGAGAGGTCATACAGAACGGGTAAACGAGCCGGGATGGTAGCAGGTGAGACGAGACAAAATAACACAGGACTGATTGCTGAGATTGGCAAGAACATAAGCTCTGGCAAAGGTGAGTAGGACGGCGCCACCTAATATAGTTCCTGCTGGATGGTGATTGGCTGGGGAATCGAAACCCTGCAGGACACAGCAGGGATAAATTCCTGCAGGATCTCGCCGCCCCCCCACCCCCTCTATAGCCATGTGGAGACATGCAACAGAGTTGGAAGTACTGCATGGACTCAGTATGGTGGCATGGCAGAGTGGTGAACACAGTGAGAAGCACAGTGGCGTGAATTCATGCAAGTTAAGGTACCGTCACACTAGGCGATATCGCCAGCAATCCGTGACGTTGCAGCGACCTGGATAGCGATATCGCTGTATTTGACACGCAGCAGCGATCTGGATCCCGCTGTGAAATTGCTGGTCGCTGCTAGAAGGTCTGCACATTATTTGGTCGCTAGGTCGCCGTGTATCGCCGTGTTTGACAGCAAAAGCGACGATACCAGCGATATTTTACACTGGTAACCAGGGTAAACATCGGGTTACTAAGCGCAGGGCCGCGCTTAGTAACCCGATGTTTACCCTGGTTACCAGCGTAAAAGTTAAAAAAACAAACAGTACATACTCACCTGCGCGTCCCCCAGCCTCTGCTTCCTGACACTAAAGCGCCGGCCCTAAACTGAAAGTGAAAGCAACAGCGGTGACGTCACCGCTGTGCTGTTAGGGCCGGAGCTCAGTCAGCGTCAGGATGCAGAGGCTGGGGGACGCGCAGGTGAGCATGTACTGTTTGTTTTTTTAACTTTTACGCTGGTAACCAGGGTAAACATCGGGTTACTAAGCGCGGCCCTGCGCTTAGCAACCCGATGTTTACCCTGGTTACCCGGGGACCTCGGCATCGCTGGTCGCTGGAGAGCGGTCTGTGTGACAGCTCTCCAGCGACCACACAGCGACGCTGCAGCGATCGGCATTGCTGTCGCTATCGCTGCAGCGTCGCTTAGTGTGACGGTACCTTTACTGCCATGACAGTGCCACCACTTGTGATCCCCCTCTTTAAGACAGACTGACAGAGATTCTTCTCTAAAATGGCAGGGGTGCAGATATTTTTGTCAAACTCCCAAGAAATCTCTTCAGAGCCAAAATCCTTCACTTCAAACACATCTAAGGAAACCACAGAAACAGGAGGAACCGATGGAGGCAAAAGGAACCCAGCAGGCTTTTTACTGGAGAACTTGGGTATGACCAAGTCTTTCTCCTTCTCTTAGCCGATGGAACAACGGTTTTACTCCAAGAAATGTCCCTTTGAAGGAAAAAAGCCATTTTCCCAACCTAAACTGGCTAAGTGATATGTTGTGGTTCCTCCTCCGAATCAGACAAATCGAAGGATCAAGACAAGACATGAGTTTCAGGCAGGGACAGGGGAAACACCAGACCATGCGCCGGAGAGGAAAGGCGTTAAGGCACAGAAGGCGAAATTTTGGGCAAAATCCTGGCAAGGCAGTTGGTAACACAATTCAGTCCCCACTGAAGCACCTGGCCAGAGGACCAGTCAATGTCGATGCAACCATGGAGACCTAGAAGAACCGAGCTTCCAGAATGAAGTAGTTCATAAAAATATCTTTTTTTGTAATGCTGATTTCTGATATGTAGGGTGACTGGCAGCGTGATATAATGAATAGGCTCTGCCAGGAGTTGTCCTTCAATGGAAGTAATAGACATGTGGTGATCTAGCTGTTGAGTAGAGAGCTGAAGATGACGTACCAGATCCAGATGGATGAAGTTGCCTGCAGAGTCGGCATCCAGAAGGACAGCCGTGGACATGGACCTCTTCTGCCATGGCAGGGTAACTACGGTCACCAGTTTTGGAGAGCAATCTCTCTCTGACCTAGGGTCACCTCTCTGACCATACCTAGAAGCATGGGTTCTATGGGATTTACTGGGCACTGACAAACATAATTGCCTGTCAGGACTCAAACCTGGCAGCTCTTGTGCACCAGGCAGCAGCTCTTCCCTCTGAGCCATTCAGCTTGCTGAACAGTTCCATGCTAACCCATATACTTGTACCTGTGTAGTTTATGATTGTCTCCACCCTGAGTTCCTGATTGTCTCCACCCTGAGTTCCTCATTGTCTCGACCCTGATTGAACATCGTATTTAAACCTGGCATAGCATTCCCTTCCTTGCTAAATTATTGAGCTACTAGCCTGTAGTCAAGCTTCCTTTTACATGCACCTTCATTCTAAGATTATACTGCTGCTCCTGTGTAGCTCCTGTGTATCTTCTTGCCTCCTGGGATTCCCTGTCCAGCTTTTGTGTTATGGATCCTGGTGGTTAGGATCGCAAAACTGACCTGATAGGTAAACCAGACTATTAGGACGAGCTCTGGGGATGTGGGAGCTATACTGACCGCAACCCTGATCCTATCCACACACACTAAAGGCAGCCATGGAGCGTTACCTAAAAACCTAGACGCCTCTTCACAGCCTGAGAAACTAGCTACCCCTAGAGAGAAAGCAAGCCTCACTTGCCTCAGAGAAATTACCCCAAAGTTTAGATAGCCCCCCACAAATAATGATGGTGAGTTAAGGGGAAAATACAAACGTAGAAATGAAAACAGGTTTAAGCAAATGAGGCCCGCTAATACTAAATAGTCAGAAGATAGCAAGGGATCTGTGCGGTCAGTAAAAAACCCTATCAAAAACTATCCACGCAGAGAATACAAGAACCCCCACACCGACTCAAAGTACCATTCATGACCACAGGAGGGAGTCCGAGAACGGAATTCACAACAGTACCCCCCCCTTGAGGAGTGGTCACCGAACCCTCACCAGGGCCCCCAGGCCGATCAGGATGAGCCAAATGAAAGGCACGAACTAAATCGGCAGCATGGACATCGGAGGCAACAACCCAGGAATTATCCTCCTGACCATAGCCCTTCCACTTAACCAGGTACTGAAGCTTCCGTCTCGAAATACGAGAATCCAAAATTTTTTCCACCACATACTCCAACTCCCCCTCGACCAACACCGGAGCAGGAGGATCAACAGAAGGAACCATAGGCGCCACATATCTCCGCAACAACGACCTATGGAACACATTATGGATGGCAAAAGAGGCTGGAAGGTCCAAACGAAATGACACAGGATTGAGAATTTCAGAAACTTAGGAGAAGAAACCTTCATAGGAACATAACGAGAAGACAACCAAACCAAATCCCCAACACGAAGTCGGGAACCAACACAGCGACGGCGGTTAGCGAAACGTTGAGCCTTCTTCTGGGACAACGTCAAATTGTCCACTACGTGAGTCCAAATTTGTTGCAACCTGTCCACCACAGAATCCACACCAGGACAGTCAGAAGGCTCAACCTGCCTTGAAGAAAAACGAGGATGAAAACCAGAATTGCAAAAAAAAGGCGAAACCAAAGTAGCCGAACTAGCCCGATTATTAAGGGCGAACTCAGCCAATGGCAAGAAGGTCACCCAATCATCCTGATCAGCAGAAACAAAGCATCTCAGATAGGTTTCCAAAGTCTGATTGGTTCGTTCGGTTTGGCCATTTGTCTGAGGATGGAAAGCCGAAGAAAAAGACAAATCAATGCCCATCTTAGCACAAAAGGACCGCCAAAACCTAGAGACAAACTGGGAACCTCTGTCAGACACAATGTTCTCCGGAATGCCATGCAAACGAACCACATGCTGAAAAAATAGTGGAACCAAATCAGAGGAGGAAGGTAATTTAGGCAAGGGTACCAAATGGACCATCTTAGAGAAGCGATCACAAACCACCCAGATGACAGACATCCTTTGAGAGACAGGAAGATCTGAAATAAAATCCATGGAAACATGCGTCCAAGGCCTTTTTGGGACCGGCAAGGGCAAAAGTAACCCACTGGCACGAGAACAGCAGGGCTTGGCCCGAGCACAAGTCCCACAGGACTGCACAAAAGAACGCACATCCCGTGACAAGAAAGGCCACCAAAAGGACCTAGCCACCAAATCTCTGGTACCAAAAATCCCAGGATGACCAGCCAACACCGAACAATGAACCTTGGAAATAACTCTACTAGTCCATCTATCGGGGAAAAAACAGTCTCTCCGCTGGACAACGGTCAGGTCTATCAGCCTGAAACTCCTGCAGCACCCGCCGCAAATCAGGGGAGATGGCAGACAGAATTACCCCCTCTTTGAGAATACCAGACGGCTCAGGGACTCCCCGAGAATCAGGCACAAAACTCCTAGAAAGGGCATCAGCCTTCACATTCTTAGAACCAGGAAGGTATGAGACCACAAAATCGAAACGGGAGAAAAACAGCGACCATCAAGCCTGCCTAGGATTCAACCGCTTGGCAGACTCGGGATAAGTCAGATTCTTGTGATCCGTCAAGACCACCACGCGGTGCTTGGCTCCCTCAAGCCAATGTCGCCACTCCTCGAATGCCCACTTCATAGCCAGCAACTCCCGATTGCCAACATCATAATTACGCTCAGCAGGCGAAAACTTTCTAGAAAAGAAAGCACATGGCTTCATCACAGAGCCATCAGAACTTCTTTGAGACAAAACAGCCCCTGCTCCAATCTCAGAAGCATCCACCTCGACCTGAAAAGGGAGCGAAACATCTGGCTGACACAGCACAGGGGCCGAAGAAAAACGACGTTTCAGCTCCTGAAAAGCCTCAACGGCCGCAGAGGACCAATTCACCACATCAGCACCTTTCTTTGTCAAATCAGTCAAAGGTTTAACCACACTAGAAAAATTAGCAATGAAGCGACGGTAAAAATTAGCAAAGCCCAGGAATTTCTGAAGGCTCTTCACAGATGTGGGTTGAGTCCAATCATAAATGGCCTGAACTTTAACAGGATCCATCTCAATAGTAGAAGGGGAAAAAATGAAGCCCAAAAAGGAAACCTTCTGAACTCCGAAGAGATATTTAGACCCCTTCACAAACAAGGAATTAGCACGAAGGACCTGGTATAACATTCTGACCTGCTTCACATGAGACTCCCAATCATCCGAAAAGACCAAAATATCATCCAAATATACAATCATGAATCTATCCAGATACTTTCGGAAGATGTCATGCATAAAGGATTGAAACACAGATGGAGCATTAGAAAGCCCGAATGGCATCACCAGATACTCAAAATGGCCCTCGGGCGTATTAAATGCTGTTTTCCATTCATCGCCCTGTTTAATACGCACAAGATTATACGCCCCTCGAAGATCTATCTTGGTGAGCCAACTAGCCCCCTTAATCCGAGCAAACAAATCAGACAGCAGAGGCAAAGGGTACTGAAATTTGACCGTGATCTTATTAAGAAGGCGGTAATCTATACATGGTCTTAGAGAACCATCCTTCTTGGCCACAAAAAAGAACCCTGCTCCCAACGGTGACGAAGACGGGCGAATATGCCCTTTCTCCAAGGACTCCTTTATATAACTCCTCATAGCGGCGTGTTCTGGCACAGATAAATTGAAAAGTCGGCCCTTAGGAAACTTACTACCAGGAATCAAATTAATAGCGCAATCACAATCCCTATGAGGAGGTAGAACACAGGACTTGGGTTCATCAAATACATCCCGGTAATCCGACAAAAACTCAGGGACATCAGAAGGAGTGGAAGAAGAAATTGACATCAACGGAACATCGCCATGTACCCCTTGACAACCCCAACTTGACACAGACATTGTTTTCCAATCCGATACTGGATTATGAACCTGTAGCCATGGCAAACCCAACACGACCACATCATGCAGATTATGCAACACCAAAAAGCGAATATCTTCCTGGTGGGCAGGAGCCATGCACATGGTCAACTGAGTCCAGTACTGAAGTTTATTCTTGGCCAAAGGCGTAGCATCAATTCCCCTTAATGGAATAGGATACTGCAAAGGCTCCAAGGAAAAACCACAGCGCCTGGCAAACTCCAAGTCCATCAAATTCAGGGCAGCGCCTGAGTCCACAAATGCCATAACAGAGTAGGAGGACAAAGAGCAAATCAGTAACAGACAAAAGAAATTTAGGATGTACAGTACCAATGGTGACAGACCTAGCGAACCGCTTAGTGCGCTTAGGACAATCAGAGATAGCATGAGTGGAGTAACCACAGTAGAAACACAGCCCATTCTGATGTCTATGTTCTTGCCGTTCAGTTCTGGTCAAAGTCCTATCACATTGCATAAGCTCAGGCCTCTGCTCAGAGGACACCGCCAAATGGTGCACAACTTTGCGCTCGCGCAAACGCCGATCGATTTGAATGGCCAAGGACATTGATTAATTCAGACCAGCAGGCGTAGGGAACCCCACCATAACATCCTTAAGGGCTTCAGAAAGACCCTTTCTAAAAATTGCTGCCAGGGCACATTCATTCCATTGAGTAAGCACAGACCATTTTCTAAACTTCTGGCAATATACCTCCGCTTCATCCTGACCCTGACACAAAGCCAGCAAGAATTTCTCTGCCTGATCCACTGAATTTGGTTCATCATAAAGCAATCCAAGCGCCAGAAAAAACGCATCTACATTAAGCAATGCAGGATCTCCTGGCGCAAGGGAGAATGCCCAGTCTTCAGGGTCGCCACGCAACAAAGAAATAATAATTTTTACTTGCTGAATGGGGTCACCAGAGGAGCGGGGTTTCAAAGCAAGAAACAGTCTACAATTATTTTTGAAACTCAGAAACTTAGATCTATCTCCAGAAAACAAATCAGGAATTGGAATTCTAGGCTCTAACATCGGATTCTGAACTACATAATCTTGAATGCTTTGTACCCTTGCAGTGAGTTGATCCACACAAGAGGACAGACCTTGAATATCCATATCTACACCTGAGTCCTGAACCACCCAGAGGTTAAGGGGAAAAGAGAAACAAAACACACTGCAAAGAAAAAAAGAATGGGTTCAGAACTTCTCTTATCCCTCTTTTGAGATGCATTAACACTTTGTGGGCCAGCTGTACTGTTATGGACCTGGTGGTTAGGAGCACCCAGAAAGACCTGATGGTTAAACTAGAACTAAGGACAAGCTCTGGGGAAGTGGGAACTCTGCTGACCGCAAACCCTACTCCTATCACACACACTAGAAATAGCCGTGGAGCGTACCTAACTCTCCCTAGACACCTCTTCACAGCCTAAGAGCTAACTACCCCTAAAGATAGAAATAGAACCTTACCTTGCCTCAGAGAAATTCCCCAAAGGAAAAGGCAGCCCCCACATATATTGACTGTGAGTTAAGAGGAAAGTCACAAACACAGGAATGAAACAGGTTTTAGCAAAGGAGGCCAGACTTCACTAAATAGCCAGAGGATAGAAAAGGGAACTACGCGGTCAGCACAAAAAAACTACAAAAACCACGCAGAGTATGCAAAAAGACCTCCACACCGACTCACGGTGTGGAGGTGCAACTCTGCACCCCCAGAGCTTCCAGCTAGCAAGGAAATATCATGATGGCAAGCTGGACTAGAATTTAGCAGTACTAAGAAATATATTCAGGCAGCAATAACAACAAATGAACTCGCAGGGACTTAGCTTCTGCTGGAGTAGACAGGTCATCAGAGAAGTCCAAGAGAGATCTGAACCAATACTGAGACATTGACAGCTGGCATGAAGTAACGATCTGAGTGGAGTTAAATAGGGAAGCCAGCCTAGCAATAAACGAGGGCAGCTGAGAAAGCCAACCTCAAGGACCAGCAGTTCCACTCAAAGCCACCAGAGGGAGTCCAGGAACAGAACTCACCAAAGTACCATTCATGACCACAGGAGGGAGTCCGAGAACGGAATTCACAACACCCATCTAATCAAAAGTCGCACCAAGGATAGCAGAAGGTAAAGGATTCGCGAGCCTGCCATGCTGCAGCCAGAGGCTACTGACCTGGCCCATGGACCGGAGTTCTGGAAATTGTTCTGCCCATTTCTACTATTTACCGAGCACCGTAAATAATCGGCTCTCTGTATGATAAGGGTTGTTACAAAAACAGGTATACCAAATTTGTCCGTGCTATTTACTGATTTGTGACATTTATTTTTAAAAATGTGATTATTGTAATTGATTTTTTAAATTATTTTTTAGTAAATTTTAAAGGAATATGCAGGTATATAGAGATGTAATGATAGAAGAGCTCTGATCTTAATATAATCCAATCTGTCTGGGATAACTACATAGTAGTCAGTACATGATGATTTACAGGGATTCTGATAAAACCTATATAAACTTTTGCTTTTCTAGTAGGATTTTCCTGACGTTTTCTTAGTTGCATTTTACAGCAATGGCCAAGGACCGTAAACAGCTTACAACACAGCAAAGGGATCTTGCTGTTATCAGTCAGGAGATGGGTACAAAATCTTTTTTCAAGGCATTAGATATAGTACTGAGCACTGTGAAGGGGTCATCAAAAAGTGGCTTTGATTTGGCACAGCAGTGACATTTCCTAGAACTGTACCATAAAAATGTATGAAAAAACAATTAGATTAAAGTGGTCAAGGGGTGCTAAGAGGTCTACAGCAACATCATCGGAGCTGCAGAAGTTTCTGGCAAGTACTGGTTGTGTACTGCATGCAACCACAATCGCCTGTATTCTTCATATTTCTGGCCTGTGGATGGCAAGACGGACGCTGTTTCTTACAAACGAAAACTTTCAAGCTCGGCTATGTTTTGCCAAAACTTACATGAAGCCTGCCAAAAGCATATAGGGAACATGTCATGGTTTGATGAGACCAATGTTGAACTTTTTGGCCAAAATTTTAAAAGGTTATTTGACGCAAAGTCAACACTGTGCATCGCCAACAAAAAAAAACACCATACCCACATTGAGGCATAGTGGTGCCTTGTTCTTTGGGGCTGTTTTTTGTCAGCTGGAACTGGGGCTTCAAACAAGGTGGAAGGAATTATGAAGAATTTCAAATATCAGTCAACGTTTCAACAAAACCTTCAGTCCTCTGTTAAAAAGTTGAAGAAGTTGAATTTAACCTTTCGGGTCCTAAGTGACCTCCAAATCAGCAAAGAACAGCTTTGACGAAAGATCAAAGTTTTGGAATTGCCCAGCCAGATCCCAGACCTGAATCCAATAATCTCTGGGTGACTTAAAGAGGGCGCTGTACACAGGAGATGCCCCCGCAATATGACAGATGTGGAGCTACTGCAAGGAAGAGTGGGCAAAGATTGCCAATTCTAGATGTGCCATGTGCTGATACACTCCTACCCAAAGAGACTGAATGCTATCATAAATCCAAAGACGACTTTAAACAAAGTATTAGTTTAAGGGTGTGCAGATATATGCAATCCCATTTTTTGTTGTTTTTTATTTTTAATTCCAAAACATTTCAGTTTGTTTCTCAACGGAGTTGTACAGATTATGGGCGACATTAAAATTGGAAGAAATTGTGAAATTCTTCTTCTGTGTATGATTTTTCTTACATGACAAAACCCGGCATTTTTACAGGGGTGTGTAGACTTTTTATGCCGTATATACTGTATACTGTATATTTATATATTTTTTAAGTTGAAAAAACCTCATGGTTTAACCTAGATATCTATTTATCTATTAGTGGTAGCGTGATCTCATCATCCGGAGTATTTGTCATACCAGCCATAGACAAACACTGTACAGCAGTGATGGTCGGCTGATGTATGTAACCACTTATCTCTAGAGGGATTGATAGGAAAATAATAGACTTCACTCCAGACTGTGTGTACAGAGCGGCGGTCACACGCACGGCTCGTCCAGCGCTGTACGGTAAGGAATGGTTCACTTAGTCTGCACAGAAACGCTCTGGTAGAAGAATGGATCACATGAGCAGGCAGAGTGTATTGTCATAAGGAAGGGTCCCCCAAACACCTCTGATCCTTGTTGCCCCCAATGTTAACAATTATGACGATTATCCTCAACCAGGGAATTTTCCCCATTAATGACCTGAAAATGTAACTAAGATTACACAGCATTTTTGTAATCTGGTCCCTAACATCATTTATACAGCCATACAGAGCCCACATAATATTACTCCACTTAGGTCCATAATACAGAAGTGCAAAGTTAATTATATACTGCCATAGAGAACCTGCATCATACCACTGCAATAAGGTAGCTGCATAATATTGTAGTACATAGCTCATTTTATTCTTCCATAAAAAGGCCACATAATACCATCACCTACAGGTCAAATAATAACGCAGTACACATCTCATATAATACTGATGCATACATCCCACATAATGCTGCCGCACATAGTCCACATAATACCGACGCTCACATCATACGTCATACTGATACCTACATCCCACATAATAGAGATAGCCCATATAATATCACCGCCCACATAATACTGCAACACACAGTCCACATAATACCGCTGCACACCTCACATAATACCTCTGCACAGAACAAACATAATACCGCTGCACACAGCCCACATAATACCGCTGCACACCTCACATAATACCTCTGCACGGAACCTACATAATACCGCTGCAAACAGCCCACATAATACCGCTGCACACCTCACATGATACCTCTGCACGGAACTTACATAATACCGCTGCAAACAGCCCACATAATACCGCTGCACACCTCACATAATACCTCTGCACAGAACAAACATAATACCGCTGCACACAGCCCACATAATACCGCTGCACACCTCACATAATACCTCTGCACGGAACCTACATAATACCGCTGCACACAGCCCACATAATACCGCTGCACACCTCACATGATACCTCTGCACGGAACTTACATAATACCACTGCAAACAGCCCACATAATACCGCTGCACACCTCACATAATACCTCTGCACAGAACAAACATAATACCGCTGCACACAGCCCACATAATACCGCTGCACACCTCACATAATACCTCTGCACGGAACCTACATAATACCGCTGCACACAGCCCACATAATACCACTGCACACCTCACATAATACCTCTGCACGGAACCTACATAATACCGCTGCACACAGCCCACATAATACTGCTGCACACCTCAAATAATACCTCTGCACGGAACTTACATAATACCGCTGCAAACAGCCCACATAATACCGCTGCACACCTAACATAATACTGACACACACATCCCACATAATGCTGCTGCACACTGCCCCATAATACCACCAGCCCTGATGACACCACTGTGTACAGCCAACATAATACCGCTGCCCATTTAGTCGCACGTCTTTTTTTGTGCCGTTTTCACCAGACAGCGCAGCCATGGTGACATCTGTAGCACTTTGAGCCAATCTGGTTTTAATAAGACTCAGCCTCTTTTATGTACTGGCAACCACAAAATGCTCATGATGAGACGTGGAAGCTTCACCATCATTTACTATCAACAATCGATCACTACAGTTCTGTGCATCTGCATGTTGCCATGGTAACAGACTACATACAGGGCCTATGTAGTCAGATGCTCGGGGCTTGTTTGTAGTTTGTGTCCGTGGTAACGTATAGTTCTGTATGGGAGCTGCAGGCACAAAGTGAAAGGACATTTTTAGCAAAAATGACTTGTAAAATGGCTTTTTTTCTCATTTTAACTGCAGGGAGCACTGTAACAGACATAAATGGCCCCTTAGGATTTGATCCACCACTGCAGATTATAATTTAGTGTCTGGCCTCATACTCACTGGTTTTAGTAATAATCTGCAGGGAGGGGTCAAGTTTGATAAGTGGGAAAGAACAGTAGATTAGGACAAAGGTGTCACGTAGTACCAACCTCAGCCTTCCTGTAGTGTTGTTGGTTTTCGTGTGGTCGCCATGACGGAGCACACCCATCTACCTGATATCTAATCTCCTAATTAAAATCCTTCTCCAGGTAAAACAAGGCCAGAGCCATGAAGGCTGAGAGTCTTTATACGTATGAACGGTATAAAAGAGGATCTGCTGTCAAAAGTAAAGTGATCTCAGGAATTTCTGCAACATTCCAGGTAACCGGTTGTTACAGTGATGTTGCCTTCCCTTTCGGGGAGGGCAATATCATGCTTGGAGGCAAGGAGGATTCCCTTTACCAGGTAACGCACCTACATGCAACACTTTCTGAATCCAGGCCAGAAAGGGGAGCTCTGAACCCGGATTCAGGGGAGCTTCCCTAGATATATGTATTCTGGTCTGGAGGAAGAGGTAAGTTAGTCTGGAGAGACAGTGGAGGAGTGAGGACGGAGAGCAGACAGTGGGGCCATGCAGCCAGGATTGAGCTGCAGCTCCACGGGAGGAAGTAAACCTGAAGGGTTGGATCATAGTGAAGCATCAGAGGAAATAAGCACAGGAGAAGGAAAGGGACTCAGAGGGGAACTGTGACCGGGCACTCTCAGAGCCGAAGCGCAGGAACCGGGCATCGGGAGCCCGAGGTTGTGTTGTACTCCTGGTCGACGGCAGAACCGGAGCGCATAGGACTTTATGTAATTTGCCCGCACCCACACCTGAAGGTGCAGCAGTACACTAAGAGCCCAGGTTGTGATAAAGACCCTATAAAAAGGCTCCCACTGCCCTCCATATGGGTATCTGTCCCAGGACAGGAGAGAGAGGACTTTGCCAGCAAGCTACAGGCAGCAGGGACCTCGCATACTAGCGTGTGTAGGTAGGCTTACGGACCTCACCTGGGAGAGGAACCACCTTTGCCTCCATGCCGGCCGGACCTTATCACCACCTGTTCCTGGTACCCTGGACTGTGGACTGCTACCATCAGTAAACCAGGTAAAGACGTTACAACTCAATGTCCGCCATTTATTTGCCAGCATACACCATCTCTGCCCAGCACACCGGGAGCCCTGGGGAACCCGTTTCACCTGTGGGAAGCGTCACCATCATTGCTGCAGTAACATCACCCCAGAGGACCCCTTTAAGCAGCGTCGGTCCCCTCTGACCGAGAACCACAGGTGGCATCACGAACACAAACTTTATTAAACCCTTAAAAGACCTTTCCCCTTTTGATTGAGTGCCCAGGGCCATGGATCGGGTCACTGCCATCGTGATATCCCGTTTAATTGTGACCGGACCCGGTACCGAGTACCCCACTGCCCTGGCGGGCGACTCATTTCCATTAGTGGGAACTCTAGTGATCAGCTGCAATCGAGGGGAAAATGTGGGATCAAGTGATCAGTTTCTCTGCAGCTCCCCCGCAGGAAAAATGAGGTATTACATCGTTAATTCTGAAGCCACTGGGTTACATTTAGTGGTTGTAGCAGTGGGCATCCAGACACGCTCCACTGACTGCACAGTATGTTCATCTATTTACCACCAGCGCCTTCGCCCTTAACAGTCATTAATGAAAGGGGTGGTCTGGTGAAGAGAATATCCATAGGATAGACAATGACTTATAGATTGTGGGGGTCCAACAGTTGGGACCCCCACCAATTGTCAGAATGGGACACTATAACTAAGAGCGGCACTGCACATGCTATATTAATCTCAGTGGGTCTGCCGAGCACTATGCAGTGGCGGTTAAGCATACGCACTGCAGCTCCATCCCGACGGGGGTAAAAGTGCCCCTTTCTGGCAATCAGTGTGGGTCCAAACAGTCCGACCCACTCCGATCTATAAGTTATCACCTATGCAGTGGATAGGTGTAACTTCCTTTTACTGGGCAACGCTTCTGCATGGAATGTGTTGTCAGAAAATGACCTATTGTTAAAGTCAGGTTTTGGGGATTATATTTATTTTTTTTAATTTCGACAATTTTTTTTTCTTTTACATCACATTTTTTTTTAATAAAACAAAATTAGTAATGTTGCAATTTGCATATTGGTTGCTGGAACTATCTTAGACTCATTTCCCGTCCTTTCAAGAAGAGTTTACAGTGGTTTCACTATCATCAGAGGCAGGATTACAATGACATGTAACACTTCTATACACAGCTGATAACACAATATCCACCAATCACAATAGGGGATGTCACAGCTCCCCCTCCCTTCACAATGACCTTTGCACACGCTCATTAGATGCCTCAATAGCAAGCAGTCTGATCATTGCTGTTAATGTACATGTGCATTTCCTGAAACAATGGGATGTTACTGTCTAAAAAAAAATCCCCAGTTGTCAGTGTGAGAATTGCAATATTTCAAATTTCTATTTTTAATAAAGATTGTGATATGAAAGCAAAAACAAAAATTACATTTAGTACAAATAAAATTAACATGTCAATTTCTGCTTACATATTCTCTTTAAGTATCATGCTTAGGCCTAGATATACTGCAGCACAGTATCACAGATGACTGGCTTAGATACGGGGGCACCGCAGCACAGTATCACAGGTGACTGGCTAAGATACGGGGGCACAGCAGCACAGTATCATAGATGACTGGCTTAGATACAGGGGCACAGCAGCACAGTAACAACAATATCTGGCTTAGATACAGGGGCACAGCAGCACAGTATCACAGATGACTGGCTTAGATACAAGGGCACAGCAGCACAGTATCACAGATGACTGACATAGATAAAGGGGCACAGTATCACAGATGACTGGCTTAGATACAGGGGCACAGCAGCACAGTAACAACGATAACTGGCTTAGATACGGGGGCACAGCAGCACAGTATCACAGATGTCTGGCTTAGATACAGGGACACAGCAGCACAGTATCACAGATGACTGACATAGATAGAGGGGCACAGCAGCACAGTATCACAGATGACTGGCTTAGATACAGGGGCACAGCAGCACAGTAACAACGATAACTGGCTTAGATACGGGGGCACAGCAGCACAGTATCACAGATGTCTGGTTTCGATACAGGGGCACAGCAGCACAGTATCACAGATGACTGGCTTAGATACCGGGGCACAGCAGCACAGTATCACAGATGACTGGCTTAGATACAGGGGCACAGCAGCACAGTAACAACGATAACTGGCTTAGATACGGGGGCACAGCAGCACAGTATCACAGATGACTGGCTTAGATACAGGGGCACAGCAGCACAGTAACAACGATAACTGGCTTAGATACGGGGGCACAGCAGCACAGTATCACAGATGACTAGCTTAGATACAGGGGCACAGCAGCACAGTAACAACGATAACTGGCTTAGATACGGGGGCACAGCGGCACAGTATCACAGATGTCTGGCTTAGATACAGGGGCACAGCAGCACAGTATCACAGATGACTGACATAGATAAAGGGGCACAGCAGCACAGTATCACATATGTCTGGCTTAGATACAGGGGCACAGCAGCACAGTATCATAGATGACTGGCTTAGATACAGGGGCACAGCAGCACAGTAACAACGATAACTGGCTTAGATATGGGGGCACAGCGGCACAGTATCATAGATGTCTGGCTTAGATACAGGGGCACAGCAGCACAGTATCACAGATGACTGGCTTAGATACAGGGGCACAGCAGCACAGTAACAACGATAACTGGCTTAGATAGGGGGCAAAGCAGCACAGTATCACAGATGTCTGGCTTAGATACAGGGGCACAGCAGCACAGTATCACAGATGACTGGCTTAGATACAGGGGCACAGCAGCACAGTATCACAGATGACTGGCTTAGATACCGGGGCACAGCAGCACAGTATCATAGATGACTGGCTTAGATACAGGGGCACAGCAGCACAGTAGCAACGATAACTGGCTTAGATATGGGGGCACAGCGGCACAGTATCATAGATGTCTGGCTTAGATACCGGGGCACAGCAGCACATTATCACAGATGACTGGCTTAGATACAGGGGCACAGCAGCACAGTATCACAGATGACTGGCTTAGATACGGGGGCACAGCAACACAGTATCACAGATGACTGGCTTAGATACAGGGGGCACAGCAGCACAGTATCACAGATGACTGGCTTAGATACGGGGGGCACAGCAGCACAGTATCACAGATGACTGGCTTAGATACGGGGGGCACAGCAGCACAGTATCACAGATGACTGGCTTAGATACGGGGGGCACAGCAGCACAGTATCACAGATGGCTGGCTTAGATACGGGGGGCACAGTATCACAGATGACTGGCTTAGATACGGGGGGCACAGCAGCACAGTATCACAGATGGCTGGCTTAGATACGGGGGGCACAGTATCACAGATGACTGGCTTAGATACGGGGGGCACAGCAGCACACTGCCCCTGGAGATGACTTTATTGATGTTGGCATCAATGTGTGTGACTAACATGGGCAGGTTGGGGCAGACATCTCGGGCTCATAGGTGACCTGTGTGGCCTGAGCTTGGTGACTTTTCTCTCAGAGCTGTCATGGTCGCTCTCCAACAATAACATTGAGGCCGGGCCTGTGCCGTCCATGTATTGTTTGTTCCCATGAGACATTTCTCCAGAAGACAGGAAGGTTTGGCTGAGATATCACAGCTAGTGTTGAGCGATACTTTCCGATATCGGAAAGTATCGGAATCGGAAAGTATCGGCCGATACCGTCACAGTATCGGAATCCAATCCGATACCGATACCCGATCCCAATGCAAGTCAATGGGACGAAAATATCGGAATTAAAATAAACCCTTTATACACTTGTAGGTTCATTCTACATGAAGGAAAACAACTAAGAATAATGTAGGATGTATTGGGGGACGTGGCGGAGACATTAAAGGCACAGAGGTTTAGCCCAATCTAATAGAATAGCAGGATTTTTTTTTTTTTTTTATGACGTTCGGCGTTAGAAAGAATTTGACTATGTTATTTTTTTTTTTTATGTCAGATATTGATGTTTCACTACTTCCACGCCCTTCACCTTCTTTTTTACTTCTCCCACGCTTTCTTCTTCATTATCCTCATCATCAGCTTCTTTGACATCAACTTCTTCACCTTCTTCATCTTCTTCTTCATCTTCTACCTATTATTTTTTGGGTTACATTGTTCATATTCTTTTTATTTTACTATTATCTTCATCATATTCTACTTCTTCATCATATTCTTATTTGTGACAGGCATTCCCGTAGTTGTTATCTATAAAAGTTTGAAGATTACACCTTCCGTTCTGCCTGTCACAAAACAGTTACATTTGTCCGCGTTCAGTTTGGCCTGCAGCATCAGGCTTTATCCAGGGGCACCACGAGGAGGAACGGACTCACCCCCATACACTGCTTAGTCTTCTTCTGCTTATAATTTACATAATATTTTTTGCTCTGATATTTTGTGTTATGCTTAATGTCCTTCTGCTCTTTGTTCTGCAGCCTCTTGTTCTTCTGCTTCTCGGTCTTCCAGGTCGTCGTCGTCTCCAGGGTCGTCGTCTCCGGGGTCGTCGTCATCGGGGTCGTCTCCGGGGTCGTCGTCATCGGGGTGGTCTTCAGGGTCATCGTCTCCAGGGTCGTCGTCATCACGGTGGTTGTCGTCTCTGGTGTCGTCGTCATCTTAGGGGTGGTCTTCCGGGTCATCGTGTTTAGTCTCTTGAACTTGGAAATGCAGCAGAAGGTACAAGAAGGCTGAGAGAATGCCGAGAACCAGCTGATGGAACTGGAGCTCAGATGGCTACCCGAAGGTCCAAGAGCCAATGGAACGACCGAGGACCAGCTGACGTTACTGGAACCCGGTTACTAAGCAGGAGGTACCCGTGCTGAAAGCACTACCAAGGACCACCTGACGTTGGTGGAACTCAGATACCCAGAGGGAGGCACCTAAGCCAAAGGCTCTGCCCGGAACCAGCTGACGGTACTGGAACCAGGATGGGGAGCAGAAGGTACAAGAGCAAAAGACACTGCCGAGAACCAGCTGACGGTGCTGGAACCCGGATGGGTAGCCGAAGGTCCAAGAGCCAATGGAACTACCGAGGACCAGCTGACGTTACTGGAACCCGGTTACTAAGCAGGAGGTACCCGTGCCTGAAAGCACTACCAAGGACCACCTGACGTTGGTGGAACTCGGATACCAAAGGGAGGCACCTAAGCCAAAGGCTCTGCCCGGAACCAGCTGACGGTACTGGAACCAGGATGGGGAGCAGAAGGTACAAGAGCAAGTGTCTGCGTGGCTTTTGCAGGACACGATGCCGGCTGCACAGCAGGGGAACAGCTGGCGGTGCTGAACCCCACTGACACATTGGCTGGTGTTTTTCTCTGTGCAGCTAGCACATCTGGGCCCCAACTGGCGGTGTGTTAGAGCCCAGGGACAGCAGGAGAAGGAGGAGGAGCAGGAGCAGGGGGAGGGGAGTGTAGGCCGAAGCCTGCACTGGCGGCAGCTTTGGGTGTGTTGTGTCTGCGTGGCGGTCGCAGGACACGTTGCCGGCTACACAGCAGGGGAACAGCTGGCGGTGCTGGACCCCACTGACACATTGGCGAGGTGTTTGGCTCTGTGCAGCCAGCACTTCCGGACAGCAACGAGCGGTGTTGTAGCCCGGGCTCTGCAGGGGGAGCAGAGTGTAGGCCGAAGCCTACTTGAACCAATTTCAAAGGTAACCTTTAACCCCCCCTCAGGGGTTAGAAAGTAGAAGAGCCACAGCTTATGCAGCAGTAGTGCTGCGCAAGTCAAAGGTTGCTCTTGTAATTTTTCTCCTTGCACACGCTGAATGGAACACGTATAACATTTAGCCCTTTATACAGTCAAACTGTGTAATGGAGGCGAGAGTTCCCTTTGTAATGAGACGCAGCACAGATGTCAAGAATCCCACCTTGGTGCTGGGTGCAGCCTCCTGAGCGTTGTTATTTGCTGTACAGGAGTCTGCGCTGTCGTGTTATCCCCTGGCCTAGCGCCGTTAGCGCTGCCCATCTTCTGACATCATTTAATGTCGGCCGTTGCGGTTCGCGATGACCATGAATCCCAGCCCCGCAGTGTCTTAACATTGTTAAAACACTGCGGGGCTGGGATTCAGGGCCTGGCGCAGCACATATGTTCGCCTCTCACACGCGGGTCCTTACACCCGCTTCAGACTGTGCGGCGTCATCTGATCCCTTATCGCATGCCACGGCCATGAAGCCGCACAGTCCGAAGAAGGCGGAAGGAGAGGAGGGACAGGCGAACTGATGCACTGATCCTGCCCATCAATCACACCCTCGCAGTCCCAATAAATAAGACACCGAGGGGCGTTGTGTGGGTCAGGGCGGCCGCAGAGGCGCAGCCAGCCAAACAATGATGCCAGAAGACGGGCAGCGCTACCAAGGGGGTTGCAGCGTGTCATTACAAAGGAAAGTCACACCCCCGGGACGGTTAAATGGTCACACAGAGGACACATTTCAGACGTGTTTTCAGTTCCACATGTGCGAGGAGAATACGTTTATGAGCCACCTTGCACACATGCAGCATTACCGCTGTACAAGGTGGCTGGATAACGTAAAAACGCCTGGGGGAGGGGGGACAGGTTCCCTTCAATTTCAGTTCTTGTGTCTGCGTGGCTTTTGCAGGACACGTTGCCGGCTGCACAGCAGGGGAACAGCTGGCGGTGCTGGACCCCACTGACACATTGGCTGGTGTTTTTCTCTGTGCAGCTAGCACATCTGGGCAAAAACTGGCGGTGTGTTAGAGCCCAGGGACAGCAGGAGGAGGAGCAGGAGGAGGAGGAGCAGGGGGAGGGGAGTGTAGGCCGAAGCCTGCACAGGCGGCAGCTTTGGGTGTGTTGTGTCTGCGTGGCTTTTGCAGGACACGTTGCCGGCTACACAGCAGGGGAACAGCTGGCGGTGCTGGACCCCACTGACACATTGGCGAGGTGTTTGGCTCTGTGCAGCCAGCACTTCCGGACAGCAACTAGCGTTGTTGGAGCCCGGGCTCTGCAGGTGGAGCAGAGTGTAGGCCGAAGCCTAATTGAACCGATTTCAAAAGTCACCTTTAACCCCCCCTCAGGGGTTAGAAAGTAGAAGAGCCACAGCTTATGCAGCAGTAGTGCTGCGCAAGTCAAAGGTTGCTCTTGTAATTTTTCTCCTTGCACACGCTGAATGGAACACGTATAACATTTAGCCCTTTATACAGTCAAACTGTGTAATGGAGGCGAGAGTTCCCTTTGTAATGAGACGCAGCACAGATGTCAAGAATCCCACCTTGGTGCTGGGTGCAGCCTCCTGAGCGTTGTTATTTGCTGTACAGGAGTCTGCGCTGTCGTGTTATCCCCTGGCCTAGCGCCGTTAGCGCTGCCCATCTTCTGACATCATTTAATGTCGGCCGTTGCGGTTCGCGATGACCATGAATCCCAGCCCCGCAGTGTCTTAACATTGTTAAAACACTGCGGGGCTGGGATTCAGGGCCTGGCGCAGCACATATGTTCGCCTCTCACACGCGGGTCCTTACACCCGCTTCAGACTGTGCGGCGTCATCTGATCCCTTATCGCATGCCACGGCCATGAAGCCGCACAGTCCGAAGAAGGCGGAAGGAGAGGAGGGACAGGCGAACTGATGCACTGATCCTGCCCATCAATCACACCCTCGCAGTCCCAATAAATAAGACACCGAGGGGCGTTGTGTGGGTCAGGGCGGCCGCAGAGGCGCAGCCAGCCAAACAATGATGCCAGAAGACGGGCAGCGCTACCAAGGGGGTTGCAGCGTGTCATTACAAAGGAAAGTCACACCCCCGGGACGGTTAAATGGTCACACAGAGGACACATTTCAGACGTGTTTTCAGTTCCACATGTGCGAGGAGAATACGTTTATGAGCCACCTTGCACACATGCAGCATTACCGCTGTACAAGGTGGCTGGATAACGTAAAAACGCCTGGGGGAGGGGGGACAGGTTCCCTTCAATTTCAGTTCTTGTGTCTGCGTGGCTTTTGCAGGACACGTTGCCGGCTGCACAGCAGGGGAACAGCTGGCGGTGCTGGACCCCACTGACACATTGGCTGGTGTTTTTCTCTGTGCAGCTAGCACATCTGGGCAAAAACTGGCGGTGTGTTAGAGCCCAGGGACAGCAGGAGGAGGAGCAGGAGGAGGAGGAGCAGGGGGAGGGGAGTGTAGGCCGAAGCCTGCACAGGCGGCAGCTTTGGGTGTGTTGTGTCTGCGTGGCTTTTGCAGGACACGTTGCCGGCTACACAGCAGGGGAACAGCTGGCGGTGCTGGACCCCACTGACACATTGGCGAGGTGTTTGGCTCTGTGCAGCCAGCACTTCCGGACAGCAACTAGCGTTGTTGGAGCCCGGGCTCTGCAGGTGGAGCAGAGTGTAGGCCGAAGCCTAATTGAACCGATTTCAAAAGTCACCTTTAACCCCCCCTCAGGGGTTAGAAAGTAGAAGAGCCACAGCTTATGCAGCAGTAGTGCTGCGCAAGTCAAAGGTTGCTCTTGTAATTTTTCTCCTTGCACACGCTGAATGGAACACGTATAACATTTAGCCCTTTATACAGTCAAACTGTGTAATGGAGGCGAGAGTTCCCTTTGTAATGAGACGCAGCACAGATGTCAAGAATCCCACCTTGGTGCTGGGTGCAGCCTCCTGAGCGTTGTTATTTGCTGTACAGGAGTCTGCGCTGTCGTGTTATCCCCTGGCCTAGCGCCGTTAGCGCTGCCCATCTTCTGACATCATTTAATGTCGGCCGTTGCGGTTCGCGATGACCATGAATCCCAGCCCCGCAGTGTCTTAACATTGTTAAAACACTGCGGGGCTGGGATTCAGGGCCTGGCGCAGCACATATGTTCGCCTCTCACACGCGGGTCCTTACACCCGCTTCAGACTGTGCGGCGTCATCTGATCCCTTATCGCATGCCACGGCCATGAAGCCGCACAGTCCGAAGAAGGCGGAAGGAGAGGAGGGACAGGCGAACTGATGCACTGATCCTGCCCATCAATCACACCCTCGCAGTCCCAATAAATAAGACACCGAGGGGCGTTGTGTGGGTCAGGGCGGCCGCAGAGGCGCAGCCAGCCAAACAATGATGCCAGAAGACGGGCAGCGCTACCAAGGGGGTTGCAGCGTGTCATTACAAAGGAAAGTCACACCCCCGGGACGGTTAAATGGTCACACAGAGGACACATTTCAGACGTGTTTTCAGTTCCACATGTGCGAGGAGAATACGTTTATGAGCCACCTTGCACACATGCAGCATTACCGCTGTACAAGGTGGCTGGATAACGTAAAAACGCCTGGGGGAGGGGGGACAGGTTCCCTTCAATTTCAGTTCTTGTGTCTGCGTGGCTTTTGCAGGACACGTTGCCGGCTGCACAGCAGGGGAACAGCTGGCGGTGCTGGACCCCACTGACACATTGGCTGGTGTTTTTCTCTGTGCAGCTAGCACATCTGGGCAAAAACTGGCGGTGTGTTAGAGCCCAGGGACAGCAGGAGGAGGAGCAGGAGGAGGAGGAGCAGGGGGAGGGGAGTGTAGGCCGAAGCCTGCACAGGCGGCAGCTTTGGGTGTGTTGTGTCTGCGTGGCTTTTGCAGGACACGTTGCCGGCTACACAGCAGGGGAACAGCTGGCGGTGCTGGACCCCACTGACACATTGGCGAGGTGTTTGGCTCTGTGCAGCCAGCACTTCCGGACAGCAACTAGCGTTGTTGGAGCCCGGGCTCTGCAGGTGGAGCAGAGTGTAGGCCGAAGCCTAATTGAACCGATTTCAAAAGTCACCTTTAACCCCCCCTCAGGGGTTAGAAAGTAGAAGAGCCACAGCTTATGCAGCAGTAGTGCTGCGCAAGTCAAAGGTTGCTCTTGTAATTTTTCTCCTTGCACACGCTGAATGGAACACGTATAACATTTAGCCCTTTATACAGTCAAACTGTGTAATGGAGGCGAGAGTTCCCTTTGTAATGAGACGCAGCACAGATGTCAAGAATCCCACCTTGGTGCTGGGTGCAGCCTCCTGAGCGTTGTTATTTGCTGTACAGGAGTCTGCGCTGTCGTGTTATCCCCTGGCCTAGCGCCGTTAGCGCTGCCCATCTTCTGACATCATTTAATGTCGGCCGTTGCGGTTCGCGATGACCATGAATCCCAGCCCCGCAGTGTCTTAACATTGTTAAAACACTGCGGGGCTGGGATTCAGGGCCTGGCGCAGCACATATGTTCGCCTCTCACACGCGGGTCCTTACACCCGCTTCAGACTGTGCGGCGTCATCTGATCCCTTATCGCATGCCACGGCCATGAAGCCGCACAGTCCGAAGAAGGCGGAAGGAGAGGAGGGACAGGCGAACTGATGCACTGATCCTGCCCATCAATCACACCCTCGCAGTCCCAATAAATAAGACACCGAGGGGCGTTGTGTGGGTCAGGGCGGCCGCAGAGGCGCAGCCAGCCAAACAATGATGCCAGAAGACGGGCAGCGCTACCAAGGGGGTTGCAGCGTGTCATTACAAAGGAAAGTCACACCCCCGGGACGGTTAAATGGTCACACAGAGGACACATTTCAGACGTGTTTTCAGTTCCACATGTGCGAGGAGAATACGTTTATGAGCCACCTTGCACACATGCAGCATTACCGCTGTACAAGGTGGCTGGATAACGTAAAAACGCCTGGGGGAGGGGGGACAGGTTCCCTTCAATTTCAGTTCTTGTGTCTGCGTGGCTTTTGCAGGACACGTTGCCGGCTGCACAGCAGGGGAACAGCTGGCGGTGCTGGACCCCACTGACACATTGGCTGGTGTTTTTCTCTGTGCAGCTAGCACATCTGGGCAAAAACTGGCGGTGTGTTAGAGCCCAGGGACAGCAGGAGGAGGAGCAGGAGGAGGAGGAGCAGGGGGAGGGGAGTGTAGGCCGAAGCCTGCACAGGCGGCAGCTTTGGGTGTGTTGTGTCTGCGTGGCTTTTGCAGGACACGTTGCCGGCTACACAGCAGGGGAACAGCTGGCGGTGCTGGACCCCACTGACACATTGGCGAGGTGTTTGGCTCTGTGCAGCCAGCACTTCCGGACAGCAACTAGCGTTGTTGGAGCCCGGGCTCTGCAGGTGGAGCAGAGTGTAGGCCGAAGCCTAATTGAACCGATTTCAAAAGTCACCTTTAACCCCCCCTCAGGGGTTAGAAAGTAGAAGAGCCACAGCTTATGCAGCAGTAGTGCTGCGCAAGTCAAAGGTTGCTCTTGTAATTTTTCTCCTTGCACACGCTGAATGGAACACGTATAACATTTAGCCCTTTATACAGTCAAACTGTGTAATGGAGGCGAGAGTTCCCTTTGTAATGAGACGCAGCACAGATGTCAAGAATCCCACCTTGGTGCTGGGTGCAGCCTCCTGAGCGTTGTTATTTGCTGTACAGGAGTCTGCGCTGTCGTGTTATCCCCTGGCCTAGCGCCGTTAGCGCTGCCCATCTTCTGGCATCATGTAATGTCGGCCGGTGCGGTTCGCGATGCCCATGAATCCCAGCCCCGCAGTGTCTTAACATTGTTAAAACACTGCGGGGCTGGGATTCAGGGCCTGGCGCAGCACATATGTTGGCCTCTCACACTCGGGTCCTTACACCCGCTTCAGACTGTGCGGCGTCATCTGATCCCTTATCGCATGCCACGGCCATGAAGCCGCACAGTCCGAAGAAGGCGGAAGGAGAGGAGGGACAGGCGAACTGATGCACTGATCCTGCCCATCAATCACACCCTCGCAGTCCCAATAAATAAGACACCGAGGGGCGTTGTGTGGGTCAGGGCGGCCGCAGAGGCGCAGCCAGCCAAACAATGATGCCAGAAGACGGGCAGCGCTACCAAGGGGGTTGCAGCGTGTCATTACAAAGGAAAGTCACACCCCCGGGACGGTTAAATGGTCACACAGAGGACACATTTCAGACGTGTTTTCAGTTCCACATGTGCGAGGAGAATACGTTTATGAGCCACCTTGCACACATGCAGCATTACCGCTGTACAAGGTGGCTGGATAACGTAAAAACGCCTGGGGGAGGGGGGACAGGTTCCCTTCAATTTCAGTTCTTGTGTCTGCGTGGCTTTTGCAGGACACGTTGCCGGCTGCACAGCAGGGGAACAGCTGGCGGTGCTGGACCCCACTGACACATTGGCTGGTGTTTTTCTCTGTGCAGCTAGCACATCTGGGCAAAAACTGGCGGTGTGTTAGAGCCCAGGGACAGCAGGAGGAGGAGCAGGAGGAGGAGGAGCAGGGGGAGGGGAGTGTAGGCCGAAGCCTGCACAGGCGGCAGCTTTGGGTGTGTTGTGTCTGCGTGGCTTTTGCAGGACACGTTGCCGGCTACACAGCAGGGGAACAGCTGGCGGTGCTGGACCCCACTGACACATTGGCGAGGTGTTTGGCTCTGTGCAGCCAGCACTTCCGGACAGCAACTAGCGTTGTTGGAGCCCGGGCTCTGCAGGTGGAGCAGAGTGTAGGCCGAAGCCTAATTGAACCGATTTCAAAAGTCACCTTTAACCCCCCCTCAGGGGTTAGAAAGTAGAAGAGCCACAGCTTATGCAGCAGTAGTGCTGCGCAAGTCAAAGGTTGCTCTTGTAATTTTTCTCCTTGCACACGCTGAATGGAACACGTATAACATTTAGCCCTTTATACAGTCAAACTGTGTAATGGAGGCGAGAGTTCCCTTTGTAATGAGACGCAGCACAGATGTCAAGAATCCCACCTTGGTGCTGGGTGCAGCCTCCTGAGCGTTGTTATTTGCTGTACAGGAGTCTGCGCTGTCGTGTTATCCCCTGGCCTAGCGCCGTTAGCGCTGCCCATCTTCTGACATCATTTAATGTCGGCCGTTGCGGTTCGCGATGACCATGAATCCCAGCCCCGCAGTGTCTTAACATTGTTAAAACACTGCGGGGCTGGGATTCAGGGCCTGGCGCAGCACATATGTTCGCCTCTCACACGCGGGTCCTTACACCCGCTTCAGACTGTGCGGCGTCATCTGATCCCTTATCGCATGCCACGGCCATGAAGCCGCACAGTCCGAAGAAGGCGGAAGGAGAGGAGGGACAGGCGAACTGATGCACTGATCCTGCCCATCAATCACACCCTCGCAGTCCCAATAAATAAGACACCGAGGGGCGTTGTGTGGGTCAGGGCGGCCGCAGAGGCGCAGCCAGCCAAACAATGATGCCAGAAGACGGGCAGCGCTACCAAGGGGGTTGCAGCGTGTCATTACAAAGGAAAGTCACACCCCCGGGACGGTTAAATGGTCACACAGAGGACACATTTCAGACGTGTTTTCAGTTCCACATGTGCGAGGAGAATACGTTTATGAGCCACCTTGCACACATGCAGCATTACCGCTGTACAAGGTGGCTGGATAACGTAAAAACGCCTGGGGGAGGGGGGACAGGTTCCCTTCAATTTCAGTTCTTGTGTCTGCGTGGCTTTTGCAGGACACGTTGCCGGCTGCACAGCAGGGGAACAGCTGGCGGTGCTGGACCCCACTGACACATTGGCTGGTGTTTTTCTCTGTGCAGCTAGCACATCTGGGCAAAAACTGGCGGTGTGTTAGAGCCCAGGGACAGCAGGAGGAGGAGCAGGAGGAGGAGGAGCAGGGGGAGGGGAGTGTAGGCCGAAGCCTGCACAGGCGGCAGCTTTGGGTGTGTTGTGTCTGCGTGGCTTTTGCAGGACACGTTGCCGGCTACACAGCAGGGGAACAGCTGGCGGTGCTGGACCCCACTGACACATTGGCGAGGTGTTTGGCTCTGTGCAGCCAGCACTTCCGGACAGCAACTAGCGTTGTTGGAGCCCGGGCTCTGCAGGTGGAGCAGAGTGTAGGCCGAAGCCTAATTGAACCGATTTCAAAAGTCACCTTTAACCCCCCCTCAGGGGTTAGAAAGTAGAAGAGCCACAGCTTATGCAGCAGTAGTGCTGCGCAAGTCAAAGGTTGCTCTTGTAATTTTTCTCCTTGCACACGCTGAATGGAACACGTATAACATTTAGCCCTTTATACAGTCAAACTGTGTAATGGAGGCGAGAGTTCCCTTTGTAATGAGACGCAGCACAGATGTCAAGAATCCCACCTTGGTGCTGGGTGCAGCCTCCTGAGCGTTGTTATTTGCTGTACAGGAGTCTGCGCTGTCGTGTTATCCCCTGGCCTAGCGCCGTTAGCGCTGCCCATCTTCTGGCATCATGTAATGTCGGCCGGTGCGGTTCGCGATGCCCATGAATCCCAGCCCCGCAGTGTCTTAACATTGTTAAAACACTGCGGGGCTGGGATTCAGGGCCTGGCGCAGCACATATGTTGGCCTCTCACACTCGGGTCCTTACACCCGCTTCAGACTGTGCGGCGTCATCTGATCCCTTATCGCATGCCACGGCCATGAAGCCGCACAGTCCGAAGAAGGCGGAAGGAGAGGAGGGACAGGCGAACTGATGCACTGATCCTGCCCATCAATCACACCCTCGCAGTCCCAATAAATAAGACACCGAGGGGCGTTGTGTGGGTCAGGGCGGCCGCAGAGGCGCAGCCAGCCAAACAATGATGCCAGAAGACGGGCAGCGCTACCAAGGAGCTTGTTGCGTGTGTCAATACAAAGTCAAATCACACCTGAGGGACGTTTTAATGGTCACAGAGGACACATTTTAGACGTGTTCACTTCAACATGGGCAAGGAGAATAAGTTTCTGAGCCACCTTGAACACATGCAGCATTACTGCTGTTCAAGGTAGCTGTAAAACATAGAAACACCTGGGGGAGGGGGGACAGGTTCCCTTCAATTTCAGTTCTTGTGTCTGCGTGGCGGTCGCAGGACACGTTGCCGGCTACACAGCAGGGGAACAGCTGGCGGTGCTGAACCCCACTGACACATTGGCTGGTGTTTTTCTCTGTGCAGCTAGCACATCTGGGCAAAAACTGGCGGTGTTAGAGCCCAGGGTCAGCAGGAGGAGCAGGGGGAGCGGAGTGTAGGCCGAAGCCTGCACTCGAGCAAGTTGAAAGGAAACCTTTAACACCCCCCCCCCCAGGCGTTTGTAGCTGAAAGAGCCATTGTGTACAGCACTAATGCTGGAAAAGGTAAACTTAGCTCTTTTAATTATGGTCCTTGTACATGCGGAACCAAACATTTATGAAATGTGTCTCCTCACAGCGTTAAACCGTCCGGTAGGTGGAACTTTCCTTTGTCGTGTGACGCAGCACAGCCATCATTTTTACCCCCTTGGCGCCGTGCGCCCACTCCTCAGCGTTGTTTGAATCTGTCCCGGAGCCTGCGCTGTTAGGTTAGCCCTTGGCCATGCACACATGTTGCGCTGCCCGTCTTCTGACCTCATTTGGTGTCAGGCTGGCTGCGCCTGTGCGGGTGCGCTGGCCGAGATCCCGCCTCGCAGTGTCGTCTAATGTAATCCCACCGCGGGCCTGTGATCCGTGCCCGTGCGCAGTGCATATCCTGTCCTCTCACTCCCCTCCCTACGGCTTTTTCAGACTGTGCGTTGTCACGGCCGTGGCATGCTATTAGGGACCAGCTGACATCGCACAGTCTGAAGAAGCCGTAGGGAGGGGAGTGAGAGGAGAGGATATGCACTGCGCACGGGCACGGATCACAGGCCCGCGGTGGGATTACATTAGACGACACTGCGAGGCGGGATCTCGACCAGCGCACCCGCACAGGCGCAGCCAGCCTGACACCAAATGAGGTCAGAAGACGGGCAGCGCAACATGTGTGCATGGCCAAGGGCTAACCTAACAGCGCAGGCTCCGGGACAGATTCAAACAACGCTGAGGAGTGGGCGCACGGCGCCAAGGGGGTAAAAATGATGGCTGTGCTGCGTCACACGACAAAGGAAAGTTCCACCTACCGGACGGTTTAACGCTGTGTGGGGACACATTTCATAAGTGTTAGGTTCAGCATGTGCAAGGAGCATCACGAAAAGAGGCACTTTTTCCCTTTGCATTATTACTGCTGCACAAGGTGGCTCCTTCAGTAACAAACGCCTGGGGGGGGGGGGGGTCAGGTTCCCTTACATTTAACTTGTTGTGTCTGCGTGGCGGTCGCAGTACACGTTGCCGTATACACAGCAGGGGAACAGCTGGCGGTGCTGAACCCCACTAACACATTGGCGAGGTGTTTGGCTCTGTGCGTACAGCACTTCTGGACGGCAACTAGCGGTGTTGGAGCCCAGGGACAGGTGGAGGAGGAGGAGGTTGGAGGAGGTTGGAGGAGGTAGGAGGGATTGCCACACACACAGCAGGGGAACAGCTGACGTTACTGAACCCCAATAACAGAGGAGGGACTGTTGACTGTGCGTACAGCACTTCTGGACGGCAACTGGCGGTGTTGGAGCCCAGGGACAGGTGGAGGAGGAGGAGGTAGGAGGAGGTAGGAGGGATTGCCACACACACAGCAGGGGAACAGCTGACGTTACTGAACCCCAATAACAGAGGAGGGACTGTTGACTGTGCGTACAGCACTTCTGGACGGCAACTGGCGGTGTTGGAGCCCAGGGACAGGTGGAGGAGGTAGGAGGAGGTAGGAGGGATTGCCACACACACAGCAGGGGAACAGCTGACGTTACTGAACCCCAATAACAGAGGAGGGACTGTTGACTGTGCGTACAGCACTTCTGGACGGCAACTGGCGGTGTTGGAGCCCAGGGACAGGTGGAGGAGGAGGAGGTAGGAGGAGGTTGGAGGAGGTAGGAGGGATTGCCACACACACAGCAGGGGAACAGCTGACGTTACTGAACCCCAATAACAGAGGAGCGACTGTTGACTGTGCGTACAGCACTTCTGGACGGCAACTAGCGGTGTTGGAGCCCAGGGACAGGTGGAGGAGGAGGAGTTTGGATGAGGTTGGAGGAGGTTGGAGGGATTGCCACACACACAGCAGGGGAACAGCTGACGTTACTGAACCCCAATAACAGAGGAGGGACTGTTGACTGTGCGTACAGCACTTCTGGACGGCAACTGGCGGTGTTGGAGCCCAGGGACAGGTGGAGGAGGTAGGAGGAGGTAGGAGGGATTGCCACACACACAGCAGGGGAACAGCTGACGTTACTGAACCCCAATAACAGAGGAGGGACTGTTGACTGTGCGTACAGCACTTCTGGACGGCAACTGGCGGTGTTGGAGCCCAGGGACAGGTGGAGGAGGAGGAGGTAGGAGGAGGTTGGAGGAGGTAGGAGGGATTGCCACACACACAGCAGGGGAACAGCTGACGTTACTGAACCCCAATAACAGAGGAGCGACTGTTGACTGTGCGTACAGCACTTCTGGACGGCAACTAGCGGTGTTGGAGCCCAGGGACAGGTGGAGGAGGAGGAGGTTGGAGGAGGTTGGAGGAGGTAGGAGGGATTGCCACACACACAGCAGGGGAACAGCTGACGTTACTGAACCCCAATAACAGAGGAGGGACTGTTGACTGTGCGTACAGCACTTCTGGACGGCAACTGGCGGTGTTGGAGCCCAGGGACAGGTGGAGGAGGAAGGAGGAGGTAGGAGGGATTGCCACACACACAGCAGGGGAACAGCTGACGTTACTGAACCCCAATAACAGAGGAGGGACTGTTGACTGTGCGTACAGCACTTCTGGACGGCAACTGGCGGTGTTGGAGCCCAGGGACAGGTGGAGGAGGAGGAGGTAGGAGGAGGTAGGAGGGATTGCCACACACACAGCAGGGGAACAGCTGACGTTACTGAACCCCAATAACAGAGGAGGGACTGTTGACTGTGCGTACAGCACTTCTGGACGGCAACTGGCGGTGTTGGAGCCCAGGGACAGGTGGAGGAGGTAGGAGGAGGTAGGAGGGATTGCCACACACACAGCAGGGGAACAGCTGACGTTACTGAACCCCAATAACAGAGGAGGGACTGTTGACTGTGCGTACAGCACTTCTGGACGGCAACTGGCGGTGTTGGAGCCCAGGGACAGGTGGAGGAGGAGGAGGTAGGAGGAGGTTGGAGGAGGTAGGAGGGATTGCCACACACACAGCAGGGGAACAGCTGACGTTACTGAACCCCAATAACAGAGGAGCGACTGTTGACTGTGCGTACAGCACTTCTGGACGGCAACTAGCGGTGTTGGAGCCCAGGGACAGGTGGAGGAGGAGGAGTTTGGATGAGGTTGGAGGAGGTTGGAGGGATTGCCACACACACAGCAGGGGAACAGCTGACGTTACTGAACCCCAATAACAGAGGAGGGACTGTTGACTGTGCGTACAGCACTTCTGGACGGCAACTGGCGGTGTTGGAGCCCAGGGACAGGTGGAGGAGGTAGGAGGAGGTAGGAGGGATTGCCACACACACAGCAGGGGAACAGCTGACGTTACTGAACCCCAATAACAGAGGAGGGACTGTTGACTGTGCGTACAGCACTTCTGGACGGCAACTGGCGGTGTTGGAGCCCAGGGACAGGTGGAGGAGGAGGAGGTAGGAGGAGGTTGGAGGAGGTAGGAGGGATTGCCACACACACAGCAGGGGAACAGCTGACGTTACTGAACCCCAATAACAGAGGAGCGACTGTTGACTGTGCGTACAGCACTTCTGGACGGCAACTAGCGGTGTTGGAGCCCAGGGACAGGTGGAGGAGGAGGAGGTTGGAGGAGGTTGGAGGAGGTAGGAGGGATTGCCACACACACAGCAGGGGAACAGCTGACGTTACTGAACCCCAATAACAGAGGAGGGACTGTTGACTGTGCGTACAGCACTTCTGGACGGCAACTGGCGGTGTTGGAGCCCAGGGACAGGTGGAGGAGGAAGGAGGAGGTAGGAGGGATTGCCACACACACAGCAGGGGAACAGCTGACGTTACTGAACCCCAATAACAGAGGAGGGACTGTTGACTGTGCGTACAGCACTTCTGGACGGCAACTGGCGGTGTTGGAGCCCAGGGACAGGTGGAGGAGGAGGAGGTAGGAGGAGGTAGGAGGGATTGCCACACACACAGCAGGGGAACAGCTGACGTTACTGAACCCCAATAACAGAGGAGGGACTGTTGACTGTGCGTACAGCACTTCTGGACGGCAACTGGCGGTGTTGGAGCCCAGGGACAGGTGGAGGAGGAGGAGGTAGGAGGAGGTTGGAGGAGGTAGGAGGGATTGCCACACACACAGCAGGGGAACAGCTGACGTTACTGAACCCCAATAACAGAGGAGCGACTGTTGACTGTGCGTACAGCACTTCTGGACGGCAACTAGCGGTGTTGGAGCCCAGGGACAGGTGGAGGAGGAGGAGGTTGGAGGAGGTTGGAGGAGGTAGGAGGGATTGCCACACACACAGCAGGGGAACAGCTGACGTTACTGAACCCCAATAACAGAGGAGGGACTGTTGACTGTGCGTACAGCACTTCTGGACGGCAACTGGCGGTGTTGGAGCCCAGGGACAGGTGGAGGAGGAAGGAGGAGGTAGGAGGGATTGCCACACACACAGCAGGGGAACAGCTGACGTTACTGAACCCCAATAACAGAGGAGGGACTGTTGACTGTGCGTACAGCACTTCTGGACGGCAACTGGCGGTGTTGGAGCCCAGGGACAGGTGGAGGAGGAGGTAGGAGGAGGTTGGAGGAGGTAGGAGGGATTGCCACACACACAGCAGGGGAACAGCTGACGTTACTGAACCCCAATAACAGAGGAGGGACTGTTGACTGTGCGTACAGCACTTCTGGACGGCAACTGGCGGTGTTGGAGCCCAGGGACAGGTGGAGGAGGAGGAGGTAGGAGGAGGTTGGAGGAGGTAGGAGGGATTGCCACACACACAGCAGGGGAACAGCTGACGTTACTGAACCCCAATAACAGAGGAGCGACTGTTGACTGTGCGTACAGCACTTCTGGACGGCAACTAGCGGTGTTGGAGCCCAGGGACAGGTGGAGGAGGAGGAGTTTGGATGAGGTTGGAGGAGGTTGGAGGGATTGCCACACACACAGCAGGGGAACAGCTGACGTTACTGAACCCCAATAACAGAGGAGCGACTGTTGACTGTGCGTACAGCACTACCAGGCAACAACTAGCGGTGTTGGAGCCCAGGGACAGCAGTAGAAGCAGAGGAACACAATGTAGGCCGAAGCCTGATTGGAGAAAGGGAACCTTTAACCCCCCCCCCCAAGGCATTTGTAGCTGAAAGAGCCAGCTTGTGCAGCTCAAAAGATGCAAAAGGAAAAGGTGGCTCTTTTAATTATGCTCCTTGCAAGCACAGAACTAAACACTTATAAAATGTGTCCCCTGAAACCGTGAAACTGTCCCGGAGGTGGGACTTTCCTTCGTAATATGACGCAGCACAGCTGTCATTCCTACCCCCTCGGCGCCGTGCCCCGGCTCCTCATCGTTGTTTGATTCCGTCCCGGAGCCTGCGCTGTTAGGTTATCCCTTGGCCAGGCACACTTAGCGCTGCCCATCTTCTGACATCATTTGGTGTCAGGCTGGCTGCGCTTGTGCGGCCGCGCTGTCCGAGAGCCCGCCTCGCAGTGTGGTCTAATGTAATCCCACCGCGGGCCTGGGATCAGTGGCCATGCGCAGTGCATATCCTCGCCTCTCGCTCCCCTCCCTACGGCTTTTTCAGACTGTGCGCTGCCACGGCCGTGGCATGCTATTACGGATCAGCTGGCACCGCACAGTCTGAAGAAGCCGTAGGGAGTGGAGCGAGAGGCGAGGATATGCACTGCGCATGGCCACTGATCCCAGGCCCGCGGTGGGATTACATTAGACCACACTGCGAGGCGGGCTCTCGGACAGCGCGGCCGCACAGGCGCAGCCAGCCTGACACCAAATGATGTCAGAAGATGGGCAGCGCTAAGTGTGCCTGGCCAAGGGATAACATAACAGCGCAGGCTCCGGGACGGAATCAAACAACGATGAGGAGCCGGGGCACGGCGCCGAGGGGGTAGGAATGACAGCTGTGCTGCGTCATATTACGAAGGAAAGTCCCACCTCCGGGACGGTTTTACGGTATCAGTGGACACATTTTATAAGTGTTAAGTTCTGCGTGTGCAAGGAGCATAATGAAAATAGCTACCTTTTCCTTGTGCAGCATTACTGCTGCACAAGGTGGCTCTTTCAGTAACAAACGCCTTGGGGGGGGGGGGGACAGGTTCCCTTACATTTCAGTTGTGTCAGCGTGGCGGTCGCAGGACACATTGCCGGCTACACAGCTGGGGATCAGCTGACGTTACTGAAACCCAATAACACTGGGTCGTATGTTTTGACTGTGCAGATGGCACTTCTGAGCCTCAACTGGCGTTGTTGGAGCCCAGGAATGTAAGTTCAGGTGGTTGAAAGATGAACACAACAGGAGACCTGGATAACGTATACAGTGACCTAATTATTTAATCAGGAGGAGGAGTGGCAAATTCCTGCGAGATCCAGGCCTTGTTCATTTTCAGGAAAGTAAGCCGGTCAA
Source organism: Ranitomeya variabilis (assembly GCF_051348905.1). NCBI lineage: Eukaryota > Metazoa > Chordata > Amphibia > Anura > Dendrobatidae > Ranitomeya > Ranitomeya variabilis. The sequence continues at coordinate 49,321,505 of NC_135232.1, read as the reverse complement.
CGTTATCGGAGGATAGTCGCATGCGACGGTCAGTTAGTACACCACCTGCAGCACTAAAGACACGTTCCGATAATACACTGGCCGCAGGGCAAGACAGCACCTCCAATGCATACTGGCTTAGCTCTGGCCATGTATCCAGCTTTGAGACCCAAAACTTGAAAGGGGAAGAGCCGTCTGGGAGTACAGCAAGAGGGCAAGACATGTAGTCTGTCACCATCTGACGGAACCGTTGCCTCCTGCTGACTGGAGCCGTCTGTGATGGTGTAGACTTTTGTGGGGGGCACACAAAACTGTGCCACAGTTGGGCCATACTGGTCTTGCCTTGGGCAGAGGCACTGCTTCTGCTCCCTCTTTGTGCAGAGCCTCCACCACTGCCTGGACGCACTGAGCTGCTTTGGAATGCACTAGCAGCACTTCTCTCAGTTGGAATGGAGAAGATGATGGAACTGACCAGTGTGTCTTGGTACTCCCGCATTTTTCGCTCCCGGTTCAACGGTGTGATGAGGCTTTCTACGTTGTCCCGGTAGCGAGGATCGAGGAGGGTGAACACCCAGTAATCAGACATGTTGAGAATGTGGTCGATGCGGCGGTCGTTTCTCAGGCACTGCAGCATGTAATCCACCATGTGCTGCAGACTGCCAACTGCCCAAGAAACGCTGTCCCCAGCTGGAGGCGTGATCTCTGCCCGCTCGTCATCACCCCACCCTCGCTGTACACACTGAGTACTGGACAATTGTGTAACTCCCTCCTCTGGACGGATGTCTTCCTCCTCCATTGACTCCTCCTCATCCTCCTCACAAACTGTCCCCTGCCTACGCGTTTGTGAGGAACCACGTGGCGCTGACTGTCCAGAAGATGATGGAAGTGGTGAATCCTCATCCTCCACCTCTTCCACAACATCATCCCTTAGCGCTTGCAGTGATTTTTCAAGCAGGCAGATAAGGGGGACAGTCATGCTGACTAGTGCATCATCTGCACTCGCCATCCGCGTGGAATAATCGAAGGGACGCAAAACCTGGCAGACATCCTTCATAGTGGCCCACTCTGTGGTTGTGAAGTCTGTACGGCGCTGACTGCGACTTTTGTGCGCCTGATACAGCTGGTACTCCATTACAGCTTGCTGCTGCTCACACAACCGCTCCAACATATGTAACGTGGAATTCCACCTGGTAGGTAGGTCACATATGATGCGATGTTCCGGCAGGCGGTGTCGGCGCTGCAGAGCCGCAATGCGCGCTTTTGCCGTGCTGGAACGCCGCAAGTGAGCACACTCTAGGCGGACCTTGTGCAGCAGTGCATCAAGATCCGGATAGTCCCTCAAAAAACTCTGCACGACCAAATTGAGCACATGTGCCAGACATGGGATGTGAGTGAGGTTGCCGAGGCCCAGGGCTGCCACCAGATTTCGGCCATTATCACACACTACCATGCCTGGCTGGAGATTCGCTGGCTCAAACCACACATCGCTCTCCTGCTTGATGGCATTCCAGAGCTCCTGCGCTGTGTGGCTACGATTCCCCAAAAAAATTAATTTCAAGACGGCCTGTTGACGTTTGGCCACGGCTGTGCTCATGTCGGTCGTAACAGGTACACGTTCATCACGGGTCCATGTGGAGGTGGACTGTGACGGCTCCTGCAGCGATGATTCTGAGGAACTGGTGTAAGAGGAGGAGTCAATGCGTACAGAATGGATTCCTGCAATCCTTGGAGTGGGCAGGACACGTCCTGCGCCACTCGCACGGTCTGTACCCGGCTCAACTACATTAACCCAATGGGCAGTGAGGGAAAGGTATCGCCCCTGTCCATGTTGACTGGTCCACGCATCGGTGGTGAGGTGGACCTTGCTACTGACGGCGTTCAGTAGCGCGTGTTTTATGTGTCCCTCCACATGCTTGTGCAGGGCAGGGACGGCTTGCCTGCTGAAGTAAAAGCGGCTGGGCACACTGTACTGTGGGACTGCCAATGACATCAAGTCACGGAAGCTGTCAGTCTCCACCAGCCTGAATGACAGCATTTCCAGTGACAGAAGTTTGGCAATGCCTGCAGTCAGAGCCTGTGCTCGTGGGTGGTTTGACGAGAAAGGCCGCCTTTTCTCCCATGCCTGTACTACCGATGGCTGTAGACTGGGCTGGGAGTGTGTGGTTGACTGGGAAAGTGGTGCTGCGGGTGGAATTACAGCGGGTCTCTGGACAACAGGGCCAGAGGTTCTTCCACGGCGATCCTGGGAGGAAGCCGAACCAGCTGCGTGTGAGCTAGAGGAAGAGGCAACACGAGCTGAAGAGGTGGTAGCTGCCGCTGTTGGTTGGCCTAGCTCTTCAGTGTGTTTGTCTAACTCCGCCGGGTGCCTGTTGCGCACATGTTTCCACATGTTGGAGGTATTGAGGTTGGCGACTTTTTGACCTCTTTTGATTTTTTGATGACACACCTTGCATCTGACATAGCAAATGTCATCTGCAACTGTGTCAAAAAAGGACCAGGCACTGCAAGTCTTGGGAGCCCCCCTTTTGACTTTTGGAAGAGACATGCTCCTTACGGGTGCCAAAGCGGAGGCTGCAGGATCCGCAGTCTTCCCCCTCCCTCTCCCTCTTTGGACCGTACGGGGAATCTCTTCCTCAGAGCTGCTCCCACCACCTTCCTGTCCCTGACGCCAAGATGGGTCAAGGACCTCGTCATCCACACTACCCTCTGCCCCCAACTGCTCCTCCCGGGTAGTCTCAGCAGCAGAGCACGCACCAGTAAGTGGCACCTGAGTGTCATCATCAGCTGATGCGGCCTGCGATGTGGTGAACGGAGCCACTGGCCCACCCGCCTCTTCAGACTCAGAGAGAAAAAGCTGTTGGGCATCACTGCACCCTGCCTCTTCTTCCATTTCTCCAATGCTGCTTGGCTGGCCCCCTGTTTCCAAGCCAAGAGATTCAGAGAACAGAAGTAGAGACGGCTCCTGTCCTGGGCTCTCTGTCTGCCTGGGCAATTTGGCAGGTGGTGAAGAGACAGATGGCTGCTCTCCAGTGCTCTGTGTCTGAGAGGATGTGGCACTAATGGAAGTTGATGCATTAGCTGCCATCCATCCCACAACGGCTTCAATTTGGTCTTCACGCAGCAGCGGTGTACGGCGCTCGGCGACAAAGCTGCGCATGAACGACTGTTCCCTCGTGAAAGTGGGTGCTGATGAGTCACCGGTGCCCGCAGCGGGCACAGAATCCCCACGTCCCCTCCCTGCTCCGCGCCCACGCCCACGTGCCTTACTCACTGCCTTCTTCATCGTGGTTGACTGATAAAGAAAAGCAGAAAAGTACTAACGGCTTTGTGTGCTTATTCCTGAAAAACTCCTCCTAACAGGTATAAGAAACACTAATTAGCTAAAGTGTGGACTAGACTTTAATATGAGTTAATGTGGCCTACACAAATGTAAAGTGGTGTAACTGGTGTGTTTGGTGAACTTTATTATTTATTTCTTTTTTGGGGGCTGAACTGACAACGGATAGAGCTGCAGTCACACGGAGACCGTGCAGACAGACGTTAACGGCGCTGTAAGGCCCAAAAACCCTCCTCTACTTTATCCTATGTAGTGTTTTTCCACAAATTAGCTGGAGACGGGTGGAAAGACACTAATAGGATTTTTTTAAATTAATTAGCAGCAGACTACAGTACTTGAAAAAAAATTAAAATTGATTTGGCGGTATGACGCAGTTAACAACCCTGAGCTGGAGACAACCAAGCTACGGCTGCTCACAGACTACAGGGCGAGCTGCAGTCACACGGAGACCGTGCAGACAGCCGTAAACGGCGCTGCAAGGCCCAAAAACCCTCCTCTACTTTATCCTATGTAGTGTTTTTCCACAAATTAGCTGGAGACGGGTGGAAAGACACTAATAGGATTTTTTTAAATTAATTAGCAGCAGACTACAGTACTTGAAAAAAAATTAAAATTGATTTGGCGGTATGACGCAGTGAACAACCCTGAGCTGGAGACAACCAGGCTATAGCTGCTCACAGACTACAGGGCGAGCTGCAGTCACACGGAGACCGTGCAGACAGCCGTAAACGGCGCTGCAAGGCCCAAAAACCCTCCTCTACTTTATCCTATGTAGTGTTTTTCCACAAATTAGCTGGAGACGGGTGGAAAGACACTAATAGGATTTTTTTAAATTAATTAACAGCAGACTACAGTACTTGAAAAAAAATTAAAATTGATTTGGCGGTATGACGCAGTGAACAACCCTGAGCTGGAGACAACCAAGCTACGGCTGCTCACAGACTACAGGGCGAGCTGCAGTCACACGGAGACCGTGCAGACAGCCGTAAACGGCGCTGCAAGGCCCAAAAACCCTCCTCTACTTTATCCTATGTAGTGTTTTTCCACAAATTAGATGGAGACGGGTGGAAAGACACTAATAGGAATTATTTGAAAAAATGTGCAGCAGCCTGCACTACTTCAAAAAAAAAAAAAAAAAAGGACAGTATGAGGCAATGAACCACCCTCCCTGAACTGAATACAACCAGCTATGGATGGCCTATGTGGCTGCACTCAGACTAGAGAGTGGGCTGCACTCACACACACACACACAGAGAGACCTTGCAGATCGCTGTGAAAACAGCGCTACAAGGCAAAAGCAAGGTGAATAGTAGGTGAACACAGCGGTTGCTAAATTAGCCTTTGGAAAGCACAAAGAAGCAAATCGCTATCTCTAAACTGTCCCTCAGTCAGCAAACAGCGTCCTGTCACTAACTGAATTCACAGCAGAGTGATCGCAAAATGGCGCCAGCGACTTTTAAACTGCATCATGACATCATTTCAGCAGCCAATCACAGCCTTGCCAGTACTTTCATGCCCTCCATGCTAAACAGGATGTGCCCACACTTGGAATCTTTCTCATTGGCTGAATTTCTGAATTTTGAATCATGGAACTTCCGATTCCGGTATCCGATACGCGCCAAGTATCGGAATCCCGGTATCGGAATTCCGATACCGCTAGTATCGGCCGATACCCGATACTTGCGGTATCGGAATGCTCAACACTAATCACAGCAGCATTCTGGGACTCGGCATATTCCGGAGACGGACATGGCATCATATTTTATGTACATACAGAATGCACAGTGTTCAATTAAACGTCTTCCCTGTCATTTATAAAATCAAAGAGTAGTAAACATTTATTTTTTCTCACTTATATAGCGCCATTAATTCCGCAGCGATTTACAAACATTATCATCATTGTCCCCATTGGCGCTCACAATCTATGTTCCCCATCAGTATGTCTTTGGAATGTGGGAGAAAACCGGAGTACCCGGAGGAAACCCACGCAAACACAGGGAGAACATACAAACTCCTTGCAGATGTTGTCCTTGGTGGGATTTGATTGCTAACCACTGCGTTCACCATACAGTGCTAACCACTGAGCCACCATGCTGCCCCCATTACAGCCAGTGTGACACCTAGCCTTCCTAAGTAGATGTAAAGGTGTGAACTGTACTGTGGTGTGCCTAACCCTGAAGACAACAATTGGGTATATGTCATGTGGTATTATACAGATTTTGTGGTATGTGAAGTGTGAATTATGTCCTGCGGCTTTTAGCGAGTAATGTGAAGTGGTAATGTATAGTGTATAAGTAACGTAAAGACTTAATGTACAATGTGAGTAATGCATAGTGTATGGGTAGGCACAGGATCAGTAGGAATATAGGGATGTATTAGATAAATGGTATAATACAGTTTTGTGAGGGTGGTCTGCCGGGTTACATATAGTAGGGACAGACATAGTTAAAGTTGGGACTAGCCCATGATGGTATGAACAAGACCCACTAAAAGGGAACTGTTTCCTGATAGATGGTCACATAGGAAAGTAGAGTAACCAAGGTCATGTTGAAGTTGCAGTGGGCAAGCAACTTTTATTCGTGGCAGTGGGAGGCCTTACAGGTACTACAAAGAGTGCCTAATCCTCTGGTGTACAGTGAACGATGGACGCAGAACCGCATGAAGGGAAGGTAACGGATCCCAGATGCACTGGATGAGAAATACCTGAGTCTGACAGAGCCAGTTAATGTAGGGATAGTCCAGGAGAAATGGATAGTAATCCTGGAAAAGTAATGTATTAAGGAAACAAGGAATAAGACGTGATGTGCCCAATACTGCATGCTACAATCTGATGAACTTGAAATGTCGAGTAAACTTACGATTGTTAAAACAAAATGGGTGTCCCTTGAGTTATGTGCGGTGGCTCCTGAAGATGGAGGCCTGTGGCCTACAAGTGAGTGTATTCGGCCACCGATGTGAACACAGTTCTCTGTATAAACAATAGCAGATAGCGTTACTCGCTAACTTGTGCCCCTATTCCTGATGAGCTGCACATGATTAGTCCGGAAGGTTTTATTTACAGTACCTTGATGAGATTAGGTGAGATGTTAGGGAAGATTATTATTATTTATTTATATAGCACCATTAATTCCATGGTGCTGTACATGAGAAAGGGGTTATGTACAGAGTTATAGATATCGTTTACAGTAAACAAATTTACAATGACAGACTGGTACAGAGGGGAGCGAACCCTGTCCTTGCTGACTTACAATCTATGGGATAATGGGGAAGAGACAGAAGGCCGGGGGTGCTGTTGTGAAATTGGATTTTGGGCTCCCCCGGTGGCCACTGGTGGAATTGAACTGGTGTGCATCATCCTCTCTGTTCACCTGTTTCCATCAGGATGTGGGAGTCGCTATTTAGCCTTGCTCCTCTGTCACTTCCATGCCGGTCAACATTGTAATCAGAAGCCTTTCTGTGCATGTTCCTGCTGCTAGACAACTCCCAGCTAAGTTGGACTTTAGTCCTTGTTTGTTTTTGCATTTTGTTCCAGTTCACAGCTGTAGTTTCGTTTCTGTGTCTGGAAAGCTCTTGTGATCTGAAATTGCCACTCTGATGTTATGAGTTAATACTAGAGTCTTAAAGTAATTTCAGGATGATGTTTTGATAGGGTTTTCAGCTGACCATGAAAGTGCCCTTTCTGTCTTCCTGCTATCTAGTAAGCGGACCTCAATTTTGCTAAACCTATTTTCATACTACGTTTGTCATTTCATCTAAAATCACCGCCAATATTTGTGGGGGCCTCTGTCTGCCTTTCGGGGAAATTTCTCTAGAGGTGAGCCAGGACTATATTTTCCTCTGCCAGGATTAGTTAGTCCTCCGGCCGGCGCTGGGCGTCTAGGGATAAAACGCAGGCTACGCTACCCGGCTACTGTTAGTTGTGCGGCAGGTTTAGTTCATGGTCAGTTTAGTTTCCATCCTTCCAAGAGCTAGTTCTTATGTTTGCTGGGCTATGTTCTCTTGCCATTGAGAACCATAACAGTTTGACCGGCCCGAAAGGGGTAAATTAATTGACAGAGAAAGGAGAGAAAAGAGAAGTCTGCTGAAGATATTTTATTTTTTATTTTTTCCCTTCAGTTCTGAGTGTGCTTGTAATTGAATCTCTTGCAAGTCTGCCTATATTGCAGCCTTTCTCTCTCTCTCTCCTTCTAATCCTGGAATGGCTCTGTGTTCACCTGTTTAAAATGGATATTCAGAGTTTAGCTGCAGGTTTGAATAATCTCACCACGAAAGTTCAAAATTTACAAGATTTTGTTGTTCATGTTCCTATATCTGAACCTAGAATTCCTTTGCCTGAATTTTTCTCGGGGAATAGATCTTGCTTTCAAAATTTCAAAAATAACTGCAAGTTGTTTTTGTCCCTGAAATCTCGCTCTGCTGGAGATCCTGCTCAGCAGGTCAGGATTGTGATTTCCTTGCTCCGGGGCGACCCTCAGGATTGGGCTTTTGCATTGGCTCCAGGGGATCCTGCGTTGCTCAATGTGGATGCGTTTTTTCTGGCCTTGGGGTTGCTTTATGAGGAACCTCAGTTAGAACTTCAGGCGGAAAAGGCCTTGATGTCCCTATCTCAGGGGCAAGACGAAGCTGAAATATACTGCCAGAAATTCCGTAAATGGGCTGTGCTTACTCAGTGGAATGAGTGCGCCCTGGCGGCGAATTTCAGAGAGGGTCTCTCTGATGCCATTAAGGATGTTATGGTGGGGTTCCCTGTGCCTGCGGGTCTGAATGAGTCCATGACAATGGCTATCCAGATCGATAGGCGTCTGCGGGAGCGCAAACCTGTGCACCATTTGGCGGTGTCTACTGAGAAGACGCCAGAGAATATGCAATGTGATAGAATTCTGTCCAGAAGTGAACGGCAGAATTTTAGACGAAAAAATGGGTTGTGCTTCTATTGCGGTGATTCAACTCATGTTATATCAGCATGCTCTAAGCGTACTAAGAAGCTTGATAAGTCTGTTTCAATTGGCACTTTACAGTCTAAGTTTATTCTATCTGTGACCCTGATTTGTTCTTTATCATCTATTACCGCGGATGCCTATGTCGACTCTGGCGCCGCTTTGAGTCTTATGGATTGGTCCTTTGCCAAACGCTGTGGGTATGATTTGGAGCCTCTTGAAACTCCTATACCCCTGAAGGGGATTGACTCCACTCCATTGGCTAGCAATAAACCACAATACTGGACACAAGTAACTATGCGAATTAATCCGGATCACCAGGAGATTATTCGCTTTCTTGTGCTGTATAACCTACATGATGTGTTGGTGCTTGGATTGCCATGGCTGCAATCTCATAACCCAGTCCTTGACTGGAAAGCTATGTCTGTGTTAAGCTGGGGATGTAAGGGGACGCATGGGGACGTACCTGTGGTTTCCATTTCATCATCTATTCCCTCTGAGATTCCTGAATTCTTGACTGAATATCGTGACGTTTTTGAAGAACCTAAGCTTGGTTCATTACCTCCGCACCGGGAGTGCGATTGTGCCATAGATTTGATTCCGGGTAGTAAATACCCTAAGGGTCGTTTATTTAATCTGTCTGTGCCTGAACATGCTGCTATGCGAGAATATATAAAGGAGTCCTTGGAAAAGGGACATATTCGTCCTTCGTCATCTCCCTTAGGAGCCGGTTTTTTCTTTGTGGCTAAGAAAGATGGCTCTTTGAGGCCGTGCATTGATTATCGGCTTTTGAATAAGATCACGGTTAAATATCAATATCCGTTGCCACTGCTGACTGATTTGTTTGCTCGCATAAAGGGGGCCAAGTGGTTCTCTAAGATAGATCTCCGTGGGGCGTATAATTTGGTGCGAATTAAGCAGGGGGATGAGTGGAAAACCGCATTTAATACGCCCGAGGGCCACTTTGAGTATTTGGTGATGCCTTTTGGTCTTTCAAATGCCCCTTCAGTTTTTCAGTCCTTTATGCATGACATTTTCCGTGATTATTTGGATAAATTTATGATTGTGTATCTGGATGATATTTTGATTTTTTCGGATGACTGGGACTCTCATGTCCAGCAGGTCAGGAGGGTTTTTCAGGTTTTGCGGTCTAATTCCTTGTGTGTGAAGGGTTCTAAGTGCGTTTTTGGGGTTCAAAAGATTTCCTTTTTGGGATATATTTTTTCCCCCTCTTCCATCGAGATGGATCCTGTCAAGGTTCAGGCTATTTGTGATTGGACGCAACCCTCTTCTCTTAGGAGTCTTCAGAAATTTTTGGGCTTTGCTAACTTTTATCGTCGATTTATTGCTGGTTTTTCTGATGTTGTTAAACCATTGACTGATTTGACTAGGAAGGGTGCTGATGTTGCTGATTGGTCCCCTGCTGCTGTGGAGGCCTTTCGGGAGCTTAAGCGCCGCTTTTCTTCCGCCCCTGTGTTGCGTCAGCCTGATGTTGCTCTTCCTTTTCAGGTTGAGGTCGACGCTTCTGAAATCGGAGCTGGGGCGGTTTTGTCGCAGAGAAGTTCCGATTGCTCCGTGATGAGACCTTGTGCTTTTTTCTCACGTAAATTTTCGCCCGCCGAGCGGAATTATGATGTTGGGAATCGGGAGCTTTTGGCCATGAAGTGGGCTTTTGAGGAGTGGCGTCATTGGCTTGAGGGGGCTAGACATCAGGTGGTGGTATTGACTGACCACAAAAATCTAATTTATCTTGAGTCCGCCAGACGCCTGAATCCTAGACAGGCGCGCTGGTCGTTGTTTTTCTCTCGGTTTAATTTTGTGGTGTCCTACCTGCCGGGTTCTAAGAATGTTAAGGCGGATGCCCTTTCTAGGAGTTTTGAGCCTGACTCCCCTGGTAATTCTGAACCTACAGGTATCCTTAAGGATGGAGTGATATTGTCTGCCGTTTCTCCAGACCTGCGGCGGGCCTTGCAGGAGTTTCAGGCGGATAGACCTGATCGTTGCCCACCTGGTAGACTGTTTGTTCCTGATGATTGGACCAGTAAAGTCATTTCTGAGGTTCATTCTTCTGCGTTGGCAGGTCATCCTGGAATCTTTGGTACCAGGGATTTGGTGGCAAGGTCCTTCTGGTGGCCTTCCCTGTCTCGAGATGTGCGAGGCTTCGTGCAGTCTTGTGACGTTTGTGCTCGGGCCAAGCCTTGTTGTTCTCGGGCTAGTGGATTGTTGTTGCCCTTGCCTATCCCGAAGAGGCCCTGGACGCACATCTCGATGGATTTTATTTCGGATCTTCCTGTTTCTCAGAAGATGTCTGTCATCTGGGTGGTGTGTGATCGTTTCTCTAAGATGGTCCATTTGGTTCCCCTGCCTAAGTTGCCTTCTTCTTCCGAGTTGGTTCCTCTGTTTTTTCAAAATGTGGTCCGTTTGCATGGTATTCCGGAGAATATCGTTTCTGACAGAGGTACCCAATTCGTGTCTAGATTTTGGCGAGCATTCTGTGCTAGGATGGGCATAGATTTGTCTTTCTCGTCTGCTTTCCATCCTCAGACTAATGGCCAGACCGAGCGGACGAATCAGACCTTGGAGACATATTTGAGGTGTTTTGTGTCTGCAGATCAGGATGATTGGGTTGCTTTTTTGCCTTTAGCGGAGTTTGCCCTCAATAATCGGGCCAGCTCTGCCACCTTGGTATCTCCCTTTTTCTGTAATTCAGGGTTTCATCCTCGATTTTCTTCTGGTCAGGTGGAATCTTCGGATTGTCCTGGAGTGGATGCTGTGGTGGAGAGGTTGCATCAGATTTGGGGGCAGGTAGTGGACAATTTGAAGTTGTCCCAGGAGAAGACTCAGCTTTTTGCCAACCGCCGGCGTCGGGTTGGTCCTCGGCTTTGTGTTGGGGACTTGGTGTGGTTGTCTTCTCGTTTTGTCCCTATGAGGGTTTCTTCTCCCAAGTTTAAGCCTCGGTTCATCGGCCCGTACAAGATATTGGAGATTCTTAACCCTGTGTCCTTCCGTTTGGACCTCCCTGCATCTTTTTCTATTCATAATGTTTTTCATCGGTCATTATTGCGCAGGTATGAGGTACCGGTTGTGCCTTCCGTTGAGCCTCCTGCTCCGGTGTTGGTTGAGGGTGAGTTGGAGTACGTTGTGGAAAAAATCTTGGACTCCCGTGTTTCCAGACGGAAACTCCAGTATCTGGTCAAATGGAAGGGATACGGTCAGGAGGATAATTATTGGGTGACTGCCTCTGATGTTCATGCCTCCGATTTGGTCCGTGCCTTTCATAGGGCTCATCCTGATCGCCCTGGTGGTTCTGGTGAGGGTTCGGTGCCCCCTCCTTGAGGGGGGGGTACTGTTGTGAAATTGGATTTTGGGCTCCCCCGGTGGCCACTGGTGGAATTGAACTGGTGTGCATCATCCTCTCTGTTCACCTGTTTCCATCAGGATGTGGGAGTCGCTATTTAGCCTTGCTCCTCTGTCACTTCCATGCCGGTCAACATTGTAATCAGAAGCCTTTCTGTGCATGTTCCTGCTGCTAGACAACTCCCAGCTAAGTTGGACTTTAGTCCTTGTTTGTTTTTGCATTTTGTTCCAGTTCACAGCTGTAGTTTCGTTTCTGTGTCTGGAAAGCTCTTGTGATCTGAAATTGCCACTCTGATGTTATGAGTTAATACTAGAGTCTTAAAGTAATTTCAGGATGATGTTTTGATAGGGTTTTCAGCTGACCATGAAAGTGCCCTTTCTGTCTTCCTGCTATCTAGTAAGCGGACCTCAATTTTGCTAAACCTATTTTCATACTACGTTTGTCATTTCATCTAAAATCACCGCCAATATTTGTGGGGGCCTCTGTCTGCCTTTCGGGGAAATTTCTCTAGAGGTGAGCCAGGACTATATTTTCCTCTGCCAGGATTAGTTAGTCCTCCGGCCGGCGCTGGGCGTCTAGGGATAAAACGCAGGCTACGCTACCCGGCTACTGTTAGTTGTGCGGCAGGTTTAGTTCATGGTAAGTTTAGTTTCCATCCTTCCAAGAGCTAGTTCTTATGTTTGCTGGGCTATGTTCTCTTGCCATTGAGAACCATAACAGGGTGCTGCAGCTTTGGTGGTGGTGATGCGGCAGCTCTGGTGGTGGTGACGCGGCAGCTCTGGTGGTGGTGAGGCGGCAGCTTTGGTGGTGGTGAGGTGGCAGCTCGGGTGGTGGTGAGGTGGCAGCTCGGGTGGTGGTGGGGTGGCAGCTAGGGTGGTGGTGAGGCAGCAGAATGGTTATTGCAGGCTGTAGGCTTTCTTGAAGAGATGGGTTTTCAGGTTCCGTCTGAAGAATCCGATGGTGGTGGATAATCGAACGTGTTAAGGCGTGGAATTCCAGAGGATGGGGGATATTCGGGAGAAATCTTGGAGGCGGTTGTGTGAGGAACGAATAAGTGTGGAGGAGAGTAGGAGTTCTTGGGAGGACCGGAGATTACGTGAGGGAAGATATTGTAAGATTAGTTCAGAGATATAGGGAGGGGACAGGTTTTGGATGGCTTTGTAGATCAGTGTTAGTAGTTTGAACTGGATTCGTTGGGGGATTGGGAGCCAGTGGAGGGATTTGCAGAGGGGAGAAGCAGGGGAGTAGCGAGGAGAGAGGTGGATTAGCCGAGCAGCAGAGTTGAGGACAGACTGGAGCGGTGCAAGAGAGTTAGCTGGGAGGCCACAGAGGAGGGTGCTGCAGTAATCGAGGCAGGAGATGATGAGGGCGTGCACAAGAGTTTTGGTAGAGTGTGGGCTGAGGAAGGGATGGATTTTGGCAATAGTTTTGAGTTGGAGGCGACAGGAGGAAGATGAAGGGATGAAGATGAGGTAGAAGTTAGTACTGCAGGTTAGAGCTGGTATTAGAAGCACAAAGTTAGAGGTAACAAGAGAATCCTTTCTCCAGTCCTGAAGCATGTGTTGTCCAAGATGGCACTGACCACAAGACGAGGTGAGATAACAGTTTTTCTTATTCTTTTGTGCCCCTCCTTCCCAAAGTTATGCCAGTAAAGATACAATTTTTCTCTTTAACCAACCACAGAACTTCTCTGTGGGCATTTGTTTATTCTCCTCTGAATCTGGAGAATCAAAACATTGCCACGCCCACAGGGACATTTTTTGGCATAGCTTCGGAACGGACGGGCGCAGAAGAAAAACAAAATCTGTTCTAGGATCAGTGGAGCAGTGACAAATTTTAGGAGGTACTCAGTTTAAATTAAAAAATCCAATGAAGGTCCCCTCTAAGAAGACATCAGTGATTAAAACCAGCTCCAGTTTCTGCTGTCGGAGGCAGATGCCGCCTGTACAACACAGTTGGAATCTGCTGAGTATAGAGCAGGTTTGATATGCCCAAAATCATACTTATCCTTAAAACCTACTAAAAAACTCCAACCTAGAGATGACAGAGGTCAGAACCCCACATAACGTATGTTAGCGATATGCCACCACTTTATGAGATTGGAATACGCCTTTTAAAAAAACAACAACTTCAGAATGAATTTTTGGAATTTATCCAGAACACAAGATGACGTACGAGACAAGACACCTAAAGATGTAAACGGTTAAAGCTTATTCCGCGCTCTGTCAGACCTATGATTTCCCTGCGTCGTTTTGTTTTCCAGAAATATCTCTTCCATAACGCTGACGTTAATGCGTTTTGTCTGTTGAGAGTTGCCCCCACCCCGGCATCCTGCGTTCCCTCTGCCTGTAATTACCGAGCCCAGCTCCCGTCCACGCAGACACGTTCTCATTGGTCAGTGTCATCCAGGATACACCGGAGGATTCTTCCTGACATCGATGTGACTGTGGGGACTTCATCAACACCTCCAAGGGGCTCAGCAGCCGAGCTCGGTGTCTGACGTGACAGCAGGAAAAGGTCCAAGGTGTATAGATCTGTTTTCTAAAAATGCCATCTCCAGGCTTCTCATCTCATCAGTATTCAGGAAGAGAAGTGCCAAGGGCACGAGGATTATCTAGCAGAGAGGAATATGTATCTCTTACAGTTTGCTCACACAGCTGAGCATTTCCACTTAATACTCCAGGAGAGACTAAATTCTTACTTAATACACTTATGTGTCCTGAAGCATTATTCCAAGGATTAGCCCGTGTGTATTTGGGGGAGCAATATGCCATGGGACCAAGAGGCATTGGCCCTAGGGCCTACACCGTCCTATCTAAACTAGGTGTCACCTGCTTTATATTTCTTTTCTAATGGCTCTGGTTGAATTATTTTATAGTTATATTTCATAGTTATTTTTCATAGTTAATATGGACGAAAAAAGACTGGGTCAATCAACTTCATCCGAGGGATGGGAAATTATGAAGGGATGGGGTATAAGTACAACCACAATGCATGATCCAGTCTGCTCCAAAAGAGCTCATCTTTCTCTTCTGTTGCCAGTTGTCAACCCACTGGACCAAACATTCAGAAAAGAATTTTACCTGTTTACATAATTACTTTTTTGGGACTAAACCCTTTTTGAAAGGTGCGACCGGCTGCGGAGGTATAATATTCCATAGATTAAAAGCTCTTACGTTAAAGAAGACTCGTATCCTCTGGAGATTGAACCGTTCTTTCTCCAGATGGCAGTGGAGAAGCCTCCTCGTCTTTTGAGGAAGTTTTATACAAAACAACTTTTGACCATACTTTATGTAAGGGCCATTTATGTATTTGTGCAAGTTAATCATATCCCCCCTTAGACATCTTTTCTGAAGACTAAATAAATCTTCCATGCCTCTTACCAGTTTTGACACTCTTCTTTGTACCCTTTCTAGCTCCCTGACATTCCGTCTATGAACCGGTGCCCAGATATCAGCATATCTCAGATGAGGTCGCTCTAACACTTCGTATAGTGGTAGTGTTATGTACCTGTCCCACAAGTTTATACCTCCTTTTCATACATGACAATATCCTGCTGGCCTTAGAAGCTGCTGCTTGACATTGAACACTCTTACTTAGTCTATGATCTACAAGTTCACCCAGATCCTTCTCTATATGTGACTCTCCTAGTTTTTACTTACCCTAGATAGAACATATGATATTCACATATTTTTAGTGCCCAGGTGCAGAACTTTACATTTCACCAAGTTAAAACTCATCACGTAGATGCCCAAATACTTAATTTGTCCAAGTCCGCTTGTAACTTATGAACACCCTCCAAAGACCGCAATATAATACATACTTTGGTGTCATCTGAAAAAATAAAAGCAACATTATTAATGTCGTCTTCTATATCATTAATAAATAAATTGAATAATAGCGGACCTAGCTCTGAACCTCGTGGTCACTACTTACAACTGGAGACCATAAAAAGAAGTAGTCCTTCAACACAGTTCTCTGGGTATGGCCTTTTAGCCAGTGTTTGCCACTGTACGATGGTATTGTTCATTTTTCTATTTGGTATTTGCTCACTTTATGACTCTATTGTAGATTTTATTATGCCGCTCCCGTTACTCTCTCTATTTGGCATAGTTTAAAGCTCTTATTTAGTGTGGCGGTATTATTTATCTGTCTTACATTGGTATGAGCTCACTATATATGACTTTACGGTAGACAATATTATGTGAGATCACTATATAGCATAGTATAATGGTTTTGTTTAGTCAGTATGATGGCAATACTACCATTTCTCTTCTTTGTAGTGGTACATTTTTGGCCCTGTCTGGCGATATTATTTATTTGTCTGTCTTGCACTGGGATGATGAGCACACAATATGACTCTACTGCAGGGAACAATATGTGAACTTACAATAATGATGCTGTTTGGCTATATTATTAAGTCAGTATTATGGCCGTAGTCAAATTTTTTTTTTACATGATTTTTTTTTTACATGATTTAAGTGTTGTTAATATGAGGGCACTCTTTTATCCTGCTGGTTCGCACAGTTTGGTGGTTTTTTTTAGTATTGTAACAATTATAGATCTTGTTAGTGGTAATATTTTGACTCTGGCGATATTATTTAGGCTCTATCTTTCACTGGTATGAGCTCACTGTATAACTGTACTGTAGTCTAAGGGGTAACGTTTCTCCTTATGGAGAGTGACATACCAGCTGGCTTGTCAATGTAAGGAGGCTTATTTGTCGTACAATGCTCCTCTGGGAAATTAAATATGCAAATTGCCTCTTCTGAGAAAAAGAGGACTTAACTCTATAGCGCCACCTGTTGGAAGTAGCGATCCTACAAGTCACAATCAACCCTCTAACGAGTCGTGCAATAGGACTTAGGATAAAAGCCAAATCAGTATCTCAATTCGCAGACACGGTGTTTCGGGCTGTTGGCCCTCGTCAGTGCGAAGCATGAGAACTGATTTCTCCCTTCCTCGGCCATGATACCTGCAAGAAGGTGTGTAACTGGGGTGGCTGCCGAGCATGATCTTGGCCCAGACAGAAACAGTCATGTACATGTCTAGGGCACATACTGGGGATCTGTGATTTGAAAGAATACCAGGGATGGAACGGATAACTAATATATGTTTTGGGCCTGCTACATGGTGAATACATAGTCCTACCACTTTACAAATCACTATTCGGACCCCATATGAAATATAATGGCTTGTTCGGCCTTCCTCTGGATCAACATGGCAGGAAGTTAGGCTTGACTTGATGGACTGGTTTCATCTTTACAAACATTGTGACTGCATTACCTCTTTAAGTATGAAGCAGACAAAACCTTTACTTTTCATCAGCAAGATCATAAAAACATATTTTCCTAAAACAAATATGGATCCAGCAGGCTGGAAGCAGAATAACGATGCGTCCGTGTTGACATATTGAGTCTTATAAGTCATTCTCGTCCATCTGGCTTTGCAGCTGTCAGATGTTCGTATCTTTGTAATTAATGAGCGGTGTCTAATAACAAGAACCATCGTAGCTTCTTACAAGGTTCCTTTATTAGAACTTTTTCCGCAGTTTTTAGATCAGTTATCTCTGTTGGGTTCTGGATTACATAACTTCAAGGAGAACATCAAATCCCACGGTGGATCTCCTGTTGTCCTCCAGAATCTCATTAGGAAAGCTCATAATTAAGATATGCTAAAATCAGCCATAAAATTAATACACTGGCAAAAAGCTTCCCCCAAAAAAACATATTAGATAGCTGTCACACGTACAGACGTCTCTCCAAACTCCCCCATATACAGGAACCCCGGTTTGGCCAAGATCTCATGTCTTTGAGAAGGTGGCTTATCTCCCGGAGAGCAAAAGGTTCGGCAGAACTCATTGAAAAGTCCGTGTACATTGGTCTCAGCACGGACTGGCCACAGGTCTCCCGACCTGAGTGTCACAGCCTCATATATCGCTCTGAGGTTGTGACCTTTGAGTCAGAAGAGCCACGGCCACGCCTTGCAATCTGTTCTCGGACAGTTTTGCACTGATGTCTGAATGCGTCCTAAAGGTCTGGCTACATCCTGACACCTTCAGAGGTCTTCTCAAGTCCGTAGCTTGATGGGTCGAAGACGTTTTGGTGGCATGAGGAGACCCTACACAATATTAGGCAGGTGGTTTTAGTGTATGTCCTTTTTTCTTATCCATATGGTTTTCTGTATGACATCTGTTTTTTACATCCACCATTAAAAAAATTTGCTATGCAATCACTGCAAAAAAATCAGTGTGGAATCTTTTTTTTTTACGCACCCATTGAGTTTTTTGGTGAGATTCAATTGCAAAATAGAAGAGACTTGTGCAGTGTTTCCTCCACACAGAAATTTGCTCCATGTAGAAAAAAAATTACATTGAATAAGTTTATTCTCTTATGTTGGTTAGTGCGCTGTGTTTGTGCAAAACGGATTCCACATTGACCAAAAACACGGACATCTGGATTCTGGCCACATTGGGACATATAATAAATTGTCTTTCAGTCCCAATAATCTTTTTTTGGCGGCAGAGGCAGAGGACAAGTATCCTGTTTTACCTTTCCAAACAGAAAGCCTAATAAAAGACAAATTTATCACAATTCCCGTGTAGTGCCCTAGGCTGGTGCCTAGTGTTCCTACAGGATTTGTAGCAGTTTGTATATTTCACGCTGTGTTGTTCTTGCTGTATGATATCATTGGATTTATGAACAGTCTTGACTCGAGCCGCCAATGGTAATCTCATCCTTGTCTTTGGATCTTTCTGTGACACCTAATCCTATGAGACTGACTGGAGTCTTTGAATGTCGTGAAACGTCTGATCACCTCAATGTAAAGTTTCAGCATCAGTGCTCCTTCCTGCACGACACAAGCACTAAGGTCAGCAAGGAGACGCTAGCACCCAGAACAAGCACAGCAGAGAATTACCCTATATAATGTAAAGTTTGCTTCTGATATTCGGCCTACATTTAGAATTGAAGTTGAGTTATCACCCAGCCATGAATGCCATACAAGACGGAATAGATAAATCATACCTGTCCTTTCATATAACACCTGTAGAAAAGCAAAGTTTCACTGTTCTCATTTCCACTATCAAGATAAATTGCTCCTGTGGCAAATAAAAGTGTTATATATCCAGGAACTGTCCCGATTCTCATGCTCCATAACCTGCTATCTACTCTTTTTGATTTTGAGACTCCATTTCCTCAGCATTCTGCCAGCACTATAGGAAATGGAACTTCCATTGCCTCACTTCCCAGAATGCATTGCTCCAGCCGTTGTCCAATGGGTTGTCTGCCTGAAATGAAAGCCCGCCTCTCTGCTATGCCTGTATGCAGTTTGACTGATGGGGAGCAGAGACAAAAAACCCTTCCCCTACTTCCTTTAGAGCAAAAAAGACCCACCCTCTCTCCCTATAGAGATACACAGACCAGTCTGCACTTCCTGTAGGAATACAAAGACCCGCCCCCCCACTTCCTGTAGGGATAAAAGATCCGCCTGCACTTCATGTAGGGATACAAATTCCCACCTTCCAACCCCAAGTCCTGTAGGGATACAAAGACCTGCCCTCACTTCCAGTAGGGATACAAAGACCTACCTTCCACTTCTTCTAGGGATACAAAGACCCACCCTCTAATTCCTGTAAGGATACAAAGACCTGTCCTGCACTTCTTGTAAGGATACAAAGACCCACCCTCTAATTCCTGTACAAAGACCCACCTCCACTTCATATTGAGATACAAAGACCGTCTCCCACTTCCTCTAGGGATACAAAGACTCACACCCATTTCTAATAAGGATACAAAGACCTGTCTTCCACTTCCTGTAGGGATACAAAGACTTGCCCTTTACTTCTTGTAAGGATACAAAGACCTGTCTGCACTTTATGTAGTGATGCAAATATCCATCTTTCAAGCCCAAGTTCTGTAGGGATACAAAGACCTGCCCTCACTTCCAATAGGAATACAAAGACCTACCTTCCACTTCTTCTACGGATACAAAGACCTACCCTCTACTTCCTGTGAGTTTATAAAGACCCACCCCCACTTAATGTAGGGACCCAAATACCCACCCTCCAACACAAACTCCTGTAGGGATACAAAGACAAGCCCTCACTTCCAATAGGGATGCAAAGACCTACTCATCCAGTTCCTGTAGGGGTGCAAAGACCCGCCTCCCCACTTTTCGTAGGGATACAAAGACCCACCTTGACTCTCTGTAAGGATATGAAGACCCACTCTCTACTTCTGTAAGGATACAAAGACCTGTCATGCACTTCCTATATGGATACAAAGACCCGCCCCAACCTGTTTTTCACTTCATATAGGGATACAAAGACTTGTCCTCTGCTTCCTGTAAGGTTACAAAGAATCACCCCAACTTCCTATAGGGATTAGTGATGAGCAAACGTGCTGTGGGATACTCGGACATCACTTGAGTATCTGGGTGCTCGGATGTGTTTGGTATGCACTGAGCATAGGCTGGTGCTTGGATTGGTTCCTGCCCTGCATGTTTTGCGCCTGTTACACAGTCAAAAAACATGTGAGGATTGCCTGCCAGTCTGTCATGCTGGGTGACTGACAAGCTAAGTGCACAACAACAGGAAGAGGGTGGGGAAGTCCAAACACTAAGAAAGGGGGGAGTGGAGACCCCTAGGCAGACCTGACAACACCCTGTCTCCCCTAACATCCCTAAATAGGTTCCACACCTATCCCCGAGCAGGAGCCTAATCCCTGACTGCCCGTAGCGATAGGCCCTGGATAGGGAGGTGACAGGGTAGACACTAGTCAGTTCCCACTACAACTAAAGCCAAATAAGGAAAACAAACAAGGGAATACACTTATCTTGAGAAGACACCAAAGACATCACGCCAGATATCCTCCAAGAAGGTACTAGTCGACTGCTAGTACTTCCAACCAAACAAAGGGAAATAGAACTATCATCGGCGTCCTGCTGAAGCCACTAAAGGTATTTAAACATCCAGCAAGGGTGTGTTAATCAGCAACAGATGGTGGAGATCACCGCTAGGTCCTAGAGGGAGAAGGATATCACTCAAGATCCAGAAGGTGTCTGCAGAGCCAAGCATAATGACCTTCTACAGCTGGATCCAGAATGACTGTCTGTCACACCTGACACACCCGTAACACAGTCACTGTAATGCCATAGCCATCTTAGTAGTGGCATTACTGTGATTGGCAGGCCGCATTACCTCATCAGAGGTTATAAAAGGACCGTCGGCATCACGCTCTGCACATTGATGCCATTGCACAGCTCAGGCACAGTTCTGATTGGAGGGACAGAGTAGATGTCCAGATCTGTGTGCACAGTTTTAGGAATTAAAGTAGCTGTTTCTATGAGATACATTCTACATTTACCCTAGGGACAGCCATTGGAGCAGGGAGAGTGGCTGAATACAGCCTCTAAGCAGGGCTTAGGGATTTGCAGTCTGTTGCTAAATATATAGCTGCTACAGGTGACCACATTGTTTTCTTTTTTGTGAAAAAAATATTTTGTATTGTCATTCATACAGTTTAACGTCCTTTGTGTGAAATTACAATGAAATTTAGAAAAAAAACGCTTGGCCTTTGTCATAGAAGATATTAAAAATCCTTGAGGTCCCTCATATCCCCTCTCCCTTTTTTTCTCCCTCTACCATTTGTCCTGAGGAAACAGGAGCTAGCACTCAAACCTGCCTTTATGTAAAATGGCAATGCACAAAGATGTGAAGCAGCTTCATTAAAATGCAAGGATTCCTCTTTATACCCATGTGACTGAAAATTATGTGTATTGTCCACAGACAGAGAGACAGGAAAAAGTTATTAAGATCTGAGTGGATCAAAAGAAGATTTCACACCCGTTACAAATAGCCATGGTCAGTACAGTACAATGAGCCACGCAGAGAGTAAGTCTCCGGGAGAAAATATAGAATATTGTAATTTCTATCCATCCGGTATTAATGAGACGTACATTGTCGGCATCGGGATAACTAGGCAAAAATACACATATTTTCTCATAATTATAACCCCGCCCAAAAGGCCCCAAAACCAAAGGGGCCATATGACTGCCAGCAGCTAGGCCATTTTTGGTCTGTAAGCATAGATAAATTCCCCACGCAAAAGATGACATCAGTCTCAAACTTCTAAACTTCTGCGATTGCACTATGAGGAGTTATTGCATGAGTTGCGATTCCCTAACATCATGAAGGGCTAAGACCAGCCCACAACCGGGCCCATGTGAGGTCATCACAGGAGGGTGTGTGGGTGGAACTCAGGGTCTGATAAAATATCAATCCCAATTATCATCTGTGTTCGTGCAGAGAGCTACATATCGTGTATGCAGGGACCCCGTTTATTGACAGCCAAATCGAGGTGCTCTCCTTCGGCTAAACTGAATCGTCTCTGCGATTGGTGTAGTAAGTAGTGTTGAGCATTCCGATACCGCAAGTATCGGGTATCGCCCGATACTTGCTGCATCGGAATTCCGATACCGAGATCCGATACTTTCGTGGTATCGGGAATCGGAATCGGAAGTTTCCAGTGTATGGTTCCCAGGGTCTGAAGGAGAGGAAACTCTCCTTCAGGCCCTGGGATCCATATAAATGTGTAAAATAAAGAATTAAAATAAAAAATAGGGATATACTCACCTGTCGGGAGGCCCCTGGACTTTACCGCCGTAACCGGGAGCCTTCTTTGCTTAAAATGCGCGCGTTTAATGGTTTCCGTGACATCACGGCTTCTGATTGGTCGCGTGCCGCCCATGTGACCGCGACGCGACCAATCACAACAAGCCGTGACGTAATTTTCAGGTCCTGATGCCTAATTCCAGGCATTCAGGATTTGAAAATTACGTCACGGCTTGTGATTGGTCGCGTCGCGGTCACATGGGCGGCACGCGACCAATCAGAAGCCGTGACGTAATTTTAAAATGCGCACGTTTACTGCCTCCCGTGACGTCACGGCTTGTGATTGGTCGCGTCGCCCATGTGACCGCGACGCGACCAATCACAAGCCGTGACGTAATTTTCAAATCCTGAATGCCTAGAATTAGGCATTCAGGACCTGAAAATTACGTCACGGCTTGTTGTGATTGGTCGCGTCGCGGTCACATGGGCGGCACGCAACCAATCAGAAGCCGTGACGTCACGGAAACCATTAAACGCGCGCATTTTAAGCAAAGAAGGCTCCCGGTTACGGCGGTAAGGTGCAGGCTGCGTCAGAGAGGTGAGTATAGCAATATTTTTTATTTTAATATGGTTCCCAGGGCCTGAAGGAGAGTTTCCTCTCCTTCAGACCCTGGGAACCATCAGGGATACCGTCCGATACTTGAGTCCCATTGACTTGTATTGGTATCGGGTATCGGTATCAGATTAGATCCGATACTTTGCCGGTATCGGCCGATACTTTCCGATACCGATACTTTCAAGTATCGGACGGTATCGCTCAACACTAGTAGTAAGTTCTCCTGTTGTAGCGCCCCCACTGCCGCAGGGCCGAGGGGTACCCGGTACCGGGCCTCTGAGTCTCTGTTCTGGGGTTGTCACGGTGGCTAGACCCGGTCCGTGACCCTGCTGAGGGGCGTACAATGAAATGTGGTGGTATGGTGCAGTGAAGTGCCAGTCGCAGCAAATAATGAGGACACCAGGTTGCAGTCTCTTTACCTCTTTACTGAAGGCTTCAGGGTCCTCAGTCCGGAATACGGTTAACCAGGCTGCGCAAGTCCGGCCGGTCCGATGGCACCTCCAGAGTTCCCTTTGCAGGTGGAAATCTGTGCCTACCTTCCTGCGCTTATGTGTTGTGGTCCTTCCCTGCTGTGCTTACGGGATAGTACCCCACAACTGTTGTGTCTGTTTCTCGTGTTCCCTCACAACTCGATTCTGATGTTCTTCCACGTCCCCCAGATGCTATGGTGAGAACGCACCCGTATGACGGGGGAGGCTCGGAGGTTCTTCCTGGGACTCGAGCATCGCCCCACTCCTGTTGTTACCCCCCTGTGTCGATCTGGGTTACTCGGGTGAGACAGCCCGCCTCTAACTGACTGTCCTGCTGTAGGTTTGAAGTATTGCCTGGAGCCTGATACTTCCTCGGCGTTCCAGCCACCGGTTATGCGCCTCAGTAGGATGTTGCCTCGTCTTACAGCACGACTCCTACTGGTATTCTCCTTCTGCTTTGATCTCGTTTCTCACTCAGCACAATAAATCTCGCTTCTTGTCCTTTCTTGGGGTACCGCCGCTGTATCGTGCAGGCGCGGTCCCGTAACGTTCTCTCTGGTTGCTAGGCCTCTGTCAGGATCCCACCCCTGACAGAGACCCTAACGAATCTTCTCCTGCAACACCCTCTGCCACAAGGTGTTGTCTGGTTCCAACCCAGTCAGCTGTCTGATCTAACTTCCTGCCTAACCCCCAGTTTTACCAGACTGTGAGGAGTGGCCTAATACATAGAACCCTTAGCTCCCCCTGGAGGCCAGACTGTGAAATGTATTGGTGTATGTGATACCTGGTCAGATGAACTCCTTCAGTGCCATCAGACGTACCATAGCCCCCCTTAGTGGCGGAGCAACAGTACTGCAACGACCAGGACTCTGGGGCGCTGCACTGTTAATCCCTTTTGTTTTCTGTAACTGTTTATTCTGTACTAGGTGGTGGCCCGATTTTAACGCATCGGGTATTCTAGAATATGTATGCGTAGTATATTGCACAGCCCACGTAGTACATTGCACAGCCACGCAGTACATTGCGCAGCCCACGCAGTACATTTCGCAGCCCACGCAGTACATGGTGCAGCCCACGCAGTACATTGCGCAGCCCACGCAGTACATTGCGCAGCCCTCGTAGTACATTGCGCAGCCCACGTAGTACAATGCGCAGCCCACGCAGTACATTGCGCAGCCCATGCAGTGCATTGCGCAGCCCACGTAGTACATTGCGCAGCCCACGTAGTACATTGCGCAGCCCACGTAGTATATTGCGCAGCCCACGTAGTATATTGCGCAGCCCACGTTGTATATTGCGCAGCCCACGTTGTATATTGCGCAGCCCACATTGTATATTGCCCAGCCCACCTAGTATATTGCGCAGCCCACGTAGTATATTGCACAGCCTACGTAGTATATTGCGCAGCCCACGTTGTATATTGCGCAGCCCACGTTGTATATTGCGCAGCCCACGTAGTACATTGCGCAGCCCACGTAGTACATTGCGCAGCCTACGTAGTACATTGCGCAGCCCACGTTGTACATTGCGCTGCCTACGTAGTATATTGCACAGCCCACGTTGTATATTGCACAGCCCACGTTGTATATTGCGCAGCCCACTTTGTATGTTGCGCTGCCCACGTAGTATATTGAGCAGCCCACGTTGTATATTGCGCAGCCAACCTAGTATATTGCGCAGCCCACGTATGTTGCACAGCCCACGGTGTATATTGAGCAGCCAACGTTGTATATTGCGCAGCCCACGTTGCATGTTGCGCAGCCCACGGTGTATATTGCGCAGCCCAAGTAGTATATTGCGCAGCCCACGTAATATATTGCACAGCCCACGTTGTATGTTGCACAGCCTGTTATGATCCTTAGTGGCTGAGGATCACAGATCAGACTAGCTAAGTTACTGAACATAGAACAAGCTCTAGGGAGGTGGTAACTGGACTGACCGCAAACCTGATCCTAACCAAACACACTAAAGTAGGCACGTTCACCGGCTACAATTCCTGGACGTCTCGACGCAGCCTGAGGAACTAGCTACCCCTAGAGAGAAAGTAAGACCTCACTTGCCTCACAGAAATAACCCCAAAGATATAGGAAGCCCCCAACAAATAATAACGGTGAGGTAAGGGGAAAATACAAACGTAGAAAAGAAAACAGATTCAGCAAATGAGGCCCGCTAATACTAGATAGCAGAAGACAGATAGAAGAAGACTGTGCGGTCAGTAGAAAACCCTACAAAATATCCACGCTGAGAATTGAAGAACCCCCACACCAACTAACGGTGTGAGGGGAGAAACTCAGCCCCCTAGAGCTACCAGCAAGCAAGGAAATCACATATTAGCAAGCTGGACAAGGAACAATAATAAACCAAGAAACATATATTTTTTTGGAAGTGCATTTGAGCAGCAAGGTGGCTTGTTGTTGAAGGGAAATAGAGGAAAAAAAAAATAAAATCTTTAAATCTTCAGCATAGCGAGTGTGAGCGAGCTGAGTGTGACCTGAGCGTAAGTGTGGACGGCGGTAAGTGTGACTTGTGACTCAGTGAGGAGGTATTTGGAAGGCCTTTAACAAATACCTGTGTGAATTTGTGTGAGTTGTTGAATTGGGAGTAGCTATATTCACAAGGGGTTAACTTAGGGTGGGCGGTCATAATCAAGGGTTTATAAGGGGCAGCTGTTTGGGGCTCAAGTCCTTTTTGGAAGTGCATTTGAGCAGCAAGGTGGCTTGTTGAAGGGAAATAGAGGAAAAAAATAAATAAATCTATAAATCTTCAGCATAGCGAGTGTGAGCGAGCTGAGTGTGACCTGAGTGTAAGTGTGGACGGCGGTAAGTGTGACTTGTGACTCAGTCACTTTGGAATCAGGGAGTTTCCAAGGGAGAAATTGCTGTTCCAAGTGGAGCGCCCCCACTGCCGCAGGGCCGAGGGGTACCCGGTACCGAGCCTCTGAGTCTCTGCTCTGGGGTTGTCACGGTGGCTAGGCCCGATCCGTGACCCTGCCGAGGGGCGCACAGTCAGTGGTAGATATGATGGATGATGGTAGTGACTGTAGCGGTGCAGTTGTGGGGTGCAGGTCGCGGTAAATAACGAGGACACCAGGTTGCAGTCTCTTTACCTCTTTACTGAAGATCTCTGGGTCCTCAGTCCGGAATAGGGTTCACCAGGCTGCGCAAGTCCGGCCGGTCCAATGGCACCTCCAGAGTTCTCTTCACAGGTGGAAATCTGTGCCTTCCTGCTTGCGCTATGTGTTGTGGTCCTTCCCTGCTGTGCTTACGGAAAGTCCCCACAACTGTTGTGTCTGTTTCTTAAGTTCCCTCACAACTCGATTAGATGATGTTCTGCTAATCCTCCGTCCCTCCCTGATGTTCTGGTTGGGACGCACCCATTTGACGGGTAGGCTCGGAGCTCTTCCGGGACCCTAGAGTCGCCCCTCTCCACAAGTTGCCCCCCAAGACTGCATAGGTGATTTAAGTTAGACAGCCCGCCTTAGACTGACTGTCCTGCCGCTGTTTAGAGTATTGCTTGAAGCTGGATATGATAATACTCCCTCGGCGTTCCGGCCACCGGTCACGCGCCTCAGTAGGACGTTGCCTCGGTCTTACAGCACGACTCCTACTGGAATTCTCCTGTTGCTATGATCTCGTTTCTCACTCAGCACAATCTATCTCGCTTCTGGTCCCTCCTTGGGCACCGCCGCTATGCTGAGCAGGCACGGTCCCGTTACGTTCGTTCAAGTTGCCAAGCCTCTGTCAGGATCCCACCCCTGACAGAGACCCTACTGTATCTTCCCCTGCAACACCCTCTGCCACAAGGTGTTGCCTGGTTCCAACCCAGTCAGCTTCTGATCTAACTTCCTGCCTGACCCCCAGTTTACCCACTATGGTGGGGAGTGGCCTAGTGAATAGAACCCTTAGCTCCCCCCGGAGGCCCGGCTGTGAAATGTATTGGTGTCTGTGATACCTGGTTAGACGAACTCCTTCAGTGCCATCAAACGTACCATAGCTCCCCATAGCGGCGGAGCCACAGTACTGCAACGACCAGGACTCTGGGGCGCTGCACTAGTGTTAATTAATACTTTGTATTTATTTTTATTTAACGTTTCTGTGGTGCAATCCCCATTAGGAAATGTGCTCCACTATTGTTAATGCCATCCAGTGCACATCTTGCCACATGTATGCAGTCCTTGATCAGCCGGTCGAGGGTGCATACTGCTGTGCGAGATGTGAGCACGTTGTGCATTTGGAAACCCAGATACTGGATCTAAATGTGCAGCTGGCAACACTGAGATCCATAGACAATATGGAGAGGAGTCTTCTGCTCACAGAGCAGACGCTCAATGGGATAGATGAGGACGGGGATGGTAGGATGGAGCTGCAGGACAATGAGGCAGTTAGCTGGGTGACAGTCAGAAAGCGGGGTAGAGGGAAGAGTGCCAGGGAGGCTAGTCCTGATCTGGCTCACCCCAATAAGTTTGCTAAGTTGGCAGATGAGGGGGGTGCCAGTACAGGGGTAGCACTGCTGCAGCCAGGCATGTCCTCTGAAAGCCAGAGGAGTGACTGCTCCAGTAAGGAGGGAAATAGGAGAGCAGGGCAGGCCAGACAGGTGCTGGTAGTGGGGGACTCAATTATTAGGGGAACAGATAGGGCAATCTGTCACAAAGACAGGGATCGTCGAACGGTGTGCTGCCTACCTGGCGCTCGAGTCCGACACATCGCTGATCGGGTGGACAGATTACTGGGAGGGGCTGGTGAGGACCCAGCGGTCATGGTGCACATTGGCACAAATGACAAAGTTAGAGGTAGGTGGAAGGTCCTTAAAGATGATTTCAGGGAATTAGGCTGCAAGCTGAAAGCAAGGACCTCCAACGTGGTATTTTCTGAAATACTGCCTGTACCACGTGCCACGCCAGAGAGGCAACGGGAGATTAGGGAGGTTAATAAGTGGCTCAAGAATTGGTGTTGGAAGGAGGGGTTTGGGTTCCTGCAGAACTGGGCCGACTTCTCAGTTGGCTACAGACTCTACGCTAGGGACGGGCTGCACCTCAATGGGGAAGGGGCAGCTGTGCTGGGGGAGAAAATGGTTAGAAGGTTGGAGGAGTGTTTAAACTAGGGATTGGGGGGGGAGGGTATTCATTTTATAGGAGGGGAAGATAGTGCAGATAGAGACCTGGGCACAAATAAGGAAGTTGGGGGTGGCGGTGGCATGGGGGGTGGGGTTAGAACAGTTAGTAATTTAAGAAAGAATAGAGGTACAGAGAGGAACATCAAGTGCATGTATACTAATGCCAGAAGCCTCGCCAACAAAATGGACGAATTAGAACTAATGTTGTTGGAGCATAATTATGACATGGTGGGGATATCTGAGACGTGGCTGGATGAGAGCCATGACTGGGCTGTTAACTTGCAGGGCTATAGCCTTTTCAGAAATGACCGTACAGATAAGCGAGGGGGTGGGGTGTGTCTGTTTGTAAAATCGACCTTAAAACCCATCCTGCGTGATAATATAGGTGAATCTAATGAAAATGTAGAGTCCCTGTGGGTGGAGATAAGGGGAGGGGGAAAAAATAATAAATTACTGATAGGGGTTTGTTATATATCTCCAAAAATAATGGAAGCAATGGAGAATATCCTCGTAAAGCAAATAGATGAAGCTGCGACTCAAGGAGAAGTCATTATTATGGGGGACTTCAACTACCCTGAAATAGATTGGGGTACAGAAACCTGCAGTTCCAGTAAAGGTAATCGGTTTTTGACAACTATGAGAGACAATTACCTTTCACAACTGGTTCAGGACCCAACAAGAAGTAGGGCACTGCTAGACCTAATATTAACCAACAGGCCAGACCGCATATCAAATATAAGGGTTGGGGGTCACTTGGGGAATAGTGATCACAAAATAATAAGTTTTCATGTCTCCTTTAATAAGATGTGTAGTAGAGGGGTGACAAGGACACTAAACTTCCGGAGGGCAAATTTCCAACGGATGAGAGAGGATCTTGGTGCAATTAACTGGGACGATATCCTGAGACATAAAAGTACACAAAGAAAATGGGAGACGTTTATTAGCCTCCTGGATAGAACCTGTGCACAGTATATACCGTATGGGAATAAACATACTAGAAATAGGAGGAAACCAATATGGCTAAATAAAGCTGTAAGGGGCGCAATAAGTGACAAAAAGAAAACATTTAGAGAATTAAAGGAAGTAGGTAGTGAGGAGGCATTAAATAAATACAAAAAATTAAATAAATTATGTAAAAAGCAAATCAAGGCAGCAAAGATTGAGACAGAGAGACTCATTGCTAGAGAGAGCAAAAATAACCCCAAAATATTCTTTAACTACATAAATAGTAAGAAACTAAAAAATGATAGTGTTGGCCCCCTTAAAAATAGTCTGGGTGAAATGGTGGATGAGGATGAGGAAAAAGCCAATATGCTAAATGACTTTTTTTCATCAGTATTTACAAAAGAAAATCCCATGGCAGACAATATGACTAGTGATAAAAATTCCCAATTAAATGTCACCTGCTTAACCCAGCAGGAAGTACGGCGGCGTCTAAAAATCACAAAAATTGACAAATCTCCGGGCCCGGATGGGATACACCCCCGAGTACTGCAGGAATTAAGTACAGTCATTGATAGACCATTATTTTTAATCTTTAAAGAGTCCATAATAACAGGGTCTGTACCACAGGACTGGCGTATAGCAAATGTGGTGCCAATATTCAAAAAGGGGACAAAAACTGAACTCGGAAATTATAGGCCAGTAAGTTTAACCTCTACTGTGGGTAAAATCCTGGAGGGCATTCTAAGGGATGCTATACTGGAGTATCTGAAGAGGAATAACCTCATGACCCAGTATCAGCACGGGTTTACTAGGGACCGATCATGTCAGACTAATTTGATCAGCTTCTATGAAGAGGTAAGTTCCGGACTGGACCAAGGGAACCCAGTAGATGTAGTGTATATGGACTTTTCAAAAGCTTTTGATACGGTGCCACACAAAAGGTTGATACATAAAATGAGAATAATGGGGATAGGGGAAAATATGTGCAAGTGGGTTGAGAGTTGGCTCAGGGATAGGAAACAAAGGGTGGTTATTAATGGAGCACACTCGGACTGGGTCACGGTTAGTAGTGGGGTACCACAGGGGTCAGTATTGGGCCCTCTTCTTTTTAACATATTTATTAATGACCTTGTAGGGGTCATTCAGAGTAGAATTTCAATATTTGCAGATGACACTAAACTCTGCAGGGTAATCAATACAGGGGAGGACAATTTTATATTACAGGCTGATTTATGTAAACTAGAAGCTTGGGCTGATAAATGGCAAATGAGCTTTAATGGGGATAAATGTAAGGTCATGCACTTGGGTAGAAGTAATAAGATGTATAACTATATGCTTAATTCTAAAACTCTGGGCAAAACCGTCAATGAAAAAGACCTGGGTGTATGGGTGGATGACAAACTAATATTCAGTGGCCAGTGTCAGGCAGCTGCTACAAAGGCAAATAAAATAATGGGATGCATTAAAAGAGGCATAGATGCTCATGAGGAGAACATAATTTTACCTCTATACAAGTCACTAGTGCGACCACACTTAGAATACTGTGCACAGTTCTGGTCTCCGGTGTATAAGAAAGACATAGCTGAACTGGAGCGGGTGCAGAGAAGAGCAACCAAGGTTATTAGAGGACTGGGGGGTCTGCAATACCAAGATAGGTTATTACACTTGGGGCTATTTAGTTTGGAAAAAAGAAGACTAAGGGGTGATCTTATGTTAATGTATAAATATATGAGGGGACAGTACAAAGACCTTTCTGCTGATCTTTCCTCTACGTCTGGAGAAAAAAAGGTTTAAGCATAATAACAGACGCGGATTCTTTACTGTAAGAGCAGTGAGACTATGGAACTCTCTGCCATATGATGTTGTAATGAGTGACTCATTGCTTCAATTTAAGAGGGGACTGGATACCTTTCTGGAAAAGTATAATATTACAGGGTATATATATTAGATTCCTTGATAAGGCGTTGATCCAGGGAACTAGTCTGATTGCCGTATGTGGGGTCGGGAAGGAATTTTTTTCCCCAATGTGGAGCGAAGGTAGTCAGAAGGAATCAGAATAGCACTGAATACATCGACAGCAGGCAACAACTGAGAGTCCAGGTGAGCTAAATAGGAAACCAACTAACAGATAACGAGACAGCTGATCCCAGCCACAGACCTGCAGAAAGACACAAAGAGCCACCAGAGGGAGCCCAAAGACAGCACTCACACAGTACCACTTGTGACCACAAGAGGGAGCCCAGAAATAGAGTTCACAACAACAGCCCACGGTGTATATTGCGCAGCCCTCGTAGTATATTGCGCAGCCCACGTTGTATGTTGCGCAGCCCACGGTGTATATTGCTTAGCCCACATTGTATTTTGTGCGGCCCACGTTGTATATAGCGCAGCCCACGTATATAGCAATGTGGGCATGATATCCCTGTTAAAAAAAAAGAATTAAAATGAAAAATAGTTATATACTCACCTTCCATTGGCGCCTGGATCCAGGAAGCGGTTACCGACGCTGCTCGTGCGCTCCGGTCTGAAGAGTGCATTGCGGTCTCGCGAGATGATGATGTAGCCGTCTCGCGAGGCCGCTACGTCATCACCTCGCGAGATCACAGCATGGACCGGTTCCCGGAGAGTTGCGAGGAGCGGGAAAGGCGCCGGAAGGTGAGTATATGATGATTTTTTATTTTTAATATTTTTAACATTAGATTTTTTTACTATTGAAGCTGCATAGGCAGCCTCAATAGTAAAAAAGTTGATCACACAGGGTTAATAGCAGCGTTAATGGAGTGCGTTACACCGCGGCATATTGCGGTCCATTAGCGCTGCCATTAACCCTGTGTGAGCGCTGACTGGAGGGGAGTATGGAGGGGGCACTGACTGCGGGGAGGAAGGAACGGCCATGTTGCCGTCGGACTGCGCCCGTCGCTGATTGGTCGTGGCAATGGTCGTGGGCGTTTTGCCACGACCAATCAGCGACTTGGATTTCCATGACAGACATTGGCCGTGACCAATGAATATCCGGGACAGACAGACAGACGGAAGTACCCCTTAGACAATTATATAGTAGATTGTTTTGTAACACTTGTAAAATCTTTGGTATATTTTTGATAAACACTGTCTCCCTTTGGATTAAAAATAAAATGTAATAGTTCTATTCCTTCTGTTTTGTAAACTACACCTCGAAGCATAAGCTACCGTAAGCGGTGTCCAAATAACCGAGACAGTTTTGTGGTGGCAGCGAGTAGTCTGAGGTTATCGAAGAGTTAGCTGTGACCATACCAGGGTGTATATACATATTCAATGTGTTGGAATCCGGAGGTGTACAGACCTTACCTTTACCGTTAGGTTTCCGATAGCTGGCCTAGTGGTACGAATAGGCTGCAGCCTTCTCCGTTGATTGTCAGCCAATCGTGTATTTGTCTGGAAAATAGGGGGCAGCAGAGAGCTGTTCACTCCAAAGATCACAGCGGGTGGTACTTGTGACCTTCCCAGACTGTGATATCAGGAATTTGTGGAATTAAGAAAGTCCTTGAGAAATTAAATCCCTGACAGCCTTCTACAGGTGACCCAATTTTTTGTTCCAAAAATTGACCATTGTCATCCATACAGTTTAATGTGCTTTATGCAATATTATGGTGGTTTGAAATTTAAAGAAAAAAACGCTTGGCCTGCTACAGTTGACCACATTTTTTTTTTTATAAAAAAAAATTAGTTTCAATTAATCAGGGAAACTTGGTTTTCAGAAACCTAGCAATTAGAAAATGTGTAAGGTGCGCGGTAATATATGGGGAAGTGGAAGTGCTGATGATGGTGCACGTATATGTTGAGGACATGGGGCAGATGTGGCTATGCCTGTTCCTGTACTACAAGCAACAAGCCCATCCACGACACATAGCTTCCTTTGCAGGGAGGCGTCAGACACAACTTCTGAAGCCACCCCAGTGCAAACAGGTGGTCGGTTGGATAGCAGATAATGCTTTCAGCAAGCTTGGCAGCACCACCCAGTCTTCCACATGGTCCAGTCTTGACATACAAGAGTCTGGATCACTTAAGCCTCACCATGATCCTCCTTCCTCCCTCCATGTTGCGACCAAGGAGAGCAGTGATCCCACAATAGAACTCTCCAAGGAGCTATTTACATAATCATTTCTTAATTGTGGCCTTTAACTGTGCATGTTCCAAAAGAGACAGAAGGACATCCTGTTTAGTGATGCACAAAACTTAGAGCAGCCACGGTCACAAGAAGATGATGTGGGGAACTGCAAATATTGTCTAGGGAGGAAGATGATCATGAGTCACAGTTGACGATAAGTCAGGTTGTTGTTAAGTCACCAAGTCAGGAGGGCCAGGGTGCGGTGGTGGAAGACAAGGTGGTGGAAAACAAAGTCATCGACCGAACCTGGGAAGCTGGGTTACAGAGCAAGGCCAGCAGTGCTGAGAGGGAAGGATCGACAGCACCAAAACAGGCAGGAAATGACAGTGGGTTGACCAGAGGGAGAATGCGGACAACTGTTTCACAGAGCACCAATACTCGTGAATTTCTACGTCAAAGAGTTCCCTAGTCTGGGACTTTTTTAAAGAGAGTTCTGAGACAAAAAATGGTAATTTGTAACCTCTGAACCTGTGCCATGCCAAGATCAGTAGGGCCTTGATCACTAAGAGCCTTGATCACCAACATGATCGGGCACATGTCATCTAAGCAGCCGACTCGGTGGGCTGAATGCCTGGGTCTACAATTGATGCCAGCGGGTGACACCACTGCATCTTCCTCGGTTCTAGGTGCTTGCCAATCCCCAGTCCGTGACACTGGCGCAGATGCCTCCCACCCTACACCTGTACTTGCACATTCTGAGGCACAATCACTAGGCACTGCCACATTCTTGTCCCAGCACAGAGTTCAGCTGTCCCTATCCCAGGGCTTAGAATGAAAAAGAAAGTTCCCAGCCACACACACAGGCCCAAATGCTAAGTGGGCACATTTTTAGGCTCCTTGCCATGGAAATGTTGCCATTTAGGCTTGTGAGCAGGGAGGATGTCCGCCAGCTGGCGGCAGTTGTCCCTTGGTACTCGGTCCCCAGCCACTCTATTTCTCCAGGTGTGGTGCCCACACTTTGTGCCAGCATATGTCCAGGAACATCACCCATGCCCGTACCAACGCACTTACAGGGATTGTCCACTTAAAGACCAACACATGAACAAACGCTTGTTGTTGTGAACTTTGTTCTCGAACTCCCTCCTGTGGTCAGGAATGGTATTTCTGTGAGTTCTGTCCGTGGGTTCCCTCTGGTGGCTGAAAGTGGAGCTGCTGGTCTTGAAGTGGCTTCCTCAGCTGCATCGTTTAGGACTGGGCTGGTTCCTCTATTTAACTCTGCTCAGATCGTTACTTGATGCCAGCTGTCAATGTATCAGTACTGGTTCAGATCTCACTTGGATCTCCTGATGACCTGTCTACTTCAGCAGAAGCTAAGTCCCTGCTAAGCTCATTTGTTGTTCATTTGTGTGCTGAATATATTTCTGAGTACCTGCTAAGTTTCTGTCCAGCTGGCTATCATGATATTGTCTCGCTAGCTGGAAGGTCTGGGTTGCAGAGTGGCACCTACCGCACCGTGAGTCGGTGCGGGGGTTTTTTGCTCACTCTGCGTGGCTTTTTGTAGTTATTTGTGCTGACCGCAAAGATCCCTTTATCTATCTTCTGTCTATTTAGTAAGTCTGGCCTCCTTTGCTGAAACCTGTCTCATCCCTGTGTTTGTGCCTTCCTCTTAACTCACAGTCAATATATGTGGGGGGCTGCTCTTTTCCTTTGGGGAATTTCTCTGAGGCAAGGTGAGGCTATATTTCTCTTTAGGGGTAGTTACCTCTCAGGCTGTGAAGAGTCATCTAGGCAGAGTCAGGCACGATCCACGGCTAATTCTAGTGTGTGTGATAATAGGATTAGGGCTGCGGTCAGCAATGCTCCCACTTCCCAGAGCTCGCTCTATTTTGCAGTTTTGACTATCAGGTCATTTCAGGTGCTCCTAACCACCAGGTCCATAACAGTACAGCTGGCCATAAAGTGTTAATGCATCTCAATAGAGGGATAAGAGAAGTTCTGAGACCATTTTTTTTTTCTCTCTGCAGTGTGTTTAGTCTTTTTTTTCCCCCTAAACCTATGGGTTGTTCAGGACTCAGGTGTAGATATGGACATTCAAGGTCTGTTCTCTAGTGTGGATAATCTCACTGCAAGGGTACAAAGCATTCAGGATTATGTAGTTCTGAATCCTATGTTAGAGCCTAGAATCCCAATTCCTGATTTGTTTTCTGGGGATAGGTCTAAGTTTCTGAATTTCAAGAATAATTGTAAATTGTTTCTTGCTCTGAAACCTCGCTCCTCTGGTGACTCTAGTCAGCAAGTAAAAATCATTATTTCCTTGTTGCGTGGTGACCCTCAAGACTGGGCATTCTCCCTTGCGCCAGGAGATCCTGCATTGCTTAATGTAGATGCGTTTTTTCTGGCGCTTGGATTGCTCTATGATGAACCAAATTCTGTGGATCAGGCAGAGAAAATCTTGCTGGCTCTATGTCAGGGTCAGGATGATGCTGAAATGTATTGTCAGAAGTTTAGAAAGTGGTCTGTGCTTACTCAATGGAATGAGTGTGCCCTGGCAGCAATTTTCAGAAAGGGTCTTTCTGAGGGCCTTAAGGATGTTATGGTGGTTCACGCCTGCTGGTCTGAATGAATCAATGTCCTTGGCTATTCAGATCGATCGGCGTTTGCGGGAGCGGAAAGTTGTGCACCATATGGCGGTGTCCTCTGAGCAGAGGCCTGAGCCTATGCAATGTGATAGGACTTTGACCAGAGCTGAACGGCAAGAGCACAGACGTCAGAATGGGCTGTGTTTTTACTGTGGTGACTCCACTCATGCTATCTCTGGTTGTCCTAAGCGCACTAAGCGGTCCGCTAGGTCTGTCACCATTGGTACTATACAGCCTAAATTTCTTTTGTCCGTTACTTTGATTTGCTCTTTGTCATCCTACTCGGTTATGGCGTTTGTGGATTCAGGCGCAGCCCTGAATTTGATGGACTTGGAGTATGCCAGGCGCTGTGTTTTTTTCTTGGAGCCCTTGCAGCATCCTATTCCATTAAGGGGAATTGATGCTACGCCTTTGGCCAAGAATAAGCCTCAGTACTGGACCCAGTTGACCATGTGCATGGCTCCTGCACATCGGGAAGATATTTGCTTTTTGGTGTTGCATAATTTGCATGATGTGGTCGTATTGGGTTTGCCATGGCTACAGGTCCATAATCCAGTATTGGACTGGAAATCTATGTCTGTGTCCAGTTGGGGTTGTCAAGGGGCCCATGGTGATGTTCCAGCGTTGTCGATTTCTTCTTCCACTCCTTCTGAAGTGCCTGAGTTTTTGTCGGATTACCAGGATGTATTTGATGAGCCCAAGTCCAGTGCCCTGCCTCCTCATAGGGAATGTGATTGTGCTATTAATTTGATTCCTGGTAGTAAGTTTCCTAAAGGCCGACTTTTCAACTTATCTGTGCCAGAACACGCCGCAATGCGGAGCTATATAAAGGAGTCCTTGGAGAAAGGGCATATTCGCCCGTCATCGTCACCGTTGGGAGC
This sequence comes from Ranitomeya variabilis, assembly GCF_051348905.1. Classification (NCBI taxonomy): domain Eukaryota; kingdom Metazoa; phylum Chordata; class Amphibia; order Anura; family Dendrobatidae; genus Ranitomeya; species Ranitomeya variabilis. Next base: position 49,284,532 of record NC_135232.1, on the reverse strand, counting down.
AGGGTTCTTTTTTGTGGACAAGGACGATGGTTCTCTGAGACCTTGTATAGATTACCGCCTTCTTAATAAAATCACGGTCAAATTTCAGTACCCTTTGCCTCTATTGTCTGATTTGTTTGCTCGGATTAAGCGGGGCGATGAATGGAAAACCGCGTTTAATACGCCCGAGGGCCATTTTGAGTATCTGGTGATGCCATTCGGGCTTTCTAATGCGTTATCTGTATTCCAGTCCTTTATGCACTACATCTTCCGAAAGTATCTGGATAGATTCATGATAGTATATTTGGATGATATTTTGGTCTTTTCGGATGATTGGGAGTCTCATGTGAAGCAGGTCAGAATGGTGTTCCAAGTCCTTCGTGCTAATTCCTTGTTTGTAAAGGGGTCTAAGTGTCTCTTCGGAGTTCAGAAGGTTTCCTTTTTGGGCTTCATTTTTTCCCCTTCTACTATCGAGATGGATCCTGTTAAAGTTCAGGCCATTTATGATTGGACTCGGCCTACATCTGTGAAGAGCCTTCAGAAATTCCTGGGCTTTGCGAATTTTTACCATCGCTTTATCGCTAATTTTTCTAGTGTTGTCAAACCACTGACTGATTTGACCAAGAAAGGTGCGGATGTGGTGAATTGGTCCTCTGCGGCCGCTGAGGCGTTTCAGGAGCTGAAACTTCATTTTTCTTCGGCCCCTGTGTTGTGTCAGCCTGATGTTTCGCTCCCTTTTCAGGTCGAGGTTGATGCTTCTGAGATTGGAGCAGGGGCTGTTTTGTCTCAGAGAAGTTCTGATGGCTCTGTGATGAAGCCATGTGCTTTCTTTTCTAGAAAGTTTTCGCCTGCTGAGCGTAATTATGATGTTGGCAATCGGGAGTTGTTGGCCATGAAGTGGGCATTCGAGGAGTGGCGACATTGGCTTGAGGGCGCCAAGCATCGCGTGGTGGTCTTGACGGATCACAAGAATCTGACTTATCTCGAGTCTGCCAAGCGGTTGAACCCTAGACAGGCTCGATGGTCACTGTTTTTCTCCCATTTCGATTTCGTGGTTTCATACCTTCCGGGTTCTAAGAATATGAAGGCTGATGCCCTTTCAAGGAGTTTGTGCCTGATTCTCCGGGAGTTTCTGAGCCGGCTCGTATTCTCAAAGAGGGGGTAATTTTGTCTGCCATCTCCCCTGACTTGCGGCGGGTTCTACAGGAGTTTCAGGCGGATAGACCTGACCGCTGTCCTGCAGAGAGATTGTTTGTCCTGTTATGATCCTTAGTGGTTGAGGATCACGAATTACTCCAGCTAAGTAACAAACATAGGACAAGCTCTAGGGAGGTGGCAAACTGGACTGACCGCAAATCTGAACCTATCCAAACACACTAGAAGTAGCCGGTGAACGTGCCTAAAAATCCTAGACGTCTCGAGCCAGCCTGAGGAACTAACTACCCCTAGAGAGAAAGAAAGACCTCTCTTGCCTCCAGAGAAATAATCCCCAAAGATATAAAAGCCCCCAAAGAATAATAACGGTGAGGTAAGAGGAAGGCACATACACAGGGGTGAAAACAGATTCAGCAAATGAGGCCCACTAATACTAGATAGCAGAAAATAGTAAAGGGGTCTGTGCGGTCAGTAAAAAACCCTTACAAAATATCCACACTGAGATTTCAAGAACCCCCGCACCAACTAACGGTGTGGGGGGAGAAACTCAGTCCCCTAGAGCAACCAGCAAGTGAGGAGATCACATCCTAGCAAGCTGAACAAGAAACATGATGAATGCTGATAATCAAAAAATGAACGGACAAAAACTTAGCTTGTCTTGGAGAGGCTGGGAGCAAGGTAATCACAAGGAATCTGAAGAGCACTGAATACATTGATAGCAGGCAAGGAACTGAGTATCCAGGTGAGCTAAATAGTAAGCCAACCAAGGATAAGGAACCAGCTGATGCAGCCAACCTGCAGAAAGGCAACACTACACAGTACCGCTTGTGACCACTAGAGGGAGCCTAAAAATAGAGTTCACAACAGTACCCCCCCCTTGAGGAGGGGTCACCGAACCCTCATCAAGACCCCCAGGGTGATCAGCATGAGCAGCGTGGAAGGCACGAACCAAATCGGCCGCATGAACATCAGAGGCGACAACCCAGGAATTATCCTCCTGATCATAGCCCTTCCACATAACCAAATACTGATGCCTCCGTCTAGAGATACGAGAGTCCAAAATCTTCTCCACCACGTACTCCAATTCTCCCTCGACCAGCACCGGAGCAGGAGGCTCAACAGAATTAACCACAGGTACCACATACCTCCGCAACAAAGACCTATGGAACACATTATGAATGGCAAACGATGCTGGGAGATCCAAACGCAAAGACACCGGGTTAAGGATTTCCAAGATCTTATAAGGACCGATGAAGCGAGGCTTGAATTTAGGAGAGGAGACCTTCATAGGAACATACCGAGAAGACAGCCACACCAAATCCCCAACACGAAGTCGGGGACCACACCGCGGCGGCGGTTGGCAAAGCGCTGAGCCTTCTCCTGTGACAACCTCAAATTGTCCACCACATGGTTCCAAATCTGCTGCAACCTATCCACCACAGAATCCACCCCAGGACAGTCAGAAGACTCAACCTGACCCGAGGAAAAACGAGGATGGAAACCAGAATTGCAGAAAAAAGGCGAAACCAAAGTAGCAGAACTAGCCCGATTATTAAGGGCAAACTCGGCCAATGGCAAAAAAGTCACCCAATCATCCTGATCAGCAGAAACAAAACATCTCAAATAAGTTTCCAACGTCTGATTAGTTCGCTCGGTTTGGCCATTAGTCTGAGGATGGAAGGCCGACGAAAAAGATAAATCAATGCCCATCTTAGCACAAAAAGTCCGCCAAAACCTGGACACAAACTGGGATCCTCTATCAGACACAATATTTTCAGGAATGCCGTGCAAGCGAACCACATTCTGAAAAAATAGAGGAACCAAATCGGAGGAGGAAGGCAACTTAGGCAAGGGCACCAAATGGACCATCTTGGAAAAACGATCACACACCACCCAGATGACAGACATTTTCTGAGCTACTGGAAGATCTGAAATAAAATCCATGGAAATGTGCATCCAAGGCCTTTTCGGGACAGGCAAAGGGAAAAGCAAACTGCTGGCACGAGAACAGCAAGGCTTAGCCCGAGCACAAATCCCACAAGACTGCACAAAGGAACGCACATCCCGCGACAAGGAAGGCCACCAGAAGGACCTAGCCACCAAATCTCTGGTACCAAAAATCCCAGGATGACCCGCCAACACCGAAGAATGAACCTCGGAAATGACTCTGCTGGTCCATCTATCCGGGACAAACAGTCTCTCTGGTGGACAACGGTCAGGTCTATCCGCCTGAAATTTCTGCAGCACTCGTCGCAAATCTGGGGAAATGGCAGACAAAATCACTCCCTCTCTGAGAATACCAGCCGGCTCAGAAACTCCCGGAGAGTCAGGCACAAAGCTCCTAGAAAGTGCATCAGCTTTCACGTTCTTCGAACCAGGCACGTATGAGACCACGAAGTTGAAACGGGAGAAAAACAGCAACCAACGAGCCTGTCTAGGATTCAGGCGCTTGGCAGATTCGAGGTAAATCAGGTTTTTGTGATCAGTCAAGACCACCACACGATGTTTAGCTCCTTCGAGCCAATGTCGCCACTCCTCAAATGCCCACTTCATAGCCAACAACTCCCGATTACCAACATCATAATTCCGCTCGGCAGGCGAAAACTTTCTTGAAAAGAAAGCACATGGCTTCATCACAGAGCCATCAGAGCTTCTCTGCGACAAAACAGCCCCTGCTCCAATCTCAGAAGCATCAACCTCGACCTGGAAGGGGAGAGCGACATCTGGTTGACATAAGACTGGAGCTGAAGAAAACCGGTGCTTCAGTTCCCGAAAGACCTCCACGGCCGCAGGAGACCAATTAGTCACATCAGAACCCTTCTTGGTCAAATCCGTCAAAGGTTTAACCACGCTAGAAAAATTAGCGATGAAACGACGGTAAAAATTAGCAAAACCCAAGAACTTCTGAAGACTCTTAACAGACGTAGGCTGAGTCCAGTCATGAATAGCTTGGACCTTGACTGGGTCCATCTCCACAGTAGAAGGAGAAAAAATAAAACCCAAAAAGGAGACCTTCTGTACTCCGAAGAGGCATTTTGAGCCCTTCACAAATAAAGCATTAGCACGCAGGACCTGAAACACCATCCTGACCTGCTTCACATGGGACTCCCAATCATCAGAAAAGACCAAAATGTCATCCAGATAAACAATCATAAATTTATCCAGATATTCTCGGAAGATGTCATGCATGAAGGACTGAAACACAGAAGGAGCATTAGAGAGTCCAAAAGGCATCACCAAGTACTCAAAATGGCCTTCGGGCGTATTAAATGCTGTTTTACATTCATCTCCCTGCTTAATGCGCACAAGGTTATACGCACCACGGAGATCTATCTTAGTGAACCAACTGGCCCCCTTAATCCGAGCAAACAAATCAGACAATAGTGGCAAAGGATACTGAAATTTGACTGTGATTTTATTCAGAAGACGATAATCTATACAAGGTCTCAAAGAACCGTCCTTCTTGGCCACAAAAAAAAATCCTGCACCAAGAGGGGAAGAGGATGGGCGAATATGTCCCTTCTCCAAAGACTCCTTTATATAACTCCGCATCGCGGCATGCTCTGGTATAGACAAATTAAAAAGTCGTCCCTTAGGGAATTTACTACCAGGAATTAAATTTATAGCACAGTCACAATCCCTATGAGGGGGCAGGGCACTGGACCTGGGCTCATCAAATACATCCTGGTAGTCAGACAAAAACTCAGGGACCTCAGAAGGAGTGGAAGAAGCAATAGACACCAACGGAGTATCGCCATGAATTCACTGACAACCCCAACTTGACACAGACATAGCTTTCCAATCTAAAACTGGATTATGAGTCTGCAGCCATGGCAGACCCAAAACAACAACATCATGCAAATTATGCAAAACAAGAAAGCGAATCACCTCCTGATGTACGGGAGTCATGCACATGGTCATTTGCGTCCAATACTGAGGCTTATTCTCAGCCAATGGCGTAGCATCAATTCCCCTCAGAGGAATAAGAAATTCCAAAGGCTCCTGGACAAAACCACAGCGCCTGGCAAACGACAAATCCATCAGATTCAGGGCAGCACCCGAATCCACAAAAGCCATAACCGGGTAGGACGACAAAGAACAAATCAAAGTAACAGACAAAATAAATTTAGGCTGTATTGTACCAATGGTGACAGGTTTAGCGATTTTTTTTAAACGTTTAGAGCATGCTGAGATAACATGAGTAGAATCACCACAGTAAAAGCACAACCCATTTTGACGTCTATGACTTTGTCGCTCAATTCTGGTCAGAGTTCGGTCACATTGCATAGACTCAGGTCTCTGTTCAGAAAATACCGCCAAAGGATGAGCAGATTTGCGCTCCCGCAAACGCCGATCAACCTGAATGGCTAAAGCCATAGAATCACTCAGACTTGTAGGGGTGGGAAACCTCACCATAACATTCTTAACGGCCTCAGAAAGACCTTCTCTGAAATTTGCAGCCAGGGCACACTCATTCCATTGAGTAAGCACCGACCATTTCCGAAATTTTTGACAATACACCTCTGCTTCATCCTGACCTTGAGAGATAGCCAGCAACGCTTTTTCTGCCTGATTCTCAAGATTAGGCTCCTCATAAAGCAGTCCAAGAGCCAGAAAAAATGCATCTACATTAAGCAATGCAGGATCTCCTGGCGCCAGAGAGAAAGCTCAATCTTGAGGGTCGCCACGCAACAAGGAGATAACAATTTTAACTTGCTGAGCGGAATCACCAGAGGAACGAGGTCTCAGAGACAGAAATAACTTACAATTATTCTTAAAATTCTGAAACCTAGATCTATCTCCAGAAAGCAACTCAGGAATGGGTATCTTTGGTTCTGACATAGGGCTATGAATAACAAAATCCTGAATACTTTGCACCCGTGCAGCAAGATGATCCACACTAGAAGTCAGAGTCTGAACATTCATGTCTGCAGCTGAGCTCAAAACCACCCAGAGATCAAGGGGATGAAAGAAGCTAAACAGACTGCAGCAAAGGAAAAGCAGGAGGGAAAAAAAAAATGTACTCAGGTCTTCTTTTTATCCCACTTCTGCGATGCATTAAACACTTTTTTGGCCTGCTATACTGTTATGATCCTTAGTGGTTGAGGATCACGAATTACTCCAGCTAAGTAACAAACATAGGACAAGCTCTAGGGAGGTGGCAAACTGGACTGACCGCAAATCTGAACCTATCCAAACACACTAGAAGTAGCCGGTGAACGTGCCTAAAAATCCTAGACGTCTCGAGCCAGCCTGAGGAACTAACTACCCCTAGAGAGAAAGAAAGACCTCTCTTGCCTCCAGAGAAATAATCCCCAAAGATATAAAAGCCCCCAAAGAATAATAACGGTGAGGTAAGAGGAAGGCACATACACAGGGGTGAAAACAGATTCAGCAAATGAGGCCCACTAATACTAGATAGCAGAAAATAGTAAAGGGGTCTGTGCGGTCAGTAAAAAACCCTTACAAAATATCCACACTGAGATTTCAAGAACCTCCGCACCAACTAACGGTGTGGGGGGAGAAACTCAGTCCCCTAGAGCAACCAGCAAGCGAGGAGATCACATCTTAGCAAGCTGGACAAGAAACATGATGAATGCTGATAATCAAAAAATGAACGGACAAAAACTTAGCTTGTCTTGGAGAGGCTGGGAGCAAGGTAATCACAAGGAATCTGAAGAGCACTGAATACATTGATAGCAGGCAAGGAACTGAGTATCCAGGTGAGCTAAATAGTAAGCCAACCAAGGATAACGAACCAGCTGATGCAGCCAACCTGCAGAAAGACAACACTACACAGTACCGCTTGTGACCACTAGAGGGAGCCTAAAAATAGAGTTCACAACATTGTCCCTGATAGATGGACTAGTAGGGTTATCTCGGAGGTTCATTGTTCGGTGTTGGCTGGTCATCCTGGAATTTTTGGTACCAGAGATTTGGTGGCTAGGTCCTTTTGGTGGCCTTCCTTGTCCCGGGATGTGCGTGCTTTTGTGCAGTCCTGTGGGACTTGTGCTCGGGCGAAGCCCTGCTGTTCTCGTGCCAGTGGGTTACTTTTGCCCTTGCCGGTCCCGAAGAGGCCCTGGACGCATGTTTCCATGGATTTCATTTCAGATCTCCCTGTCTCTCAAAGGATGTCGGTCATCTGGGTGGTTTGTGATCGCTTCTCTAAGATGGTCCATTTGGTACCCTTGCCTAAGTTGCCTTCATCCTCTTATTTGGTTCCGTTGTTTTTCCAGCATGTGGTTCGTTTGCATGGCATTCCGGAGAACATTGTGTCGGACAGAGGTTCCCAGTTTGTTTCGAGGTTTTGGCGGTCCTTTTGTGCTAAGATGGGCATTGATTTGTCTTTTTCTTCTGCTTTCCATCCTCAGACAAATGGCCAAACTGAACGAACCAATCAGACTTTGGAGACCTATCTGAGATGCTTTCTTTCTGCTGATCAGGATCATTGGGTGACCTTCTTGCCATTGGCTGAGTTCGCCCTTAATAATCGGGCCAGTTCGGCTACTTTGGTTTCACCTTTTTATTGTAATTCTGGTTTCCATCCTCATTTCTCTTCAGGGCAGGTTGAGCCTTCGGACTGTCCTGGTGTGGATTCTGTGGTGGACAGGTTGCAGCAAATTTGGACTCATGTAGTGGACAATTTGACATTGTCACAGGAGAAGGCTCAATGTTTCTCTAACCGCCGTCGCCGTGTTGGTCCTCGACTTCGTGTTGGGGATCTGGTTTGGTTGTCATCTCGTTATGTTCCTATAAAGGTTTCTTCTCCTAAGTTTAAGCCTCGTTTTATTGGGCCTTATAAGATTTCTGAAATCCTCAATCCTGTGTCATTTCGTTTGGACCTTCCAGCTTCTTTTGCCATCCATAATGTGTTCCATAGATCGTTGTTGCAGAGATATATGGCGCCTATTGTTCCTTCCGTTGACCCTCCGGCTCCGCTGTTGGTCGAGGGAGAATTGGAGTATGTGGTGGAGAAGATTTTAGATTCTCGTATCTCGAGACGGAAACTTCAGTATCTGGTCAAGTGGAAGGGCTATGGTCAGGAAGATAATTCCTGGGTTCTTGCCTCCGATGTCCATGCTGCCGATTTGGTTCGTGCCTTTCATTTGGCTCGTCCTGATCGGCCAGGGGGTTCTGGTGAGGGTTCGGTGACCCCTCCTCAAGGGGGGGGGGTACTGTTGTGAACTCTGTTCTCGAACTCCCTCCTGTGGTCAGGAATGGTATTTCTGTGAGTTCTGTCTGTGGGTTCCCTCTGGTGGCTGAAAGTGGAGCTGCTGGTTTTGAAGTGGCTTCCTCAGCTGCATTGTTTAGGACTGGGCTGGTTCCTCTATTTAACTCTGCTCAGATCGTTACTTGATGCCAGCTGTCAATGTATCAGTACTGGTTCAGATCTCACTTGGATCTCCTGATGACCTGTCTACTTCAGCAGAAGCTAAGTCCCTGCTAAGCTCATTTGTTGTTCATTTGTGTGCTGAATATATTTCTGAGTACCTGCTAAGTTTCTGTCCAGCTGGCTATCATGATATTGTCTTGCTAGCTGGAAGCTCTGGGTTGCAGAGTGGCACCTACCGCACCGTGAGTCGGTGCGGGGGTTTTTTGCTCACTCTGCGTGGCTTTTTGTAGTTATTTGTGCTGACCGCAAAGATCCCTTTATCTATCTTCTGTCTATTTAGTAAGTCTGGCCTCCTTTGCTGAAACCTGTCTCATCCCTGTGTTTGTGCCTTCCTCTTAACTCACAGTCAATATATGTGGGGGGCTGCTCTTTTCCTTTGGGGAATTTCTCTGAGGCAAGGTGAGGCTATATTTCTCTTTAGGGGTAGTTACCTCTCAGGCTGTGAAGAGTCATCTAGGCAGAGTCAGGCACGATCCACGGCTAATTCTAGTGTGTGTGATAATAGGATTAGGGCTGCGGTCAGCAGAGCTCCCACTTCACAGAGCTCGCTCTATTTTGCAGTTTTGACTATCAGGTCATTTCAGGTGCTCCTAACCACCAGGTCCATAACAGCTTGTGGCCAGTGACGGTTTAGTTCCCTGACAGCAAACTGGGTGAACACTGTGGTGGCAGAGGCTGGCCCTGGCACAGCACATGTGCTACAGACAATGAGAATTGCTGGCCCTACGTCTATCAGGGTTTCCTCCACCTCCTACAGCAGTTCCTGCACCCCCCTCCTGCTCCTCCTCATCCTCCATCTCCGATGTGTTATCTCAGAGCACATCGTCCACATCACCCAGAAGTGGGAAACTCTGCGGCACTGTCTCAGCAAAGTGTGAATAGGCTCTACTGAATTTAATTTGTTTAGGAGACAAACTGCACACCGTGGCAGAGTTATTGAAAGGAATAACACACCAGACAGATCTGTGGCTCTCGCTGCTGTACCTACAACCACCTCAGCACCCATTTCCGCAAGTCGGCTACAGTTGCCGCTGCTCTGGCAGTACTGCAGCAGCGCAAGCAAGTGCCAGCTCACCGACTGGTGTGACGTCACCATGCACTGGAACTCCAAACTGCACATGCTGGTAAGGCTTTGTGAGCAACAATGGCCAGTTGTTGAATACCAGCTCCAACACGCCTGTCGGTATACTGGTCATCACCACACATAGCAGCTGAGGAGTGGGCATGGATGTCTGACATTTGTGTGGTTCTCCAAGACTTTGAGGACTCCACAAAGATGGTGAGCGGCGATGATGCCATAATCAGTGCAACGATCTCCATTTCTGTGCCTACTTAAACACTCGCTGCTCACAATTAATTTTGAAGCTTTGCATGCGGAGCAGCTGGGGATGGAGGAAGACATGAGACAGTGCGATAATACAAAGCCCAGGATCATCTCATCTGCTCAGCTCGGATTGGGTAACAATGAGGAGGTGGAGGCTGAGGAGGAGAAGGAGGAACAAGAGCTGGTTGCTAACGCAGCAGAGGTTAGTACCCACACAAGCTTCATCCCGTCACTCTCACGTGGATGAGATTTACAATTCAAAAATACTGGCTTTTGCTAATGCCAAGAAAAATATTTTAATTTCACTTGACTCCGAGTAAAAATACAGGCTAAGTTAATAATTTACAGACCAGGTGGAAACCCTAATCACAACACATTTTAGAGCAGTGATTTAATATCTCTATTTTTTTTATTATTAAATCCTAATTTCCTACAAATTAATCCTTGACTTTTCTTATGGCTGAATTCAGACATTCGTGTATCACGAGCAGTGTATGAACCACGATGCTTGGACTGGCAATGAATCTCCTGACCTGAACTTGGCAGCCTCATATATTCCTACTGAACTGTGGCCAGTCTGTCCTTTGAAGCTCATACTTGGACAGTGATACACAAAACCTCAAAGACGTGTAAATCGCTATTCTCTTTTCCTCACACACTAATCCTCTTCACTATCTGGACAGTTTCTTCAGTGTTTTATGGATTCCTCTCATCTCTATTCCTAAGCTGTGAGCTGTGATGTATTCTCACTATCCAGAGTCTCTACAAAGTGGCGGCTGCATTCCCTGCCTCTGCTTTTACACTGGCTATGATAGTTATTTCAGATTGGCTGTGCTATACCATGTGATAAGAGACCAGAAAGGCATTGGTGGGGAATTCCGCCAGAGGTAATCTGATCCTTCTCTGGCTGATGCGATCTTCTGCAATGTGTAAAATTTCAGCAACCAGTTTAGGCGATTCACGCAAAGTGAATGGCAAAGAAATAGATTAAATTTGCCAGATTCAGTGAATTCCTAAAAATTCAAAATGAATTCAATTTTCAAGTCTTGTGACATGTCCAATTGCTACTGGCCCATAATTTTTAGGCACACCCCTATAAATGTAGGACCCCCTAGAGTAGCCTGAATTTACTATTCATCAGCTTAACTACCCTGTAAACTGTATCCCTTCACTGTCCCACATGGAAGGGGTAAAGGAGGTTTCAAATTAACTTCTTCACTACTAGATCACCAGTGATTTTGAAATTCTGAGAAAACAGTTTTTACCTTGCTTGTTGTCTATGACCAGCTGTTCTATAAAGGTGACCCTGGCCTTGTGTATCCCCCTATTGCATCTCAGTATTCTCTACGTAATGCTTTATATTATACATGGATGTACTGATTAAATATTGATGGGAAATGCTGTTTGATATGGATTCTATGGAACGTTTGATATATCTGGTACTGAATCCTAATCACCAGCCTCTGCTGCAGTTCCCATCCGCATCCCAGAAAATACACAAAATCGAGTCATCAAGGGAGACAAAGGAGATGGTGTGCGTCAGGTATTACCAAATTTCAGAAAAATCCCTGTTATAGCTCGCATAGGGATTGGCATTCAGCTTTTCCAGGTCCCTGAATGGCAAATCAGCCTTGTTGAGTGACAAGAAAGGGGGAACTGTAACAGAGCTAATTATATCAAGGAGTGCTGGCATCTCCATGTCACTAGGGTCTTGCAGTCTGTCAGTGCTTGAGTGTGAAGAACCAGATGCCTCAACATTAAGTCAAAGTAACCACATTTTTTAAATCAGTGATCCTTCAGGCATTGCAAAGTTATGAATTTTTGTAATATATTTAATGAATCTTACTTTGCTTCCTTCTCCCTGTTTCTCAACATTCTGCTGCTATCCCGTTCCATGCTCCTTTAGAAGCTGCTTTCAACTGCTGCTCAGTAAGATCCATGCACTATTTTCACAAAATCTCCAACAATCTCCTCTTTGCTCACTACTTAGATAGTGGACTTTGCATATTATGGTTGGTTGAATATAGCGTAAAGATATTTCTGAGCAGTAGTTGAAAGGAGCTTCTAAAGGTGCATGAACCGTCGGTGTGAAACAGCTCTGCAGCATAGTGTTTGGAAGAGAAGGAAGCAAAATAAGGTAATGAATTAGGTTACAAAAAAGTGTATAACTTTGCAATAACTGGAGGGTAATTCATTTGAAAAACGTTTAGTTATTGTAAATACAGTCCATTGGATAAGTGTTAGATTGGTATGTTTGCCATAAAAAATAAGTACTTATTCCAGAAGTGTAAGGCTATGTGCACACGTTGCGGATTTTGCTGCGGATCTGCAGCAGTTTCCCATGAGTTTACAGTACCATGTAAACCTATGGAAAACAGAAACCGCTGTGCCCATGCTGCGGAAAAAAATGCGTGGAAACGCAGCAGTTTACATTCCGCAGCATGTCAATTCATTGTGCAGATTCCGCAGCGGTTTACACCTGCTCCACAATAGGAAACCATAGGTGTAAAACCGCAGGTGGAATCCGCATAAAATCCGCTGTAAATCTGCAGGTAAAACGCAGTGCCTTTTACCTGTGGATTTCTCAAATCCCCAGTGAAAAAATATCCGCAGACCTCAAAAATGCATGTACACATACCCTAATGGAGTTGCTGGTCGCACATGCGCACTGCTGTTCTTTTCATTGTCTATGGGAGTGACCATAATTTCAAGGTGCAGTGCTAGAGTATCCTTGTCAATGCCATAGACTTTAAGTGGGGGCAAGGCACATGTGTGCCCGCCTGCTTCATTAAACTTCTCGTAGTCAGGGTCTTGTGCCAGGGGAGAACAAGGGTCTTACAATCAGGGCCCTATTTGTTAGTATCACAGACTTTAAATGGAGTAGGACACAAGTGCAATGGGACATGCACGCAATTCAAGTCTTTCTTCTGTCTTTGTATAATATTTTTGTACCCATTAATGCACTTGCCTTATCCCGCTGGAATGGCACCATCCCCGATGCACGTTTCGCCTCCAGCCTTCATCTGGGGGTTCAGCTGCAGACACTGAATAGTGGTTGTAATCATGTACTGCAGCTGAGCTCCTATTAAAGTGGATAAGGCCTATTTGTATCCTATGGTCAAAACTCAGGTTCATTGCAGTGACTGGTGTAAAATTGAGACTAAATGACATTGCTTTGTCTCAATTTTGCAAGGCCATTCACCATTTTTCCATAATTTTGCTGTAATTGTGGCAATAAACTGAAAAGGAAAACTGTTTCCTATATTGATTGCTACAACATATCATGATAGGTGAAATGTATCAGTCTGGAATCTGGAATCTTCATAGAGGATTGAGTACAATGGATTCAATTGTAACAAACCATCAGCTGTGAGAATTTTTGCACTGGGTTTCAGGATCTAAGTTTAATAAGAATTTTTCAATTCACTGACAGTAATCAGACATCATGAAAAATAAATATAATTAAGCAATTTCAGAAAATTGAACTGCAGTACAGTATATTATATAATGATACAGCAGATTTGTATATGTTAACGTGGATTTTTTTTTTTTTTTTAGATTTCATCTGAACTTATTTTAGTCCTGAAGAAAACTCAATTTTATTATCCAATGTGGGTGTAACGTTTGGTAAGTTGCTTCATAACATTTTTATGACCTATTTGTCATGAGTAAGTTTGATATATATATATATATATATATATACCGTATACTATGGGTACAGAAAGTATTCAGAACCCTTTACATTTTTCACTCTTTGTTTCATTGCAGCCATTTGGTAAATTCAAAAAGGTTCATTTTTTTTCTCATTAATGTACACTCTGCACCCCATCTTGAATGAACCCCACCCCCCCAGAAATAAAAACTGAAATATCACATGGTCATAAGTGTTCAGACCCTTTGCTCAGACACTCATATTTGAGTCACATGCTGTCCATTTCCTTGCGATTCTCCTTGAGATGGTTCTACTCCTTCATTGGAGCCCAGCTGTGTTTAATTAAACTGATAGGACTTGATTTGGATAGACACACACCTGTCTATATAAGACCTCACAGCTCACCATGCATGTCAGACCAAATGAGAATCATGAGGCCAAAAGAGCTCAGAGACAGAATTGAGGCAAGGTACAGATCTGGCCAAGGTTACAACAGAATTTCTGCAGTACTCAAGGTTCCTAAGAGCACAGTGGCCTCCATAATCCTTAAATGGAAGAAGTTTGGGACCACCAGGCGTCTTCCTAGACCTGGCCGTCCAGCCAATCTGAGCAATCGCTGGAGAAGAGCCTTGGTGAGAGGTAAAGAAGAACCCCAAGATCACTGTGACTGAGCTCCAGATGCAGTAGGGAGATGGGGGAAAGTTCCACAAAGTCAACTATCACTGCAGCCCTCCACCAGTCAGGCCTTTATGGCAGAGTGGCCCGACGGAAGCCTCTCCTCAGTGCAAGACATATGAAAGCCCACACAGAGTTTGCTAAAAAACACATGAAGGACTCCCAGACTATGAGAAATAAGATTCTCCGGTCTGATGAGATAAAGATAAGACCTTTTTGCTGATAATTCTAAGCGGTATATGTAGAGAAAACCAGGCACTGCTCATCACCTGCCCAATACAATCCCAACAGTGAAACATGGTGGTGGCAGCATCATGCTATGGGGGTGTTTTCAGCTGCAGGGACAGGATGACTGGTTGCCATTAAAGGAAACCTGAATGCAGCCAAGTACAGGGATATCCTGGATGAAAACCTTTTCCAGAGTGCTCTGGACCTTAGACTTGGCCGAAGGCTCACCTTCCAACAAGACAATGACCCTAAGCACACAGCTAAAATAACAAAGGAATGGCTTCAGAACAACTCTGTGACCATTCTTGACTGGCCCAGCCAGAGCTCTGATCTAAACACAATTGAGCCTCTCTGGAGAGATCTGAAAATGGCGTCCACCAACGTTCACCATCCAACCTGACGGAACTGGAGAGGATCTGCAAGGAAGAATGGCAGAGGATCCCCAAATCCAGGTGTGAAAAACTTGTTGCATCGTTCCCAAGAAGACTCATGGCTGTACTAGCTCAAAAGGGGCTTCTACCTAATACTGAGCAAGGGGTCTGAATACTTATGGCCATGTGATATTTCAGTTTTTCTTTTTCAATAAATTTGCAGAAATTGCTACATTTCTGGGCTTTTTTCTGTCAAGATGAGATGCAGAGTGTACATTAATGAGAAAAAAAATGAATTTTTTTGAATTTACCAAATGACTGCAATGAAACAAACAGTGACAAATTTAAAGGGGTCTGAATACTTTCCGTACCCACTGTTTATATGTATTGTATTAACTTTATTTACTGAGATTAAACGAAAGATTTCTAATAAAAAAAAGAAAGACAGCAGGGATTTTCATCTTTAGAAAATCTTAGAATTGAGCATTAATGTTAAAAACTACACTGAGAAACTTTAATATACACACCAATATATATATATATATATATATATATATATATATATATATATATATATATATACTATATAATTGTCTAAGGGTCACTTCCGTCCTTCTGTCTGTCTGTCCTTCTGTCTGTCACGGATATTCATTGGTCGCGGCCTCTGTCTGTCATGGAATCCAAGTCACTGATTGGTCGTGGCAAAATGCCCACGACCATTGCCACGACCAATCAGCGGGCAATATACTACGTCACTGTGCAATATACTGCGTGGCTCTGTGCTGTATACTACGTCACTAGGCAATATACTACGTCACTGGGCAATATACTACGTGGCTGGGCAATATACTACGTTGCTGGGCAATATACTACGTGGCTGGGCAATATACTACATTGCTGGGCAATATACTACGTGGCTGGGCAACATACTACGTGGCTGTGCAATATACTACGTCACTGGGCAATATACTATGTGGCTGGGCAATATACTACGTTGCTGGGCAATATACTACGTTGCTGGGCAATATACTACGTGGCTGGGCAATATACTATGTGGCTGGGCAATATACTACGTGGCTGGGCAATATACTACGTCACTGGGCAATATACTACGTTGCTGGGCAATATACTACGTGGCTGGGCAATATACTACGTCACTGGGCAATATACTACGTGGCTGTGCAATATACTAAGTCACTGGGCAATATACTATGTGGCTGGGCAATATACTACGTGGACATGCATATTCTAGAATACCCGATGCGTCAGAATCGGGCCACCATCTAATATATATATATATATATATATATATATATATATATATATATATATATATAATGTAAAAAATGAAGACAGCACTCCAGTTTAGAAAAAAAAATAAAATAAAATAAAACATATATACAGTATATCTCCTAGAATGGTCTGCACCCACTTGCTGCTGTTCATTCTTGTGACCTGTGTAGTCTCTCTTACATAGGACATAGGGGGAGAAACTACAGAGGCCAGTGCTGTGTTCCCTTACTTCAGTGCTTCAGGATTTGCCTGCTAGCGCTCAGCAGATGCTTCCATACATGTTTCATTATTTTCAACCTTTGCTTTCAAAGTCTGGAACATCTATGTGGGAGGCAGAAACCTTAACAGTGATCACAGGCTGCATTGTTGTCTGTGAGAGGATTTACTCTGCCTAAAAACCTCAATATTGTTCTTTGTGGGTTTTATGTACTGGTGTATACAGATACAGTGGGTGAAATAAGTTATGAACGCGTCATCAATTTTTTGAGTAAATCTATTTCTAAGGGTGCTATTGACACGAAATTGTCACCAGATGTAGGTAACTACCCATCCAATTCACACAGGCAAAGAAATCAAACCATAGATGTCCATAATTTAACCCCTTAACCCCAGGAGTGTTTTTTGGTTTTGCGTTTTTATTTTTCGCTCCCCTTCTTCCCAGAGCCATAACTTTTTTATTTTTCCGTCAATATGGCCATGTGAGACCTTACGGTTTGCGGGACGAGTTGTATTTTTGAACGACACCATTGGCTTTAGCATGTCATGTACTAGAAAACGTGAAAAAAATTCCAAGTGCAGTGAAATTGCAAAAAAAGCGCAATCCCACACTTGTTTTTTGTTTGGCTTTTTTGCTAGGTTCACTAAATGCTAAATCTGACCTGCCATTATGATTCTCCAGGTCATTACAAGTTCATAGACACCAAACATATTTGGAATTTTTTTCTACCACTTAGATAAATAATAACCTAAAAAAAAAAATGCAAAAAAATGTAAAAAAAAAAAAAAAATGTGCGCAATTTTCCAATACCCTTAGCGTTTCCATTTTTCATGATCTGGGTTCAGGTGAGGGCTTATTTTTTTGCGTGCTGAGCTGACGTTTTTAATTATATCATTTTGGTGCAGATACGTTATTTCGATCGCCCGTTATTGCATTTTAATGCAGTGTCGTGGTGACCAAAAAAACGTAATTCTGGCGTTTTTAATTTTTTTCTCACTATGTCGTTTAGCGATCAGGTTAATGCTTTTTTTTATTGATAGATCGGGCGATTCAGAATGCGACGATACCAAATATGTGTAGGTTTGATTTTTTTCTATTGTTTTATTTTGAATGGGATGAAAGGGGGGGGGGGGTGATTTGAACTTTTATTTATTTTTTTATTTTTTTCATATTTTTAAAAACATTTTTTTTTACTTTTGCCATGCTTCAATAGCCTCCATAGGAGACTAGAAGCTGCCATAACCCGATCAGCTCTGATACATAGAGGTGATGTTCAGATCGTCCATATGTAGATGAATCACCGCCAGAGCCCACCTCAAAGCGGGGGTACTGACCTCGAACGTACTAGTCCGTCCGAAGTCAGTAAGGGGTTAAGTTATGAGTAATGATGAGAATGAATGGATGAATGAAAGAAGCTGAGGAATAAGGGGTCCACTGAGACTGGAAAATTCTAAAGGCCCTCCTAATCATGGAGTCCTGGAAGTTTAAAAAAAAAATGGACCCTATTTTTTTATTTGAAGCACATTTTTACTAGACTATACTTTTTGCAATTCAGTTTTCAGCTTTACTGTGTAGACTGGGACAAAGTCAACAGAATCATCTCATCATCAAGATGACACAACATTTAAAGCGCAGACCTGGCATATCCATGCATTACATGGTCAGCCACTACTATAGATAGCCACTGTGTAATGTTACATGTTCACTGCAGGGGAAATTTTTTCTTGTTATAAAATCCTATACATCTTATGAAAATTCTTTGATATTAAAGTATATTTTCAGGTCAATTTTCAGAACAAGCTGCCATGTACTTACATAAGCAATATATATATTTCTTTATATGACTTGCATTCTGAATTTTTTTACTAGTTTTCCCTTCTACAGGCTTTATGTCTAATTTCAGTTGTCTCTGAGCTACTGGGTGGAGACTATCTATTATGAAGTCTCCCATACATAGCACACACTGATATGAGGGATTCCTACTTTCTTGTCTCTATGTAGCACATGTTTAGTAGCCGCCGCAGCATGGGGGGCATTATACAATAATACATCTGTGGATCTAGCACTGGGGTGACATAAAACAATTACTAGAAAGCTAATGTCTTTGAGAGTCTTTGCATCTGTCTCTCTCTGCTGCTGCTTCCTCCTCTTCCCTCCTGCTCCTCACCCTCCACTCTATAGATTTCTACAGACAGGATGTAATCTGATCCCTCAGTGAGCTAAAAATACATCTTGTCTCCCAAGGCAGATTTTGTCAGTATTTCAGATGAAAAGATTAATTCAGGAGAGAAGGAGGAGGAAAAAAAGTGCTGATAAATGGATAAATAGGTATTTTTCTTTAACCACTTTGCACACACTGCTGTACACGTACCTAACTGTGACGCTGCGTCACTTCTCATGAACAAGCCATGAGGGGGGGAAGTCTAAGAGCCTGAGGTCAAATGCCAGTAGGGTACATCAAAGACAAAGGGATAAGACAAACGGATAATCAGAGGCAAAGTCCGGGGTCAAGTAACTAAGGTCAGAGTGTGTCAAAGGCAAACGAGTAGTCAAAAGGCAAATCCAAGGTCCGACAACAAAGATCAGAGTATCAAAACACAGATCACAGAGCTAACACACCATTGAGCAAGGCTACAACTGGCAATGGTCTAACCACTGCCAGCTAGCTAAATAGCTAGGTAGTCACCCTGAACGGATGACACCTGGAGGGAACCCCACAGACCCGGCCAGATTGGGCAGCTGTGCTGTCATTCACAATACTAACAGCCCAGCACATCGCTGTCTCAGTTTGGATGACTGGGCTGTGACTCACAATACTTGACAGTCCAGCACGCCCTTGATCCCAAAGGATGGCTGAGCGCCTGGAATCGTGACAGCAACAGGCTCTGATGATAATGAGACTGCTGAAAAGTTTTCTGTAAAGAAGAGGAAGTGTGTGTCTAAAATAGCCGCTGTAAACAGTATGAAAATTGCAAGATCTATAATTTTTTTTAATACAGTGATGGGAAAAAAAACCTCATTGACAAAATATTTTTTAAAATACAATAAACACAAAAACCGGATTTAAAGAATAGGTGATTTTCAGATTAGACATTCCCTTTAAAGAAATGTAAACCCTTGCACTTACCACCCACTCAATGAAGTGATAGAACAATGATCGCAATAAGCGCCATACTGCGTGTTTTCCACCCCCAGCTTAAACAAAAACAGCAGGCGATGTTCGGGAGAATGCAGGCATTTTCTTTACACCGGCAGAAGACAGGCGCAGGCCTGCCGCTGACATCCAGCTGGCACTAGAGCAAATGATTTAAGATCAATAGTAAAATCAATGATGATGCGGGCGCAGCTGAATAGAGGGGACATCGGGCACCTGAGCAGTGGCAGCGCACAGGGAGGAACGCTTTACAAGAGACTGCTTCCCTGGTGTGATGAGAGCGCACTGCCGCTGCCTGCTTTTTTATTGAAGCTGTAAAGCTTTTGTCATTTAAACCACATTATGGCAGGAGACAAAAAAAAAAAATTGTACAGACGCCTTTTTACAAAGTGTATAAACTCATGGTTTTCCTTTATTTAACCATTTACTATTTTCTGAAACTGTTCCTTTTTTTACTTTTTTTTTCTTAAAGGTGTTGTTCAATAAAAAAATCTTTAAATTAAATATATAAAATTTACGAATATATATATTTTTTTCCATATCTGCCCTGATTTGATCTCCAGATATCAGCGATATTTTGTATCTTGGCAATTTCAATTCAGCTGCTCAAAACAGGAGTATTTTTTGTGTGCTGTGTGTAAAAGCAACTGGCTGATTGGCTCATTTTAATAGCTAAGCCAGCCCCCTTCTCTTTTACAGCCAATGTAAAGAAAAGGGACTGGCTTAGCTATTGAAATGAGCATTGTTGAAGTGCCTTAAAAGGAAATACTCTCATGTTCAGCACAGGGCTTGAAGTGGCGCTTTCAGGACCATCCTAAGCACCTTTGGAAACACAAGTATACTATAAATTCAATATATTTATGTTGCAAACACATTTATAGATCAATTTTAGAAAAGTGGACAATCCCTTTAAAAGGGTTGTTCACTGCTTAGATATTGATGGTCTATACCTGACACCCCACCTTTTAATTGCTTGCAGTGCCGCCACAGTTTACAGAGTGGAACACAACGTTATGAACATGTACACACTCACACATGGGTAATGGACAAAGGGAATTTCAACCACAGGGAGATGTCGCACCTACACTCATCTGGTCCCTGTACACACTACAAAGACTGTAGCCGCACAACTAAAAACACCACCTCGGACTAAACCCCCTGAAAAGCTGTTGAAGGGTTTGTCATACCTCCTGAGGAACCAGATTTGGCAACACACTGCCAACAAAGGGAGAAGAAAATGTGAAGAAAGATATTAAAATCCAGGGTAAGAAAGTAAAACATGTTCATAGGTTGAGAGGGATAACTAAGGGGAACCAAAATAAAAGGAACAAGTAACCTCCCAGAAACCTAACAGTGGTAAAATGAAAAGGTGCTGGGAGTGAAAGAAAACAGATTCACAGCAAATATACAACTGGAGTATATTAAACAAGGTAAATCCCTTAGCTGAAGGGCTGGAACTCCTGAACACACATCCACCATGAGGTATAGCCAGCAAGGAAGTGCAGTGAAGGTTGAAGAAATAGAACCCAACTCAGAATATGAAAGGGTAGACCAAAATGAGAAAACAAGAAACACCAAGAGAGGAGAAAACCAAGAATGGAAAACAAAGACAATTGAAACCATCAACATTTGGACAGGGAAGAAAGGGCAGTAGTTCAGCAGACATAGGAACAGACCATGCAACAACAGGTCACCGGATGGAATCCCCAAACCAAGGCATGATAAACAGCCCCATTCACTGTATAGTGGCTATTCTCAGATACTGCAACTCAGCTCCTATCAAAGTGCATAGGACTGAGCAGTAATGCCTGCTGATCTTCGGGGTGCCGGATGTTGGACCCCGACTGATCTAATATTAATGACCTCTCCTAAGGCTGGCTACAGATTCACAGAACGGACATGAAGGAGCCGGTATACTGCAATACAGCCTGTGCCATGCAAATAACACGTAATAAATCTCTGCATCCAGATTTATTCGAGAGTGATGAGTGATCATTTTACAAGACAATGTTGGAAAAATTGATTTTGTCTTTGAAGAAATATGAAAATAGATATTTTCCTGTCTCAGATATTAACACCTTGTCGTTTTTAGGTGCTGGTAAATTTTATTACGTATATTTATTGTGATCAGAGATATATTTTTTCCTGATACAGAGGTCTAAATCATTTGCATGATCGATTTCTGTCTGCCTGCAGGCACCACTAGGGGGAGCTCAATGTATACTAGTTTAATATTGAATCTAAAGGGGGTCTGTCTGTCACACGCAAAACTAAAATAGAACTATTTAGACCTTCATATGAAGGGACTTGGCCCTATAAAAATTGTATTGACACTGTCCATTTTAGTAAATTTGTTTTATTACATATGGAAATAAGGAGCTTCAGTGCACCCTTGGTGTGACTAAGGCCTTGGTGCATCGTTCCTCTCGCTCAATTGCCATTCTCCCCTTATGATGATTGACAACACTCATTTAGGAGTGCTGCCTCATCTAAATTCCTAGCGTGTGCAGGGGCCGAGTACTCATGTCTCTGTCCTGTGTGTAGTGGCCATTCGCTGCACACAGGATCTCAAAGAAGCGGCTGCCGATACTGAATGAAGGGGGAGATGGAGATGAGGGAGGGAGATGAGAGCGTGCACAATGTCAGTATGTGCGTGTTCTCATCTACCTCTCCTGTGTGTAATGGTGCCCAACGCTGTGCGATCCTGTGTGCAGCAAGCGACCACTACACACAGGAGAAAGAGATGAGAACTCGACCCCTGCAGATTCAGTGAGTTCAGGGCTGGCGGCATAGATCAGGCACGGCTGCAAAGCAAACCCTGTGAATCACCATAAAGGGAGGAGCAGGGGATGGTATCTGAGTGGCCTGAGCACTTGGCCACACCAAGGGTGCACCTAAGCCCCTCATTCACACATGTATGCAATAAATTTACTACAACTTTTTGTACTAGTACGATTTTTATAGGAGCTATGTCCCAGATATGAAGACCTAAATACCGTAGATCTATTTCACTTTTAATTTATAAATCCATTTGCAGTAATCTAATGATGGGAGAGTGAATAATGCGGTTTCCAGGACTGTATGCCTCTCTCATATGATTTTGCATATAATTATAGCATGGAAACATTTGGAAATCCACAGGGCACTGTTGTCTGTTGCAGGACCATGCATTACAGCTGTCACTCATCTCTCTTGGCTCCAGCATTTGCCGTTGTGTCCTCTTTACCTGTGAGGTCCATGAGTTGGTTGCACTCCTGTGATTTTCCTCCAGGGCCATTTAGCCCATCTCAGGTGGCAGTGCGCCAGAGTATTCAGGTAGTTGGCATCCTGCCGCCACTTAATTCCTCCATACAACTCTGCTATTCCATGGTTTTCACACTGCCAGATCATCACTTGTACAACTCTGCTATTCCAATGATTTAGCTCTACTACATCAGTCATCGTTGATCTAGCTATGCTACATCATTTCGGCATCTCCTCTACAGCAACTCCTCCAACCTGCTGCACCTGTCCAAGCTGCTCAGGAACTTCTAAATTAGGGGCTTCAAGGGTCCCCCTTACCAGGTGAGACAATACATCAGCTCACGGATTTCAGACAGATCTGTTTAATGTTTCATTTGTTATTGTGGAGCGAAATCATATACTTGGATCACCCCGCAAGGGCCGTGGGGTACTCGGTACCGAGTCCTTCGGTTCACAGGGGATGTCACGGTGGCTGACCCGGTCCGTGTCCCTGGGACGTCCGTATAAAAGCGAAAGGTCTTTAAAGGGGTAAAGTTTATGTTTGTGACGCTACCTGTGGTATTCGGTCAGGGTTACCGATGCTGCTTTAAGGGGTCCGCTGGGGAGATGTTATGGCAGCTAGATGGTATACCTTCCCACAGGTGAAGTGTATCCCCAGGGTCTCCCGGTGTGTAGATGGTGAATGGTGTGAGGCGTAGTGAAGAACGAGGACACAAGGTTGCAGTCTCTTTACCTTTACTGAAGACTTCAGCATCCACAGTCCAGGGTACAGACCACAGGGCAGACAGAGTCCGGCCGGTTTGGAAGCAAATCCAGAGTCCCCTTGTCCAGGTGGAAATCAGTAGCCTTTCCTTGCGCTGCGGTGGTGTAGTCCCTTACTGCCTATGGCTTCACATAAGGTCCTCACAGATGTAATGTCCCCCATATAGGATAGGACAATACCTGTATGACTGGTGACTTGAGCCTGTTTATAGGGTCTCTTAGATAACCCGGCTCCGTAGGTGTCACCGTGCCTTCTGGGTGTAGGGCGGACAGGTAACCTGCAATTGTACCGATAGAAGAAAACAATTGGAGGAGTAATATCCAATATAAACCGTTTATTAGTTAAAATATCCAAAATACAACATACATTAAATAGAAAAATTATAATACAAGAGAGTACAGCTAGATGGAACAGTCCATCTGTGGATGGGTATCAGCAGAAATAGAAAGTAACGGGAACAAGACCCCAGGCCCAGGAGACCAACTTGAAAACATCCGTAGGGCAATATGATAATAAGCCCTAAGTGTTAGTACAAAAAGCAGTCTAATAATATAATACACCCGATAGAAAAACAGTCTGCAATATCATATACTGCTGTCTCTTATATTGCACCAGCCCTATAGCCTGAAATGCCAGTTGAACCTAATCATAACCGTTCACATAAGGGCATAAGGGGAAAAGAAAGAGGTATGTATAGTACCTGTGGTCATGATGGCCAGAGCGTCCGTCCCGCACTAATGCACCTCGACGCGCGTTTCTCCACGCCTGTGGCTTCGTCAGGAGGTAGGTAGGCTATGAATGTGACCCCTATATATATGAGATGGCTTGAATTTGTAATTATAATCAGCTCCGTGTGGTGCGCTTCCGCCATGTTGTGTCGCTGCTGAGGAGGACGGCGCTCATGATGCCCGTCACCACGTCATGTGATGCCGGTCAGCTGACCCGCCCCGTGACCATGGCGACGCGTCACCATTGTAGAGCGCCCTCCACCACAGCGCGAAGCAGCGCATGCGCGGTGCGCGTACTGGCTGATTCAGGAGGAGGTGAGTGAATGAAACTGTGACGCCCCAGTGTTTACATGTGACGGAAGAAGTCACGCCCCTCAGGCTATACCGAATAAACTCAGAATGGCCACTATTTAGGGGGACTAAACTATAAGGCTCAGATAGATGGCATGAAAATGAGATACCCTCAGGGCCTAAGCTAATAAGGTTCTGTAACTAGAGCCCACAAGCATGAGCGTTCGGATGTATACATTGCATAGATGCTAGTACCGCCATATCTTAAGAATAATTTCAACATACATAAATAACATAATGTGCACTGAGTATTATGTACATGTACACACACTGATTACGCTACCCTATTATCTCCTAATGTCATGACGTGCTGTTGATTATACAAAAAATTGTATGTGCAACATGATACACATTGCATTCAAACGACCAACATCATAGGTGGGCTGCTGTGTACAGGGATGATGGATAGATGAGCCAGCCATATAGGTTTGTAAAAGTCCATGAAATCTTCCAGGGCTCCATCTTTCACCTCTTCCATATATTCACCGGGAACTTCAAAAATAATATATAAGACAATAATGTGGACCTAAACTGTATTGCAGAAAATGAAAAAATTAGATAAAACATAAGATGACAAACAACCGATTAAAAACAAACACAAACCATGATTGAATCGTCAAAAGACCCAACCATGTAAAACATTAAAATTCGCGCCTACTTATTATAGAAAGGACTTAAAGCTTATAGCCTCATTCAGGCCTTTGGGGGCAACCGTGTCGAGGCAGACCATCCACTTAGTTTCCCTTTTCAGTAGTTCCTTTTTATAGTCCCCTCCACGGATTCCCAGCTGTACCCTATCTATGCCCTTGACCTTAAGTTTTTTAGGATTACTATTGTGGTGGATCCGAAAATGTTTGGGAATCGACTTTAATATTGAAAGGTCACTGGCTGAAGCTGCGTTTCTGATATCCCTGACATGCTCCAGGGTTCTAACCCTAAGTTGTCTCGTT
This sequence comes from Ranitomeya variabilis, assembly GCF_051348905.1. Classification (NCBI taxonomy): domain Eukaryota; kingdom Metazoa; phylum Chordata; class Amphibia; order Anura; family Dendrobatidae; genus Ranitomeya; species Ranitomeya variabilis. The sequence goes on along the minus strand of NC_135232.1, from coordinate 49,259,056 downwards.
GTCATGCCAACATAGATTAGTTTACATGGACAATAGGCATAGTAAATCACCATATCTGTAGTACAAGAAATGTGGTGTGTAATTTTATAAGTCCTGGTCTCATCACTGTTGTTAAATGTAAATGTCCTTTCAATATATTGGCATGCAGAGCAGTCACCGCAGCAGAAGGACCCCCAAGCCGGACCTACCCTTGTAGAAAAATGAGATCTTTGTGGGGCTACATAATGACTTCGGGTCAACAAGTCTTTTAAGTTTTTGGAACGTCTCCAAGTTACCGAAGGGGTAGCAGGTAGATATCTATTTAGATCCTCATCTGCTTTCAAGATGGACCAGTATTTCCGCAAAACATCCATAATATCGGTCCATCTTGAGTTGAATGTTGTGATCAATCTGATCGGTTCATCTTGTTGGTGTTGCAATCTTCTTTTGACTAGTAGTTGTCCTCTCTGTGTACTAATGGCTCTCCTATAGCCTTTGCGTATATATTTATGGTTGTAACCCCGCTGTTGTAGCTGCCTGGTGAGGATTCCTGCCTGATTCTGAAACTTGTTCTCATCAGAGCAGATGCGTCTCATACGGAGGAATTGACCCACCGGAATCGCCCTAGTTGTCTGGGGATGATGTGCCGAAGAGGCATGAAGGAGGGCATTTACCGCCATGCTTTTCCGATATACATCTGTAGTAAGAAGACCATTACTGTCCGTTTGAATAAGGACATCCAAAAACTCCACCTCCTTTTTGCTGTATTTATAGGTGAGTTTGATATTGAACGGATTGTCGTTCAATTTTGTCATAAATGTCACCAACGATGCTTCAGAGCCCTGCCATATAAATAGTATATCATCGATATATCTAGACCATGAGATCACGGCAGAGAAGTCCTCCATTTCATAGACCACCTCTTTCTCCCACAGCCCCAGGAACAGGTTTGCGTATGAAGGCGCACAAGTCGCCCCTATCGCAGTTCCCTGGAGCTGTAGGAAAAATCTGTCTTTAAATGTAAAAAAATTATGAGTTAAAATGAATTTCAGAAGGTCCAAAATGAAATAAATCAAGGAATTGTCTAAATTTGTCATCTCTAGGAAGGACCTCGATGCCGCGATCCCATGGTCGTGAAATATCGATGTATACAGTGACTCAACGTCACATACCACAAGAAACATATCCTGCTCCAATTGCACATTATTAAGACGTGTGAGGATGTCTGTGGTGTCTTGAATGAATGAAGGCAGGGTTTCTACGCAACGTTGGAGATAAAAGTCAACAAAGCGGCAAATGGCCTCATTGATGCCTCCGATCCCCGAGACTATAGGGCGACCCGGTGGGTTTGTCATATCCTTGTGTATTTTAGGTATCAGGTAGAATGTTGGGATAACCGGTGTCTGTGTGACCAGCCCCTCCAACATTCTACCTGTGATGATACCATCCTGGTATGCTTGATGTAGAAGCTCATCAACCTGCAATTAGCTGTCCTGCCGGTCTCCAAAATAAGGAGTAGAGGTCCTTGCTCCCTTGGTGTTCCGGCTACTGGGATTTTGCACCTCAGAAGGAGGCAGCCTGAGCGGGGCTGGTCCCCTCCTGGTATCCTCTCCTTTGCTTCGACTTCCTTCACGCTCGCTGCAATACAGTTCTGCCTTTCAATGTCTCTTTCTGGGAGCTGCAGCTCTGAGGGCATGCACAACTCCTTTAACCTTCTGTCCTCCTCGGACTACTGTTTGGAACTGACTCCTACAGAACTCCTGACTGGAGCTCTGTCAGGAACTAACTCCTATCTGGAACTTTCTAACTTTCCCTACAGACTACCAGTTATATATATATATATATATATATATATATATATATATATATATATAGGGAGTGTCCTAATAAATAGGAGCAGGAGCTCCCCCCTGGCGGCCTGGAGTGTGAAATGTGTTGCATGTTTGTGATACCTGGATGCAGTTATCCTTCTTTGCCTCCAAACATAGCATCACTCTCCCCGAGAGGAAAGCAATACCACTGTGACGACCAGGACCCTGGGGCGCCGCATACTTGACGCAGATTTCCCCAGAAATTACAGCTGACTAGTGGGGGTCAGAGCTTAGAGGCACCTTTTGTTTTATAACATAATTTTGCATAATGTTTTGGGGAAAACTTGCTCCTTTAAGGAAAACCGGTTGGGTATGGAGTCTTAGGCTCTGTTCACACTTTGCGTTTTTTTTTTCTGCAGGCAAAACCTGCTTTCTTGGCAGTAAAGATGCTGCTTTCAAAAGGCAGCTTTTGCTGCATTTTCTGCTGTGTTTTTCAGATCCCAAAATTCAGCCTTATCTTCCACCACAGAAGCTTGAACAATGCAAGGTGTTATGTCACCAATGCAAAACATGTATGAAACCATAAAACCATTTTGGAATAAAAGAGACAACTTGATCAAATTATTTAGAGCAAAAAGATTTTTATGTCTGCAAAATAAGTACTATTCTGAACAAAAAAAATCATGAAAAAATACAAAATTACAAATTTAACATCCGGGGACGGGGAAGGGGGGGGGGGGGGTTAAATGGTTGGGAATAGTTATAAGGTACCGTCACATTAAGCGACGCTGCAGCGATAGCGACAACGATGTCGATCGCTGCAGCGTCGCTGTTTGATTGCTGGAGAGCTGTCACACAGACCGCTCTCCAGCGACCAACGATGCCGAGGTCCCCGGGTAACCAGGGTAACCATCGGGTTGCTAAGCGCAGGGCCGCGCTTAGTAACCCGATGTTTACCCTGGTTACCAGCGTAAAATGTAAAAAAACCAAACAGTACATACTCACCATCTGATGTCCGTCAGGTCCCTTGCCGTCTGCTTCCTGCTCTGACTGAGTGCCGCCGTACAGTAAGAGCAGAGCGCAGCGGTGACGTCACCGCTGTGCTGTGCTTTCACTTTCACTTTGCGGCGCTCAGTCAGTGTGGGAAGCAGACGCCGGGGGACCTGACGGACATCAGATGGTGAGTATGTACTGTTTGTTTTTTTTACATTTTATGCTGGTAACCAGGGTAAACATCGGGTTACTAAGCGCGGCCCTGCGCTTAGTAACCCGATGTTTACCCTGGTTACCAGTGTAAAATATCGCTGGTATCGTTGCTTTTGCTGTCAAACACAACGATACACGGCGATCGGACGACCAAATAAAGTTCTGAACTTTATTCAGCGACCAGCGACATCACAGCAGGATCCTGATCGCTGCTGCGTGTCAAACTAAACGATATCGCTAGCCAGGACGCTGCAACGTCACGGATCGCTAGCGATATCGTTTAGTGTGACGGTACCTTAAGACATTGGCAGAGTTAGGACACTGCTTACTTTCACACTTTGGTCGGCCTTTCTGTTGATCAGGCATTGTTCAATTTCTCACCTTGGTCGGCCAAAGTTTACTTTACACATATCACTAATTTAATTAAACGGTACTAATCCTAACTTCCATAGTCTCAGGTGAGGAAACAAAGACATTATGGTTTAAACTTGGGAAAAGTACTGCATAGTACCTGCTTGTTTTCACTAAAAACGCAGTAGAATCTGCTGCATTTTTTATGTGTTTTTCGCATTTACTCATTGCTTTCTAGGGTTGAAAAAATGCTGAAAAAACGCTGAAAGAAGTGACATGCTGCTATTTTAAAAAGAAACGCAAAATGTGAACATAGTCTTACTATACTTCATGGGAAAACATGAAAATCAAGGTGGAACTAGTAACATAGTTTTCTTTCCTTCCGGGTGAGAGATAATTTGATAATTTCCATAGTTTTGATTTAATTCCACGGGGCGTGGGGTGAGATTGCCTACAACTTATATGTCTTTTATTAAAATAATCAGATAAAGGCGAAAGGGGTAGGGCCATATTTTGCATATATACCAGTAAAGTAACGGGACCACAAGCTTCCCGCCGCTAATACTAACCAGCTGCTCAGTCCTACACCAGCCAAATTCAGGAATGAATGCCTGATTTCCCACTTGACTTCCAAAGGCAAAGTGTAACTCCAACTTTTTATGGAGTTTTGCTATAAAAGTGAAAGTCAATCACAATCACAGAGAAGACTCCGATATTTTATATTGTCATCTAACTGCCAAATTACTTGTGCAACACTGGATTGTGGTTCATCTGAGCGGATCACTAGCGATCAGCAAGGAAACCTGGCAGAAAATGTTCAATTTCCCTACAGCGCCTCCAGAGGTAAAAGTAAGTATTTCACCGACCTTATTAAAAATCAATAGACTGCTCTTGTAATGGACGAACATGCTGGAACCTACAGAGGCACAGACGCTCTTTGTTGCTACTCCCCATCTTATTACTAGAGGTCTTCATGAACTCAGGATGTCCTAGTGGGTCTTATAAACCAGACGAACGCTTTAATTACAAACATTGCACTGGATTATTTCAGGATACTGATCTTAATATTTCACAAGTCATCTCAGTGCGGGAACCTTATTAAAAAGGATTATAAACCTAGAGGAATAATAATCTTTTTTTTTTGCTCATTAATTGTGTTTCAATCCAATTTTGACGCTCCACAGAATAATATATTGACATGGTGCACCGTTCCTCAGGGTGTCAGGAATACACAGGACATTCGGCATCTTGATTCTTCCAATGGTTCCTCCTTCTTGTTCTGTTAGGCCAGGCTTCCAGGGCAGCACGGGGCCGCATGTGTAAAATCACAGCCGTAGGTCCATGAAGATTTTCACAGACAAACTGAATGGAGTAACATTTTATTTTTCTCTAGGCCTCTGGGAAAATCGGATCCCACTGTGATCAAACTCCGATCAGAGTGTGATTAGGGAAAACGGACCAATTTTCTTGCTTGGAGAACATACGGCTGTCTGCACAGGCCCTAACGTTTTTTAAAAGAGTTTTTATTTAATCAAGGACTAACGACAATTGGGTGAACATTTTGAGCAATCGTTTCTATTGAAATAGCTTTGACTAACCACACAACTGTATTACAAGTTTGTGAAAAGGAGAATTATAAATTAAAGAGTTGTTCCTAAGTCTTACCTTCGGGAGTCACCATTTCCTTGCCTCCTGGCTTCCTGTTTGCGCTCATGAAAATGTAATGTTCACACCAAGGCACGATTGCTGCCCTGTCGAGAACCGTACGCTCTCTGATACTGCTGCAGCGTCAGAGAAATGCAGGGTCTCTAAAACCGGATGGATCGTGATGCTGCGAGCTTTAAATCGGCATTTACAAGCTCTATTGAAAAAGAGCAAACTCAGCTCTTATATATCGCAGAGTCAAATCTGCCATACTGCAGTCAGCTCTGCATTGGACTCTATGACAAACGTTGCTCTGCTACATCACTGACTTAACTCTACTTACACCATCGGTCCATCTACACCTCACATGCTACAAAAGACATGACAGGTTCCCTTTAACTGTCGGGTCACTCAGTTCAGGTACAATGGTTTCTCATAACTAAGGCTAATTTGCTTCCTTGTGGTTTACAATTCTGTCATGACTATTTTCTCAATGTTGCCTCATCTGGGATTCCCCTTTGCGTCTCCTTTTGCCATTTTGCCACCAGATCTTCAGATTTTCCATCTAGATCTCCCAGCTGAGCCCACATCTTCTGTCCATGCTGCATCACAACTGTCCATCCGGACCAATGGATTTGAGGATCCACCTCACCCGGTAAGACATGATACAATGGGAGTTTTGGTTTCTGGATCTAAACTTATGAAATAGTGGCCATGTTCAATATGGCTGTACCATAGATTGGGAAATGCTCAACATGCATGTTTAGAGCTCAATATGCTTAAAAAGATTACGATGCCAGATGAAGACCCTTTTTTGACTGCATGATGTCGATGTCCATAGGCTTAGAGAGGCCATAACGACAGGCGGTTTACCAATTGACAAAACTCCATTGAGCTTATCCTAGTCATCGGTCACTGCTGCAAGTGGTCTTTCTTGATTCTGATACAAGACAGAAATGAAACAAGACAAGTTCATCCTTTAATGACTGTTGGCCTCTTCTTCTCTATAAATTGGTGAACATCAGCCTGTTTTTGGACATGCCTACCATCAACCTCATCTCTTGGTTATTATTGGCATATTTATGGCCATCTCTTGGTGGGGATTAACCTGTTCGTGACCATGCCTACCATCAACCCAACCCCTTATTGACTATTGGCCTGATCTTAGCCATGCCTACAATCAACCCCATCCCTTGTTGACTGTCGGCCTGTTCTTGTCCTTGCCCACAATCAACTTCATCCCTTGGTGACTATTGGCCTGTTTTGGGCCATCCCTTGGTGATGATCAGCCTGTTCTTGACCAAGCCCACCATCAATATCATCCCTTGGTAAATATTGGCCTGTTCTTAGCCATGCCCTCAACCAACCTCTTCCCTTGTTGACTCAGCCTGTTCTTGTCCATGCCCACCGTCAAGTGACATTCAAAAGAATCATAAGCAGGTTGTAATGGAAGCAGAATGTGAACAACTTGGAACTTTTTTTTTGGGTGGTCATCTCTATAGGGCATCATTGGATTCCATAAGAATCTAGACTTTAGTCGGAGCTTATAATGATGACGTGATGCAACGACATATCTGCATTGCATCCAATCATGACCACGTCACCTTTTTTTAGACTCCAGTTGCAGCTATAAATGAGGGTATATTGGACGGAGAGGACTATAAATCCCATTTCTATGTACTGTATTGTATAATATGGCTCCTCACAGTCTTAGCACAAGCAAATGCTTTATTCATCTGGGACTTGCAGATAATAGGTCATTGTAGACTGAATTACTATGTTGCTTTTTGGTCAATTACTATTCCCCTGTTTTCCAGGACATGGGTAATGGCTGATTGCTAAGTAGCTACCTGCTTCTGAGTGAGCTGAAATATTTATAGATCCTCAAAATGCAGCAAATCTCTAAAGCCGAGCGCAGTAATTGGTCTTGTATTACATTCTTTGAGGCGACTTGGCCTTGGGAAATGAGATTTAAAAGATTTAGACCAATCTAGGTTTCTACACAGAAGCAACTATAAGGCACAAAACTGTCAATCGTTGCCACAAGGCTCTAAAGAGGGGACTGCCAGGCATTAAGTGTCATAGATGGTATCGTCAAAATTAATTTGTACATTTGACCCTGATTCGAGGTCCCTCTTTACCACTATTGCATTTCTCATGATTAATTGTAGGGTGTACGTCAAGCAAAAAAGGGGAAAAAAAAAACCCAGTGGTGCCGAAAGTGCATTAATTGAGTCCAGACCTTCAGCTTGTAAGGAAGTCGACGTTTTACCTTAAAGAGATATAAAATGATGTAATGGTGTTTGAAATGTCTAGTGATCTACATTGTTAGTGATATAGTTATGTTCGGCCCAGCACTAGGTAGTTGACAGCAATAATTGGAGTTAATAGTTGGGACTAGCCCAGGGCAGAGGAGGTAAGTGAGGGCATGACAGAGAGTTCCCAGGTAGAATATCAGATAGGGACGTGCCTGAGGCAGTAGCAGACCCAAGGTCTGGCTGAGTATCAGAACCGCATGTGGTGGGTGCGTTTGTTGCAGAAGGGAGATGACCGAGGCAGATATTAAATTCTACGAAGGAAACGACAACAAGATGGACGTGGTTAGTGTCCAGAGTCGGTCCAGAGCGAAAGAGAGGAAAGTGAGAAGTATTGAGGCCTGGGGCAGGAAGCCTAGAGGGACGGTATAGGGTTGTCTGTCAGTCCGGTAATGGAACGGAGAAGAAAGGATAAGCAAGGTGAAGAGAAAAGGCCCCGCGTGATAGTCCAGAGGCGTCAATAAAGCAGAAAGTTAAGTGGAAGCCATATTGGCATAGAAAACTTCCCTAAGGGGAAAATGACGTGGAACAGTGGTTGGAAGTACGGGACTCTTGCTTGCTGGACTGTAGTGCCATTACTGGAGACTAGGACGCTCCCTGAATAGAGTATGCTAGTCTGTGTGGAGGGAGAAGAGTTAGATAAAGTAGTGGGCGAGAGTGACTCCCGGGAAGACAGGAAGAAGAGTGTGATAATGTTTCTAGTCATAACAGAAATGTCCATGAAGATGAATTCCTACTACATGCTGTACATAGTTCCTCAAACGTTATTGTTCAGTAAAAACACATTTATTTATGAACTATGGCCTCCCTTATTGAACTCTGTAACTGCTGGTCATGGCTGAAAACAACGGCACTATGCAATCTCCAAGGGCCTATCGCCATCACAGCTGAAGTGCACACAAGCAGCCAGGACTTCCATTTTCATGTAGTATGCCGGGGCATGAGTACCTCGCCCACGGTTACCGGCCCGTGTCATGTTACGAGCTGTTTGTTACGAGCTGTTTATGCTCCACACTTCTCCCAGTGTTCACAGTTCTAAACCTACTTCCTGTCAGCCATATTAACTCCCAGGAGGCTAATGTTTTATGTCAGATGGTCGAGCACAGTCTATTACTGTGTGTAACCACTTCTGGCCTCTTGCCCCACTCAACCCATGCTGGGACTTGTAGTTTAACTTAGGAATGGCCAACTGTTCCAAACCAACTCAGTAAGGGTTATTTCTTTTGATATGTGTAAATTGATCAGTACCGAATCCAATATCCCGCAAAATGGGTTCCAGCTAGATTAATTTTTGCTGTCTGCCTTTGAGGGCCACAAATGTGTGAAACAATGAAATAAATTATGCTCATCTGCCCTTACGCCACCTTCACTTTCACATGAAAGGAGAGGGTGGGCGACACACATATTATTAAGGGCAAAGACTTGTACCACCACCCTCCATGTGACCATGTGAGGCCAATTACTGGTTCCAGTGCAGGAAGAACCAAACACTGGCACTGAAGACAGGGGACTTGCGCCGGAGGTGGCATAAGGACCGGTATGTATAAAGTATATTATGTTTTAACCCTTTTTCTCCCCCAGTTTATCAAGCAATGGGTTCTGGAGAGACCTCAGAGGGTGATAAACATATTTTCACGGCAATTGGGGAACTTAAGAAAAAATCAAATCTGGCGGCCAAAATGCGTCAACCTTCCCAAAAGAATTTAGCAAGTTTCGAACATTTCTATTTTTCTCAGGCAAAAAAAAACCCTTACTGGTTATTCTTTTGGCTCGGCCATTGACCTCAGATCATCAGAATGACGGGACAGCACTGCCATCATCCACAGCTCTGACTGATTCTTCAGCCTTCTCCTTCTATGGTCACAAGGGAGGATTTCAGTCTCAAATTTTGACAACCCAGATTTGGCGATTTTGAGGGGACTTTCATACTCCGTCATAGTATAATAATACATAAAGTAAAGTAAAATAAAGAAAATGTCATAAGCTTTTTAGAATTTTGTATTCAGCTGCAAAAAAAAATGAATGCAAATGAAATGCTAATCATATACCCCCAAAAAAAGAGAAGAAAAAAAAATCAAGACCTCATACAGCAATATTAGGAGAAAAAATAAAACATTTTATGGGGGAAAAATTATGCATATTCTGCATCTGGAAGGAGAAAATTGATTCCGTAAGGGGTTATTAGAATTCAGTAGATCTAGATTTTTCAGGTGATTTAACTCCGGTTTATGACCTGACAAGACGTCCACACGTTTCATGTTATCCAGGTTGTTGTATAAATCCATTCACCCGCTCCTGCTGCACAAGAATAATCCCGTCATTACAGTCTTCTGCTTAGATACCGCTACTTTAATGTCTTGTGAGATGCTGTGAAAGATTAGGGGCTCCTTGGCCCATACTGTCCTGGCCAGGATGCCGGGACCACCTGTCCTTACATGATAAGAGGTAGAATCTCACTATGATGCAGAGAGATAGAAATGGAAAATGATAAACATTTGTGTCAGAGGTTGTGTATAATCAAAGTGATGAATGCAAACATTTATGAAAGGCCTAAAATTATACTTCAGTGATTTTGATTAATCCCTTAAAGGGAATTTGTCAGCAGGTTTTTGCTATTTAATTTTAGAGCAGCATAATATAGGGTGATAGACCCTGATTCCAGGGATGTATCACTTACTGGGATATGTTTTGCTCTTTCAATAAAATCAGTGTTTTATCAGCAGGAGATTATCACTACAGGACTAGGTGTCACGTGCAAGCCAGTCCAGCTAATCTATATAACTCCGCCTCCACCACTGATTGGCAGATTGCTGACAGTGCACAGGGAAGCTGCCAATCAGTGATGTGTGCTCGGTTATGCACAGCTTACTATTCGAGCTCTGCTACATCTACAGTAGAGAAACCTGTGATTGTATCAAAACTGCACAAAGCAGCCTAGTAAGTGACACTGCATGAATCAGGGTCTCTGCCCCTACACCTGACTACTCTCAGATTTCATAGCAAAAACCTGCTGATGGATTCTCTTTAAGGATTAATGCTCAGCATTTTTATTTGCACACCTTCATTATACCCATGTCATAGCTGAATGACGGCTTGTTATTTGCAGCAGAAGGTGTATTTTTCCATATTTTTCACTATCGTTCATTTGTTTTCCTTTATTTTGCCGGTCCCATTAGTCCTGGAATGGCGATCCTTTAACTCTTCCCCAGCACAGACATTCCTGGCAACACTTACATTTTTTCTGCCTCACCTTTCAAAATTATTTTTTGTTCTCCTTATTCAAATACTACGTTTTTAGTTTTTTGATTTTTTTCTAAAAAAAAGGGAATAAAAATGGAGAAAAAAAACACAATTTTGCAATTTATGCCTCCTGACTCTCTGCACTGCTCAGTACAGGGCGCTCTGTAGTGACGTCATCGCGCCCTCTGCCCTGAAACGTCACAGAGTCAGAAGAAGCTGAAGACATGGAGCTACGGGGAACGGGAGAGGTGAGTATTTGAGGGGGGGCTTGGTGCCAGCGCTGGCAATGGGATCCCCAAACTCACAGGCCTCATAGCGTGCCAATGTCCCTGACAGTGAATGGGCCCCAGCACTTGCCTAGGTGCCTCGGGTGATGACGCCGGCCCTGGTCTTTGCGGCGGGTCAAGTCAGAGTGTGCGCGTGCCCCTGCCTCCTGCGCTTTTAAAGGGCCTGTGTCCCCCCAAAAAATGTTTCCCCTTCTTCTCTCAGGCATTTCACCGTTACCCCGCCAGGCTAATCTAAACCTGGCTAGATCTACAGCACAGAAAATGGTGATTATATCAAAAAGACAGCAGAAGACCATTAAGTAATATGATGATGGAATCAGGGTCTTTGCCCCTACATTCTGATGCTCTCAGATTACATAGCAAAAACTCATTGAGAGATTCCCTTTAAGGGGTTAAACACATAATAAAGAAGCCTAAAACTAGGATCATGCAGTTTGCATCCAAAGCTGATAAAACTTGTCAGTTTCCCCACAAAGCCTAGTCATACTCTCAATAGCAAATCTGCCCGATTGCCTGATTTAAGAAAGCATACTGTATAAGGGAATATGGGGGATGTGACCCCTTGGACTGAGCACAATCACTGCTGCTGTTGACATTGTTTTCTCTCCATCGGCCTGTGTATATCGTACCAATTTTGGATGCATCGGTATGTGGGTACTGTGGCTGACACGGCTATTGTTTTTAGGGCACAATGGCTGGCACTGTTATCACTGGATAAAGGGGTTGTCTCATGTCAGCAGTCAGGAGCTCATTGCCTCTTGCCTGTCGGGGGAACTGTGTACACCTGATGATTGACATATCCGAACTGTAGCATCGTTGGGCTGCTGAACCGAACTGTGCACTCTGCTATGCTGCTTGCAGAGGCCACGTTACCTCTGCAGCATCGGAAGAGTGCAGGGACACTGGAGATGCCTAGATCCACCAATCTGCCCAGGGCCGCACTTGCAAGCTCCTTGCCTAGGATAACGGCCACCACTGTTACCAGTTCAAAGCTCTGTAAAATCCAGAAGACACACTTGATGCGTAGAGATGGATGAACCCAAACAGTAAAATTCAGCGTCTGTGCAAAACACCTACTTTTTTGGCACGGACCCCGAACACCAGGTGTTTGTCGCAAATAGCAAACACTACTTCTGATCAGCGGTAAAATCATTGCTGGCAGTCAGACAGATGCTGTGATCGGAGGTAAAAAGTTTACCTCCGGTCACTGGCGTGGGCTGATGGGACTACTGCTCCCATCAGCCTATGCCTGCTGCCGCTAATAACACCCTGCGCTCTAAATAAATAATTTTAAAAATCGGTGGTCCGCCCTCCGCTGTTAACCTGTCCCTAAGGAGACTATTAACTACAGTAAAAGTATAAATGAGTGTTTATTAATATGATAAAAATACAAAAAGTCAAATCACCCCCTTTTGCCCAGTTATAAATAAAACAATTAAAAAAAAAAAATTTGATATCACTGAATTTGTAAAAGTCCGATCTATCAAAATATAAAACAAATGAGTCCGATCAGTAAACAGCGTAACGAGAAAAAAAAATAAAAAAAAATAAAAATGCAGAATTATAGTTTTTTGGCCTACGAACATTGCAGCAAAATGCAACAAGAGGCGACCAAATATTGTATCAATCCCAAAATGGTGTCAGTAAAAACGTCAGCCCTCACCCAACCCGAGATTCCAAAAGGTGAAAATGTTACGGGTCTCAGAAAATGGCGACACAGAGGTTTCTTTTTTTTTTATACAAATTTTTTTATTTTTTTTCACCACTAAAATAAAAAACATGTTAGGTATCTGCGTACTTGTACTGGCCTGTAGAATCATATTGCCTGGTTAGTTTTACCGTATAGTGAACATGGTAACTAAAAAAAAAAAAAAAAAATCAATTGTGAAATTGCACTTTTTTTTATTATTTCATCGAAATTGGATTTTTTTTCCCGTTTTCCAGGGCATCACATAATAAAATGAACGGTGTCATTCAAAAGTACAACTCGTCCTGCAAAAAAAAAAAAAAAAAAAAATAGCCATATGGAAAAATAATTAAAAAAAAGTTATGGCTCTTGGAATAAAGGGAGGAAAAAAACCCCGAAAAACTCAAAATCGCCATGGTGTGAAGGGGTTAAAGAAGGGGTGGATAGACACCACAGTCGTAAAAACCTCCTTGAGGTTCCAAAAGTTGATCATTTTGTAAAAATCTTTTTTTTTTTTATATTGGGTCTTTTTTAGGCACCACCATGGCACTGCCCGCGGGCGCCAAGCTCCGCTGTTGGGATAAACCCATGTGACCCTATTGTAGTGAATATTGAGGTCCAGGAAATGGACGGAGGGACTGGTCTAATTCATGTGGCCGTTTGGAGGGGCCGCCGGTGCCCACCCTGTATCTCTGGGTGGGTTGCAGTGTCAGAGATTCTGCTGTGTGAACATGTGTGGGAGAGGCTAAGAAAAACATTCCATCCTGAGCAGAGATTGGGGAGGGGGAGGGTGGCCCAGGCTGAAGTCATGTATTTTTTAGGAGGGTGTTTGTGGATACAACATGTTCCTAATTCTGTCTTCTCTTCAAGCTGCATTGACGCTGGCACCGGCTCACGGCGGAAGATCTAGCAGGCATCGGACGGCCATTTTTACTCTATACCGTTAATACAGATTTTGCAGATTTGTTGATGATGGGTTAACCCTCCGTGGTGCACCTGTCATTGTGAGAGTCTTAAAAAAAAAAAAAAAAATCTAAAAATAATAAAAATTGTACATGAACATGAATACGAGCTATTTAATTATCGCGGCGTAATATAACATACCAATAGTGATATACTCCAATAGACGTACTGATCGGGAATCTAGATTGTGAGACCCAATGGGGAGAGCGATGATGATGATGTCTGTAAAGAACTGTGGAATTAATGGCGCTATTTAAAAGAGTAAAATAAAGGAATAAAGAAATAAATATAGAGATTAGATCATTCTGGAACTAACACCCAAGAAAGATAACACCATTGAATTTGTATTGTTAGGTGATGAATTACGCTTTTTTCATATTTTTCTCCATCATGATCTGTATACTCAATGTATAAAAAACAAAGAAATAGTAATTAAAAAAAAAGAATGGACACTAACCTACCATACCCCAGACACAGACAGAAGATGGACCCTGTGCAAGAATAATATATGGGCCCTTTGAAGTCCAAAAAATCATCATAATGCAAAATTCCATCTGCTTTGGAAGTGGAAATGGGCCCCCTTACATCTTGGGCCATCTCCAGTACATGACCAATTGCTCTGATCGGCTCTCTATATCCTGTTACAGTCATAAGAATATGCTACCACTGCAGCCAATCACTGACTGCAGTGGTGACAGTCACATGACATTCCCACCTTCAGGGGAAGCATGGCGACCAACGGGGATGAAGGCAACACTAGAAGAGGAGCAATTTAAAAAAAAAAAAAAAAAAATTTGGGGTGAAGGGTTGTCCACTACCTTGATAGTGATGATATATCCCTAGAATAGGTCAGCAATACCATGGTGGGGGTCCAACATCCGGCAGCTGTTCCAATCAGCTGTTATCAGCTACTAGACGGGTCATCAATATCAAAGTGGCGGACATCCCTTTTAGAGGAAGACTGTCATAAGAAAATGACCCTTTGTTTAAATTTTTTTTTTTTTTTGGCAATGTTTTCTTATTTTTTTTTTTCTTTTTACCTTATCATGATCTCTCATAGCAATAAAAAAAATAGAAATCTTGTAATTCTCACACTGACCACCGGGGCTTGTTTAGACTCTAACTTCCTGTTGTTTCAGGAAGTGCCCATGTACATTAGTCACAATGAACCCAATCCTTTGTATTGAAGCATCTAATGAGCGTGTGCAAAGGTCATTGTTAAGGGAGGGGGAGTAGAGTGTCACCCTCTGTGTATAAAAGTGATACCTGTCATTGTAACCCTGATGATCAGGAAACAGCTGAAAACTATTCCAGGAAGTATCAGTCTAAATAGTCCTAGTGGCCAATATAAAAATGTCAATATTACTTTTACCATGTATTCCTTGAATAATATATTTAGCTATTAACCCTTTTACCACCCTCTCATTCTGTTTAATGGGGATATAGGATTGTCCCTATTCAACTATTTTTTACCCCACAAGCCTAAAAGATCTCACAAGCTCCAAAGATACCTATGGGGCTGCACCCTAATATGTTTCACCCCTCCACACACATTCAATAATAAGATAGCAATACAGAGAATATAATAATGTCCAAGGCAAAGTAATAAAAGCAAGTGACTGCATGCAGATGGCACGAGCTGCTTGGCACAGTGATTGGCTGCAGCGCTGCTCCTGTGATGTCACCGCTGCAGCCAATCAACAGAGACCGAGGCATTGCCAGAGATATAGGGAGGGTAAATATAGGCACCTACGTGTTTTGTTTTGTTTTATTTCATGGGATTTTTTTTTTTTGTTATTTCCTATTTGATTTTCTGCCTTAACTCAATGAGTTAAACATATTTTTAATTTGTGTTTATCTTCCCACTGACGTTAATAATTAGAGGGATTGCATCACCAATTTGAAAAAAAAAAATGGCGTAAACTTGTTCTTGTTGACTAAAACCAGGAGTATTTTTAAGAAATGAGTAATCCACTGATTTTATCTTTTTAATGTGCTGCTTTTGACTCCAATCAGATCCCGGGGGGGGGGGCGCTATTGCAAAAATATCTATGGAAAGTATTTGGATGTACTGTGGTGAAAATTGGTACTGCAATGGCAAATTACTGACACCTAGACGGGTGCTTTATTTATTTTTATTTTTTTAATAAAATGTTTACATTTTTTGCAATGTGACATTAGAGCTCGTCCAGTGGGCACAGATGTGGCCATTAAATTACATTTTTTAGGATAGGCCTGCAATTTCTGATTAGGGTCAGCTAAGCAGTGAGGGGTGCGGGAATCTGATATTGTTGACCCATCTATAGAATATGATAAAACCCCTTAAACTCTTTGAAGACTCAATTTCTATGTCAAATGTATACAGTGTTAAAGGGTATCTCTGCTTTGGAAAATCCTATCCCTGATCACAAAGTGTTCTCCTGATTGGCATCCAGCAATTACCTGTGAGTAGGGAAATCTCTCTGTAAGTGTTCAATTTCTCTGCAGCACCTCCGCAGGAGAAATGAAGAATTACACTGTGTCTAAACAGATAAGTAGATTGCCTGTGCAATGTAGGACAGGACAGGTCCTGGAGGGCGAGAGACGCCCTATGCACTTGGTCTTCATTTTGACACCAAAAGGTGAGGATTCTGGAATAGAACTCAAGACTTCTTAATAGAATGTTATAAATTATATGATAGGAAGGGCACATGTTCCAAGTCCTTTACTACCCCAATGATGCTGTGCATGCTAGTAGGGGGTCTGTGTGACGTCCATAGACTTCAGTGGTGAAGGACTGGTGCATGCATAGAGTTTCAGGGGGTGTCTGGGTCTCAGATGCGGGATGGCGCCCCCTCCAGCTCAATCCAGCCCTGATTAAGCTGGGGTTATTGAGCAGTTCAGTTGGGCAGGGTGACTTTTTGTAGCTTTGTAGCATTCAGACCTTACCCTAGTTTGTACTGTACACCTTGTGAAAATCAGACGAGATAGATTAATGGCGGTTTAGCTGCAGCTTTGCAGGACACTGAATGATGACAGCTACTGTATGCAATAGCAAACAATCGTCTGGCAGGTGGATTAGTGCGTCTACTGCCACACAACCTGAGGATGAGGAGGATGAGGAGAGCCCCTCGCGACATCGAGTAATGGCATCGCAGTTCTGATCATGAACGATAATGGATCAGCAATCTGCATGAATGCAGCACCGAGCAGTGTCTCCTGGGGCAGGAAAATAAGCTGTAAAAAGATCCTGTCACTAGGTCCATACTGCTCGAATCACAGCAGCAAGAATCGGACATTGGCTGTGCGAATGCAGCATGGTATGCTTTTGCAGCGCCCCAGAGTCCTGGTCGTTGCAGTACTGTGGCTCAGCCGCTAAGGGGAGCTATGGTATGTCTGATGGCACTGAAGGAGTTCATCTGACCAGGTATCACAGACACCAATACATTTCACAGTCGGGCCTCCAGGGGGAGCTAAGGGTTCTATTCATTAGGCCACTCCTCACATACTGGTAAAACTGGGGGTCAGGCAGGAAGTTAGAGAGAAGGCTGACTGGATTGAACGAAGCAACACCTTGTGGCAGAGGGTGTTGTGGAGGAAGAGACAGTAGGGTCTCTGCCAGGGGTGGGATCCTGGCAGAGGCTTGGCATTGGAAAGAACGTAACGGGACCGTGCCTGCTCAGAATAGCGGCGGTGCCCCAAGAAAGGACTAGAAGCGAGATAGATTGTGCTGAGTGAGAAACGAGATCAAGCAATAGGAGAATTCCAGTAGGGGTCGTGCTGTAAGACCGGAGCAACACCCTACTGAGGCGCATTACCGGTGGCCGGAACGCCGAGGGAGTATTATAACATTCAGCTTCAAGCAATACTCTAAACAGCGGCAGGACAGTCAGTTTGAGGCGGGCTGTCTAACACATATCACCTATGAAGTCTTGGGAGGCAATTGCGGGAGAGGGGCGTCTCTAGGGTCCCGGAAGAACTCCAGGCCTATCCGACAAACGGGTGCCGTTCCAACTGTAACATCAGGAAGGGACGGGAGATTAGAAGAACATCATTTAATCGAGTTGTGAGGGAACTTAAGAAACAGACACAACGGTTGTGGGGTACTTTCCGTAAGCACAGCAGGGAAGGACTACAACACATAGCGCTAAGAAGGAAGGCACCGATTTCCACCTGTGAAGTGAACTCTGGAGGTGCCATTGGACCGGCCGGACTTGCGCAGCTTGGTGAACCGTATTCTGGACTGAGGACTCAGAGATCTCCAGTAAAGAGGTAAAGAGACTGCAACCTGGTGTCCTCGTTATTTACCGCGACCTGCACCCCACAACTGCACCGTTACAACACGACTTATTGCACCGGACGTCCCCCACTGACAGACAGGGCCACGGACCGGGTCTAGCCACCGTGACAACCCCAGGACTGAGACCCAGAGGCCCGACTCCGGGTACCCCTCGGCCCTGCGGCGGTGTGGGGGCGCTCCAAACTTGGCGTCACGAACAGGATCTACTTAAGCCTGAAGAATCAGGTCATGTGTGCCTAGAGACTGTGATTTGTTGTGCTTGGACTGTACTTTATTAAGAAGACTGCGTGCTATCATTGACCAAGAGAAGTTCCCGCCAAAAGCCGCCGCCATTGCTACTTCGGAAAAGAAGGAGGGCGTGCTATGGGAGGAGACTACCAGAATGGCGCGAGAAATGGATACCGCCCCCTGCGCTTCTGGCTGCAAGGAGATGACCTGCCCCAAAGCAGAGGACAACTCCCTGATTTGCAACGGCGGGAAGCGGGTGATGGAGAGGCCCGACCTCGGAGAAATGGCGGAGTCAGATGCATGCATTGCCACCGATCAACAGATCATGATGAAGAACAGCGAGTGCCGGAACGGGGAAGGAGCAGTCCCGGCTTACCCTCGTTCACTAGAGGTGGACCCGTGTCCTCTACAGCCGGCAGATCCGAAGCCTTTGGAACAGATAGCGGAGCCGAGTCACTTAATCCTGGCCTCGGAGTCAGCGGAGGGGGAACCCCAGCGAGTGGAGCAGCGTTCGGAGTCCGCATTGGAGGAGCCGCGGTCCGAGCAGCAGCTGACTCCAGTGTCCTTGTCGGCGGAGCGGATCGACACCGGTGGAATCACATCAGGCGCAGGTATGGAAAGCGCCCCTACTCCCCCGGTCGATTCTGCTCCCCCGACCGATCCGGTTCCTCCGATCGATCCCGCTCCTGTGACCGCTCCTCACCCTAGCAATGATCGTTCCTTCTTGGTGGAGCGGGTGATCCTCACCTCTAACGCGATGGGGAAGCTAGTGCCCCCACTACCAACCAAGATGGGAGAACCCCTAGATGTGGGCCTAGACGGGTTGATCCTTCGGTGGGACACCCCCTGGACCGGGCCGGATGGGACCCGGGAAGAGGGCCTCACCCTTGCGGTACTTACCTGGGAACAGTATAAGCAATGTTTGATTCAACACTGGAAAGATCGAGACGAGACCGAATCGCCCGACACACAACGTAAGAAGTCTGGTCCCGGTAGGAAAGACGTGATAAAGCGGGGAACCGTGCTGGCCTACCACCCGAAGAGGGGATGGGGTTCCATACAAGAACCGGGGCTACCAACTGATGTTTTTGTTACTAGCTATAACGTGAAGACCCCCTGCTGCAGCCGAAATGGTGATCCGTTACAGAGGGGAGATCAGGTGACCTACACCCGCCATCGGAGTGCACAGGGATGGTGTGCCCGGAACGTTCGACGGTGTGGGCCTGAAAGAGCGCCCCCTGTTGCTCCGATCATGAATGATCCCGAGTTGCCGGATCTTGTTACTGTCTCCACTGTGCGCGTTGTAGTAGCTCCCGAGCTTGCCCGCCGGGTTAATCTTCAAATCCAGACACCGAGTGACCTGGTGGCCCCTGCGGGGCTTGCCGCTGGAATCCGTGCCACCGTGGACGGGGCCCAGGGGCCAAGGCCGCCTGAATGAGGATAAACCTCGGAAACCTGAAAATGTATATAGTTCTTCGTTTAACTGTTTGTTCCTGATTGTTTGTTACTAAACCCGTCCAGGGTTAACAATTTATGGATCCCTTAGTTGACCCGGGATCCTTATTGTTTGTTTTTCTACAGTTTTGCACAAGTTTTACAAACTGAGAAATCATGAACAGTGCATGATCCAAACTTTCTTGTAAATAGTTTGCACCTTATTAAAGGCGCTTCCTACTGGTTTTATTTAAAGACTCTTTGCGAAGATACCGTTCTGGAACCTTTGCTGAACAAAGACTGGTAGGCTGAGAAGACGAGCTACCTCAGAAAGACTTGATCCTCTTTTAAAGGGGATGTCTAACAGCGTACTTACGAGAGATACTGTTTTAAGAACAGTAATGCCATGATAATGTTGGAATGAGAAAAGTTGTATGTGTTTTAACTAGTTAACCCCTTCCCGACCCATGACGCCACATAGGCGTCATGAAAACCCGTGCCAATCCGACCCATGACGCCTATGTGGCGTCATGGAATGATCGCGTCCCTGCAGATCGGGTGAAGGGGTTAACTCCTATTTTACCCGATCTGCAGGGAGAGGGGGAGTGGTGCTTCAGCCCAGGGGGGGTGGCTTCACCCCCCCGTGGCTACGATCGCTCTGATTGGCTGTTGAAAGTGAAACTGCCAATCAGAGCGATTTGTAATATTTCACCTAAAAAACAGGTGAAATATTACAATCCAGCCATGGCCGATGCTGCAATATCATCGGCCATGGCTGGAAAACCTGAAGTGACCACCCCCCACCCCACCGATCGCCCCCCCACCGCTCCGTTATGGGGTCCGGTCCCCTCCGTCCTGTGCTCCGCTGCCCCGTGCTCCTGCCCGCTCCCCCGTCCTGCTGTCTGCTCCCCCCGTCCTCCGATCACCCCCCCTGTGCTCAGATCCACCCCCCCACCACCCCTTCATACTTACCGATCCTCCCGGTGTCCGGCCGTCTCCTCGCTGGGCGCCGCCATCTTCCAAAATGGCGGGCGCATGCTCAGTACGCCCGCCGGCCGGCAGATTCCTTACAGGTACATTTTGATCGCTGTGGTAGGTTCTACCACAGCGATCAAAATAAAAAAAATAATAAATAAACCCCCCCCTTTATCACCCCCATAGATAGGGACAATAATAAAATAAAGAAAATATATATATTTTTTTTTTCCCACTGTGGTTAGGGTTAGAACTAGGGTTAGGGTTAGAACTAGGGTTAGGGTTACGGGTAGGGTTAGGGTTATGGCATGTGTGGATTTGGCCGCGGATCCGCAGCGGATCGGCCGCGGATCCGCGGCGGATCGGCCGCGGATCCGCAGCGGATCGGCCGCGGATCCGCAGCGGATCGGCCGCGGATCCGCAGCGCGCGGATCCGCAGCGGATTGGCCGCTGCGAATTCGTAGCAGTTTTCCATCAGGTTTACAGTACCGTGTACACCTATGGAAAACCAAATCCGCTGTGCCCATGGTGCGGAAAATTCCGTGCAGAAACGCTGCGTTGTATTTTCCACAGCATGTCAATTCTTTGTGCGGATTCCGCAGCGTTTTACACCTGTTCCTCAATAGGAATCCGCAGGTGAAATCCGCACAAAAAAACACTGGAAATCTGCTGTAAATCCGCAGGTAAAACGCAGTGCCTTTTACTTGCAGATTTTTCAAAAGTCGTGCGGAAAAATCTCACACGAATCCGCTACGTGGGCACATACCCTTAGGGTTAGGGTTGGAATTAGGGCTAGGGTTGGAATTAGGGTTACGGGTGTGTTGGGGTTAGGGTTGTGGTTAGGGGTGTGTTGGGGTTAGGGTTGTGATTAGGGTTATGGCTACAGTTGGGATTAGGATTAGGGGTGTGTTGGGGTTAGTGTTGAAGTTAGAAATGAGGGGTTTCCACTGTTAGGGCACATCAGGGGTCTCCAAACGCAACATGGCGCCACCATTGATTCCAGCCAATCTTGCATTCAAAAAGTCAAATGGTGCTCCCTCCCTTCCAAGCCCCGACGTGTGCCCAAACAGTGGTTTACCCCCACATTTGGGGTACCAGCGTACTCAGGACAAACTGGGCAACAACTGTTGGGGTCCAATTTCTCCTGTTACCCTTGCAAAAATAAAAAATTACTTGCTAAGACATAATTTTTGAGGAAAGAAGAATTATTTTTTATTTTCACGGCTCTGCGTTGTAAACTTCTGTGAAGCACTTGGAGGTTGAACGTGCTCATCACACATCTAGATAAGTTCCTTGGGGGGTCTAGTTTCCAAAATGGGGTCACTTGTGGGGTGTTTCTACTGTTTAGGCACATCAGGGGCTCTGCAAATGCAACGTGACGCCCGCAGACCATTCCATCAAAGTCTGCATTTCAAATGTCACTACTTCCCTTCCGAGCCCTGACGTGCGCCCAAACAGTGGTTTACCCCCACATATGGGGTATCACTGTACTCACAACAAACTGGGCAACAAACATTGGGGCCCAATTTCTCCTGTTACCCTTGTGAAAATAAAAAATTGCTTGCTAAAACATCTTTTTTGAGGAAAGAAAAATGATTTTTTATTTTCACGGCTCTGCGTTGTAAACTTCTGTGAAGCACTTGGGGGTTGAATGTGCTCACCACACATCTAGATAAGTTCCTTGGGGGGTCTAGTTTCCAAAATGGAGTCACTTGTGGGGAGTTCCTACTGTTTAGGCACATCAGGGGCTCTGCAAATGCAACGTGACGCCCGCAGAGCATTCCATCAAAGTCTGCATTCCAAAACGTCACTACTTCCCTTCCGAGCCCCGGCATGTGCCCAAACAGTGGTTTACCCCCACATATGGGGTATCACCGTACTCAGGAGAAACTGGACAACAACTTTTGGGGTCCAATTTCTCCTGTTACCCTTGCAAAAATAAAAAATTCTGGGCTAAAAAAATATTTTTGAGGAAAGGAAACACATTTATTATTTTCACGGCTCTGCGTTATAAACTTCTGCGAAGCACTTGGGGGTTCAAAGTGCTCACCACACATCTAGATTAGTTCCTTGGGAGGTCTAGTTTCCAAAATGGGGTCACTTGTTAGGGAGCTCCAATGTTTAGGCACACAGGGGCTCTCCAAACGTGACATGGTGTCCGCTAATGATTGGAGCTAATTTTCCATTCAAAAAGCCAAATGGCGTGCCTTCCCTTCCGAGCCCTGCCGTGTGCCCAAACAGTGGTTTACCCCCACATATGGGGTATCATCGTACTCAGGACAAACTGGACAACAACATTTGGGGTCCAATTTCTCCTATTACCCTTGGAAAATTAAAAAATCCTGGGCTAAAACTCATTTTTGAGGAAAGAAAAATTATTTTTTTATTTTCACGGCTCTGCGTTATAAACTTCTGTGAAGCACCTGGGGGTTATAAGTGCTCACTATGCATCTAGATAAGTTCCTTGGGGGGTCTAGTTTCCAAAATGGGGTCACGTGTAGGGGAGCTCCAATGTTTAGGCACACAGGGGCTCTCCAAACGCGACATGGTGTTCGCTAACGATTGGAGCTAATTTTCCATTCAAAAAGTCAAATGGCACGCCTCCCCTTCCGAGCCTTGCCGTGCACCCAAACAGTGGTTTACCCCCACATATGAGGTATCAACATACTCAGCAGAAATTGCCCAACAAATTTTAGGATCCATTTTATCCTGTTGCCCATGTGAAAATGAAAAAATTGAGGCTAAAAGAAATTTTGTGTGAAAAAAAAGTACTTTTTAATTTTTACGGATCAATTTGTGAAGCACCTGAGAGTTTAAAGTGCTCACTATGCTTCTAGATAAGTTCCTTGGGGGGTCTACTTTCCAAAATGGGGTCACTTGTGGGAGCGCTCCAATGTTTAGGCACACGGGGGCTCTCCAAACGTGACATGGTCTCTGCTAGCGATGGAGATCATTTTTCATTCAAAAAGTCAAATGGCGCTCCTTCCCTTCCGAGCCTTACCATGTGCCCAAACAGTGGTTTACCCCCACATGTGAGGTATCAGTGTACTCAGGAGAAATTGTCCAACAAATTTTAGGATCCATTTTATCCTGTTGCCCATGTGAAAATGAAAAAATTGAGGCTAAAATAATTTTTTTGTGAAAAAAAAGTACTGTTTAATTTTTACGGATCAATTTGTGAAGCACCTGGGGGTTTAAAGTGCTCACTATGCTTCTAGATAAGTTCCTTGGGGGGTCTAGTTTCCAAAATGGGGTCACTTGTGGGGGAGCTCCAATGTTTAGGCACACGGGGGCTCTCCAAACGCGACATGGTGTCCGCTAAAGATTGGAGCCAATTTTTCATTCAAAAAGTCAAATGGCGCTCCTTTCCTTCCAAGCCCTGCCGTATGCCCAAACAGTGGTTTACCCCCACATATGAGGTATCAGCGTACTCAGGACAAATTGGACAACATCGTTCGTGGTCCAGTTTTTCCTTTTACCCTTGGGAAAATAAAAAAAATGTTGCTAAAAGATCATTTTTGTGACTAAAAAGTTAAATGTTCATTTTTTCCTTCCATGTTGCTTCTGCTGCTGTGAAACACCTGAAGGGTTAATAAACTTCTTGAATGTGGTTTTGAGCACCTTGAGGGGTGCAGTTTTTAGAATGGTGTCACTTTGGGGTATTTTCAGCCATATAGAACCCTCAAACTGACTTCAAATGTGAGGTGGTCCCTAAAAAAAATGGTTTTGTAAATTTTGTTGTAAAAATGAGAAATCACTGGTCAAATTTTAACCCTTATAACTTCCTAGCAAAAAAAAAATTTGTTTCCAAAATTGTGCTGATGTAAAGTAGACATGTGGGAAATGTTATTTATTAACTATTTTGTATCACATAACTCTCTGGTTTAACAAAATAAAAATTCAAAATGTGAAAATTGCGAAATTTTCAAAATTTTCGCCAAATTTCCGTTTTTTTCACAAATAAACTCAGAAATTATCGACCTAAATTTACCACTAACATGAAGCCCAATATGTCACGAAAAAACAATCTCAGAATCGCTAGGATCCGTTGAAGCGTTCCTGAGTTATTACCTCATAAAGGGACACTGGTCAGAATTGCAAAAAACGGCAAGGTCATTAAGGCCAAAATAGGCTGGGTCATGAAGGGGTTAAATGTAAAGAAATACTGATGATGATGCTCTGGAAGAAATGTAACTGTTTTGCATATAAGAAAGTAATAATGAAGGTGAGGATAGAAGGTAAACCCTGAGTCCCCATAGAAAGTTAATAATGTGTTACTAAGGACAGAAAGTGAACCCGTAGGGGTTAGTGAGTGAGTCCTAATAGGAGCCAAGTAGAGCCGGCTCCATGTTCTCTAATTGAAAGGAATGTTATGTCTATACCATGTATAGTAGAGAAAGGCAGTAGGCCCTGGCTGGACGGGGCGGTCCTGTAAGAGAAAGGAGAGGCAGTAGGTCTGGTGCCATAGGGACAGGCGGTCCTGCAGGTTCAAAGTAGGAGAATGAAAAGTTAACTTGCCCTGTAATGTGATTATGGGAAGGCCTTTAGCGAGCTAGGAGTGTATGTTCCTTGAAGGCAATGTTAAATTATTGTTCATTAAATTGCACTTAGTAGAATACCCGGTTGGGTAATGAGAGTTAATTGTAGCCTGTTGCTATGATATTTAATTATGTTTGTAACGTTCAAGTGTCCTTACCTCCCATAAAGGGAAGTCTGTTCAAGTATACTTATTGTCATTGCACTCAACAAAATTGTATGTCTTTTTGCTAACTTGTATTGTTGTTTTCTTCCCAGTCCCGGAGTACTGTGTTTAACCAGGGGGGAGTGCAGCGCCCCAGAGTCCTGGTCGTTGCAGTACTGTGGCTCAGCCGCTAAGGGGAGCTATGGTATGTCTGATGGCACTGAAGGAGTTCATCTGACCAGGTATCACAGACACCAATACATTTCACAGTCGGGCCTCCAGGGGGAGCTAAGGGTTCTATTCATTAGGCCACTCCTCACATACTGGTAAAACTGGGGGTCAGGCAGGAAGTTAGAGAGAAGGCTGACTGGATTGAACGAAGCAACACCTTGTGGCAGAGGGTGTTGTGGAGGAAGAGACAGTAGGGTCTCTGCCAGGGGTGGGATCCTGGCAGAGGCTTGGCATTGGAAAGAACGTAACGGGACCGTGCCTGCTCAGAATAGCGGCGGTGCCCCAAGAAAGGACTAGAAGCGAGATAGATTGTGCTGAGTGAGAAACGAGATCAAGCAATAGGAGAATTCCAGTAGGGGTCGTGCTGTAAGACCGGAGCAACACCCTACTGAGGCGCATTACCGGTGGCCGGAACGCCGAGGGAGTATTATAACATTCAGCTTCAAGCAATACTCTAAACAGCGGCAGGACAGTCAGTTTGAGGCGGGCTGTCTAACACATATCACCTATGAAGTCTTGGGAGGCAATTGCGGGAGAGGGGCGTCTCTAGGGTCCCGGAAGAACTCCAGGCCTATCCGACAAACGGGTGCCGTTCCAACTGTAACATCAGGAAGGGACGGGAGATTAGAAGAACATCATTTAATCGAGTTGTGAGGGAACTTAAGAAACAGACACAACGGTTGTGGGGTACTTTCCGTAAGCACAGCAGGGAAGGACTACAACACATAGCGCTAGGGGGAAGGCACCGATTTCCACCTGTGAAGAGAACTCTGGAAGTGCCATTGGACCGGCCGGACTTGCGCGGCCTGGTGAACCGTATTCTGGACTGAGGACTCAGAGATCTCCAGTAAAGAGGTAAAGAGACTGCAACCTGGTGTCCTCGTTATTTACCGCGACCTGCACCCCACAACTGCACCGTTACAACACGACTTATTGCACCGGACGTCCCCCACTGACAGACAGGGCCACGGACCGGGTCTAGCCACCGTGACAACCCCAGGACTGAGACCCAGAGGCCCGGCTCCGGGTACCCCTCGGCCCTGCGGCGGTGTGGGGGCGCTCCACTTTACTCTGCAAAACACTTCGAAAAGCCAGCTGAGGACTATGCGTCTTTGCTGACTGATAGAATCATAGAATCCTAGAATGTTAGAGTTCCATTAAATGAGAACTCACCACCTCTCGTGGCAGCCTGTTCCACTCATTGATCACCCTCACTGTCAATTTTTTTTCCAATGTCTAATCTGTATCTTCTCTTTTTCAGTTTCATTCCATTGCTTCTCATGTTTCTATGTGCCAGTGAGAATAAGGATGATCCTTCTACACTGTGACAGCCCTTCAGATTTTTGTAGACAGTTATGAATTCTCCTCTTAGACTTCTTTTTTACAAGCTAAACATTCCCAGATGCTTTAACTGTTCCTTGTAGGACATACTTTGCAGTCCGCTCACCATCCTGGTTGCTCTTCTCTGAATTTGCTCCAGTTTTTCAATGACCTTTTTTTTTTATGTGGTGCCAGAACTGGACACAGTATTCCAGATGAGACCTGACCAAGGAGGAGTAGAGGGGGATACATACTTCATGTGATCTAGACTCTATGCTTCTCTTAATACATTCTAGAACTGTGTTTGCCTTTTTTGCTGCTGCATCACACTGTTGACTCATGTTCAGTCTGTGATCTATTAGTATATCCAAGTCTTTGTCACACGTGCTGTTGCTTAGTTCTATTCCTCCCATTCTATAGATGTAATTTTCGTTTTTCTTGTCTAGAAATTGGTGGATTCCACGTTCCTTCATTAACAGGTCTCTGACTATACACACACAGAGGAAGAGACCTGTCAGACAATTGGAACATGGTGTTGAATAGTTGGCCTAAGACCACATCGGACTAGTCAGCTGATAGACATAGGAGCTAATTCATCAAGTTCGGCAAGTTCACACTGGTTTTTGATGAGACACGTGTGGGTGTCAACCGCTTCTGATTCTCTATTTCACTCTATGTTACTGCAAACTTGCTAATCCTCGCAGTGTGTGCTGTCAGGATTCACCAGTGCCGGTGCTGGGACCAGGCGAGCAGTCTAGTGACCGCAAGTATTTGATTTGCATACATGCGGTCACATGCAGACTAGATGTGCATGGTGAGGCTGTACACATCTAGTTGGAATATGGTTGGAAGTGTGCAAACTGTATACTTGTGGTCTGCCTGTTCCCGGCACCGACACTGGAGAATTCTGATAGTGTGAAGTGTGCAGGCTGTGAAGATTCACAAGTCTGCAGACAAGTAGCGTGACTGCAGACTTGAACCTCAAGCCTGGACAACGCCTTTAACCCCTTCACCCAGAAGCCTGTTTTCACCTTCCTGACCAGGCCAATTTTTACAATTCTGACCACTGTCACTGTATGAGGTCATACCTATGGAACGCTTCAATGGATCCCACTGATTCAGAGAATGTTTTCTCATGACATATTGTGCTTGATGATAGTGGTAACATTTCTTTGATATGACTTGCGTTTATGTGTGAAAAAAACTGAAATTTGGCGAAAATTTCACAATTTTTCAAACTTTTAATTTTTATGCCCTTAAATCAGAGTTACACTACCGTTCCAAAGTTTACGGTCACTTAGAAATCTCCTTATTTTTTAAAGAAAAGCACATTTTTTTTCAATGAAGCTAACATTAAATGATTCAGAAATACGCTCTGTACATTGTTAATGTGGTAAATGACTATTCTAGCTGCAAACGTTTGTAATGCAATATCTTCATAGGTGTATATGCAGCGCCCCAGAGTCCTGGTCGTTGCAGTACTGTTGCTCCGC